>NC_054468.1:70492691-70806331 GCF_017639515.1 Carcharodon carcharias
CTTACCGAATCTATTGAGTAATCTCAATTAATATCAGAATTTTAAATATAGGTCAGTGTTTTGAGTGACAGATAGCTGGTCTATTCAGGCCAGGAAAGTCCCTTGTTTTGATCTGGCAGTTTTTGCTGAGATTGCTGACCTCAACGGGATGGCAGTAGATGCCCTACACTGGCCTCAATGCCTTAGGATTAGGAAGGGATAAAAAGAAAAATCAGCTAAGGTTTCTGCTCCTATTTCTATTCAATGACCCTCACTAAATGTGTGCATCTGTGAATGTTGACCATGGACAGGATTGGGCTCAGCTGGCATTCAGCATGCAGGTACCTGAGTAAATAAGAGTTAGAGCCATTTGGGAAAGATGCAACTGTATCTCAACAAGGAATCAATTATTCCAGCAGAGGGAAAAGAAAACTAACAGGAAGGGGAAGAGAAACTGCAAAGCTAGATGCTGACCAACTCGCACATAGATATTCTAAGGCATTTGATAGTTTAGCATTGGTAGTGAAAAATATGCAGAACCTTGACCAAAACCCTGTTGCCTGTGTAGCCAAGTAAGAACAAGTCATTCACACAGAAAGTGGAATTATTTGTCCTGGATAACCAAGGAGAAAACTAAACAATTCAATATATTCTCCTATTATACAGAACACTGGAAAATGGATACAAAGAGCACATTTTAATTCAGGTAATAGCTGGAAAGCTATGAGCGACCCACGATGCCTCCCCTGGGGAAGGCCGGTCAAGCATTTAAGTAGCCAGCAATGTGCCTTCTCCAAGCTTAAGGGCCAGGGGGTGGAAATACTGCCCCCAAAAGCTGCCAGCCAATTAGAGGCCAGCAGCTTCTCATTCCCATCAGCACCACATGGGGTGCAATGGCAATTGCCGTTGATGTAACCACTAGAGCCCCAGGATCAGCAAGGGACCCAGACCACAGGTGATAGTGGGTGGGTGGGGGGGGGGGGGGTTGTTGTTGTTGTTGTTGTTGGAAGAAAGGGCAGGTGGGTGGCGCACAGCAGGACCTTCCCCAATGCTAGGCTCCTCGATCAGGCACCGAGTGTGGGCAATGAATGCCCCTTTTCCCACAAGAACCCACAGGCAAACCTGATAGAATTTGCTATTTGGACTCCCCCGTGTGGCAACTGCCTCTCTCAGTGCTGGTTCAACACCAGCGGAGGTGGGATAAGACCCTAACATGGGTATTAATTAATTACCTCAATTGGCATCAGGGCAGGAAAGCTGTCCACAAGCCTTCCCAGCCTTGAGGCAGAGGCAGGATGCTGGCGAGCTCTCCATCCCATACCTTCTCACCTGATTAAATGCCACCCCCACTGCCTCCAAACTCATCTTGGGCGAGGGCATTCAACTCCACACAAAGATTCTGTCTACAAGCACTCTTAAATTGGGAATCAACTTTACACAGCCTGCTATTGGCCATCAGCAAAAATCCATCCATCAGGGCAGTTTATATCAACAAGCCCAAATGGGTTTTACTTGAATCAATAGGAAGGAAGGAGTTAAAAATCAATCAGAGCTACAGGTCAAAGACAGGGAAGTTAATTGTAAGATTCTTATTAGAAGAGAAAGTCATTGGAAAGCATCCTTTAAAATTTAGTACAGAATTTTCTTAGTGATCTGAAGCTGCGGTATCTCACAGTAAAACATCTTACAAAGTAGTTTCCTGTTATTGTCACTTTTGCGTTTGCTAGCCAAAAGCACAAAGTGACAAGAAGGAAGGAGGACCTCAGGGCAATGCAATTTTATTTTGAAGAAACATTCAAGATCAAATGGATTTTATTTAAAAAGCAACATTTTTTTGAGTCACTGCTCCTGCAATTCTGTGATGATTATGCTTGTAGTGCCTGTAATGAGGGATCTGCAAAGGCCTGGGCCTTAATGGAGGACTGAAGACATGAAAGTATTGGTTAGAAATTTTTTACATTTTTTTTTTACACTAACAAGAAAAGTAGATCAGCGCGTTTCTCAAAGAAATTTCCTGAAGAGCGCAGGAAGAATTTGTGGATATTGTTCAAAAAATAATAAAGTGTTATGGTAAAATGTTAAAAACCATTTGCATTTTACAGTTTGCAAGTGATTTTTTACAGCCCTTCTCCCAAAGCACCTTGAGACTTGACCAGCTGTAGTGATTGTTCCAGTTGGAAGTCGCACATAATTCATATTAAACACACAATTCAGGCTGATACTCCAGTGCAATACTGAGGCAGTGCTACACTGTCGGAGGTGCCGTTTCTTAGATGAAGCACTAAATTAAGGCTCTTCCTGCCCTCTCAGATGGATGTAAAGATACCATGGAATTATTTGAAGGTAGATGGCGAGTTCCCCCAGTGTCCAGACAGCATTTAACCATCGGATCAAAACCAGCAAATTAATTGGTCATTTATTTCTTCGCAGTTTGCTGCACCTTGCACTGTGCAAGCTGGCTGCCCTGTTTGCCCACATTATAGCAGCAACTATACTTCATTGACTGCAAAGTGAGTGTGGCAGCCTGATGTGCTGGCCAAGGGCTTGATATAATATAGAGCAGTTTTTATTTATCAAAAAAAAAATCTTTGTGGGTTTCTTTTACAAGGAAAATATTTTCATCATGAATAACGTTGGCTCATTTGCAGCAAAAGCAAGTGCCCCATCCACAAACTCTTTGTGAGATAAAGAATTGTTCTATTGTACATTCCATTCTCATACTTTTAGCATGGCAGCAGTAGTGTGGGGTGAGGTAGCAGTTAGGGGCACACATTGGAAGTAAACGGGTGAATAGAAATTTATTAAAAAGTGTTGCAATGCAACATATTAATGAAGCACAACAGGAGAAACTAATGACAACATCTTTAGGTGGCATTAGGAATGGTTGTTTTTCACTACAGACGCCCAACTATTACAATTTCATAATGTTTGATTAGAGAAGCCAAAATCAATAGCCATACCTGCGCCACGTCTTCATGTTTACTCCACTTTACTGAGAGCAGCAGCTTTGGCAAAGACTGAGGAAAGTTTTCACGACAATCATATCGTAAAGTCCATATTAAATCCATCTCATTTTCACACAGTTGAGACAGTGGATCTCGCTCCATGATTTCTCTTAGCTCAATATGCAACTTCTTCCATCCTCGGCCCTGGATGAAGAAACGGTTACCAGTTTTACAGGTTTAGTAATGCATGCAAGTTTATCTCGCGTGCAAATTGGGCTAGGGAATTGCTTTGCCAACATTAACATTTTAAAATTAAAAAAAAAACCTAGAAATATATAGCACAAGAGAACTGGACTTTCAAAATAGGAAGCCAGGATACTAATTAGGCTTCGCCCACAGAGATAATTATGGTGATCCTGGCTGGCCTGTTTTAACAGGAAATAGGGTGCTTTCCGGCCCAAAGAAGAATCGCATTAACAGGTCATTGGGTCCACTGTTAGTTGGCACTGACATTCCCTGGCATTATCTGTCCCTCTGATATAGGCAAAACAACTACAAAAAAAAAGTCAAATTCCACCACTTTCAACAATGTATTTCTTGTTGTATGTGTTTGATGAATTATGCACAAAGTAACAGGCATCAAAATGGCGCAATAGGACACTTTTCATTTGTAGCACACACTGTTAATATTCAGCAAGGTTAGGAACAAACCAAAGGTCGCCACTAGCTCTAACAATGTGACTTAACATTAACCTCACAAAAGCACTCCTTACTGCACCAAACATGGCTTGCTCAATTTCTCACACTAGCTTTTTTCCCTCCTCCTCCATTCACTCCTCTCCCAAAGGCATGGATTCCTTTCTGGACTACAGTTTCATGGACTTGTCTGCAGCCTTTGACATGATCGAATACAGTAGCCTCTTGTAAGGCCTCTCCTTCATTTTCCTGCTCGGTGGAACCGCCCTTTTAGAGTTCCAATCTCAACTTATCAAAGCAGCTGCAGCAACGTCTTTTCCTCCTGCCCCTGCATCATTACCTCTGGAGTCCCCTAAGGCTCTATACACATCTATATGATGCCCTCAGTAACATAATCTGAAAAAAATGGCTAAGGTTCCACAGGCTTTCTCTACATGTATGTTGAAGTCATCCATCTCTATCTCTCCATGACCTCTCTCAACGCTTCCACTATCTGTGCTGTCACTCTGTTTGCCTGACACCCTGTCCTTGATGTCCTGCAATTAATTGTCAGGAAGTCCGAAGCTATTGTCTTCCATCTCTGCCAAAATGTCTGTACCTCGCCATCGATTCCATTCCCCTTCTCTGGCCACTGTCCCTGGTCGAATCAAACAGTCCACTCCCGCTGCATCCTGTTTGACCCTGAGGTGAATTTCAGACTCATATCTATTTCATAGTAAAGGCTCCCTCCTTCCACCTCCATCTCAGTCTCAGCCCATCTGCTGCAGAAACCCTCGCATATCTTGGTCACCTCCAGAAATGACTACCCCAATGCTCACCTTGCCAGCTTCCTATATTTTGCCCTCCATAAACTGAAGCTCATCCAAACTCGCCTGTCCATATCCTAACATGTACCTAAGTCCTGCTTACCTATCACCCCTGTGCTCACTGACCTCCATTGGCTCCTGGTCTCCCAGTGTCACCAATTTAAAATTCTTATCCATGTATTCAAACCCCACTTCATGCTGCAGCTATATCACATATCAGCAATTCCTTTCTGTGGAATGTGAAACTTACTAAAAGGAACTCTCACGTTCTGAGCCCCACACCCTTCCTGACAGAAGGGGCTTGGCATGCAACCAGCTCCTCAGCCTATTTGTCTGACATGAGTTACTAGAAAGGGCATGGCAGCAAGAAAACACACAGGGAATTGTGTCTAAATCAAGGTTACAACTCCCGGGTGCTATCCAGTAACTGCTAGTTGAAGTGCTAGAATAGGACTGAATCAGACATCAGAGATTCAGTGACTTGGACAAGGTATTGGAGGGTGGCTGTTACTTCAGTCACTGAGTTTAGGATGGACATTATGGATCAAACTTCAAAAGTGGCAGTGGATAATAAATGCCATATTGCAATCCGCTCATAAGTAAAAGTTCACTTAATTGAAAATCGTCGTTTGGTAGTACAGAACTTCAGTATTGCTGAAAAAAGGAGACATCTTGTCGAAGCTTTTCATCTTGCACTCACCAGGACAATTTGCTAGAAAATATCAATAGCAACAACTGATTGGTTGGCAAGTGGACTCTGATTGGTAGAGACTTTCCCTGATATTGACATTCTTGCAAAAAGCTTCAACAAAATGTCTCTTTTTTTCAGCGATAATTGAAAATCATTATTTTTTAAATACATACGGTTCCACTTTGCTGTTATTTGCAATCCTTAATTCAAATTACTGAATAATTCAATTTCTTTTAGTACAAATAAATCCTGAATTATCAGGGTTAGAATGGAATAGTGTATTCATAGTGTTTAACAATATCATTTTTGTTCCTTTCAGGCAGCATCTAATTTAAATACTATCGGATTATCTTTGTGTGACTCTGCCTGCTGACACTGAGCTTTGGTACTTATGATTGAGTTTGGAGAATTGGCTTGTTTTAGTCCCCTGCTCACCACCAGCAAGTCTCCTAACAAATTACCAATCACATTTCATGTTTCAAATAGGCATCCAAATCTTATAATTGAGATTCAAATTGGTTTGATTTCAAGATCCAGGTAGCTGCATTAAGGTCATCATGATCAACGAATATTGGTGTTTATTGCAATTTCTTTATAAATGACACAAATATACATTCTTTAAAGTGTAAAACAAAAACAGAATTACCTGGAAAAACTCAGCAGGTCTGGCAGCATCGGCGGAGAAGAAAAGAGTTGACGTTTCAAGTACTCATGACCCTTCGACAGAACTAGGTGAATCCCAGGGAGGGTTGAAATATAAGCTGGTTTAAGGTGGTGGTGGTGGTGGTGGTGGTGGTGGTGGGGGGGGGAGAAGTGGTGCGGGGTGGTGTGGTTGTAGGCAAAAGCAGTGATAGAAGATCATCAAAAAATGTCACAGATGGCAGAACAAAAGAACACATAGGTGTCGAAGTTGGTGACATTATCTAAACGAATGTGCTAATTAAGAATGGATGGTAGGGCACTCAAGGTATAGCTCTAGTGGGTGTGGGGGGAGCATAAAAGATTTAAAAATATTTAAAAATAATGGAAATGGGAGGGAAAAAGAAAAATCTATATAATTTATTGGAAAAAAACAAAAGGAAGGGGGAAGAAATAGAAGGGGGTGGGGATGGAGGAGGGAGGTCAAGACCTAAAGTTGTTGAATTCAATATTCAGTCCGGAAGGCTGTAAAGTGCCTGATTGGAAGATGAGGTGTTGTTCCTCCAGTTTGCGTTGGGCTTCAATGGAACAATGCAGCAAGCCAAGGACAGACATGTGGGCAAGAGAGCAGGGTGCAGTGTTGAAATGGCAAGCGACAGGGAGGTTTGGGTCATTCTAGCGGACAGACCGCAGGTGTTCTGCAAAGCGGTCGCCCAGTTTACGTTTGGTCTCTCCAATGTAGAGGAGACCACATTGGGAGCAACGAATGCAGTAGAATAAGTTGGGGGAAATGCAAGTGAAATGTTGCTTCACTTGAAAGGAGTGTTTGGGCCCTTGGATGGTGAGGAGAGAGGAAGTGAAGGGGCAGATGTTACATCTTTTGCGTGGGCATGGGGTGGTGCCATAGGTGGGGGTTGGGGAGTAGGGGGTGATGGAGGAGTGGACCAGGGTGTCCCGGAGGGAACGATCCCTACGGAATGCCGACAGTGGGGGTGAAGGGAAGATGTGTTTGGTAGTGGCATCATGCTGGAGTTGGCGGAAATGGCGGAGGATGATCCTTTGAATGCGGAGGCTGGTGGGGTGATAAGTGAGGACAAGGGGGACCCTATCATGTTTCTGGGAGGGAGGAGAAGGCGTGAGGGCGGATGCGCGGGAGATGGGCCGGACACGGTTGAGGGCCCTGTCAACGACCGTGGGTGGAAAACCTCGGTTAAGGAAGAAGGAGGACATGTCAGAGGAACTGTTTTTGAAGGTAGCATCACCGATGATTTTTTTCCAGGTAATTCTGTTTTTGTTTTGGATTTCCAGCATCCGCAGTTTTTTGTTTTTATTTCTTTAAAGTGTATCTCAGATTAACAATTTTTGTACCTATAATAATAACTGCATGAAACATACTACATTCCCATGAAATGGTCAGTGCCACCTCACAACAGAATAGCGTGTTGATAACATTACAATGCTCTAGTTTGCTGCAGTATAATTAAGCTGATGAGCACTAGGTGGCACCACAGAATGCTCTGCTGCTACTCACTCTTTTCAAGCTCTGTACTTACTGCTGTATTTAGTGTGTCGTTGCTTCGTGCAATCTCTGCCGCCTTCTCCAATATCTTTTTTTTTGGACAGGGGAAGGAGAGAGAAAGAAAAAAAAAGTAAAATACTGAAACTTTCAAACCACAAATATTTCTGCTTTAGCTATACAGCAATCTAAACACTGTCCGGGCTTCATTCAAAGATGGGGTCTGTCCAAGCAATCATGACAATAGAGCTTCCTGTATTAGCTCATTTTTCTATCCACTATTCAGATTTTCCTATGCTAGACACAGAAGTGCTCCTCAACTTACTGAAATAGCACACACACTTGGTACAAAAAAAAATTACACCTCAGATAAACTTCAGTCCTGTCTGGTTTCCAATGCATCAGGATCAAGTAAACACGAAGTAAGGTCACAGATCTGAATCGGTAACTGTTTCTCTCTCCACAGATGCTGCCAGGCCTGTTGAGTATTTCCAGTATTTTCTGTTTTTTCTTCAGATTTCAGGCATCCGCAGTATTTTGCTTTTGTGCACATTTAAGGACTTGCTTTTCGTTCTCCAATTACTTAGCTATTTATGTCACCATTGCTTTCGTACCTGAGTTATTTTAGAAGCCAGGCATTCAATAATGCAGAAAAGATCAGAAAATATACCTTCCCTTTGCAGTTCTGACAAAGGATTTACACATAAAATGTTAACCTGTCTTCTTGCTCTCCAGATAACAAAAGGAATAGGGATTGGGTACTAGCAACAGAATAAAGGAGGGCATTTTCCCCCCCCAAAACAGAGGGGGTAATCTTCACCTTCTCTATCTGGGTTGTAATCTGGCAAAGTGAATCCATTTAGAATCAACTTGGCACCAATAATTGGGCACCTTCTCCCCCAGATTATCAACCAAGCATTGAAGCTGAAAATAGAAAATATCTCCCAGAGAAACACAAAGAGAAAACATGCTTCATTGTTATTCAGACAGAGATTGTAACATTTAAAATTAAATTAGATTGATATTTTGAAAGGAACAACATAAAGGAGACATGAGAAGGACAGGAAAATGGGGTTACACTAAACTACCTTGAGTTGAAGAGCTGGCACCAGCACAGGAGTTAATAACCAACCGACCTCCTTCAATGCTATAATCGTTTCCATTCAATGAAATGCTGAGGAGTCTGAGTTGTTTTTCCAAGATGTGTTGATTTTAATTTCAGCCAATACTGTATGCCATTTTTAAAAGCAATACATAATAGGCCTTAAAAATATTAAAGGCTAACTATTTCATATAAATTGCATATTACAACATGTACTTTCTTTAACATAGAGGAAATAAATTACAACTAGTTCTAGCCATAATTTTTCATTCACTTTGGTAACGAAATGTTTGGCGTTTATAGATGCAAATTCCTCACCTCTCCAGGACTACTGAGAGGTGCGGAGCAAAGGTCTGCCAAAGAAAGGGAGATAATTCCCGGATTATTCTTACTGACCCATTAGTTAGTTACTGTTCATGGTGGTGACTAGGTGATGTAGAAAGGAAGGACATTGCTCTTTTATTAGTGAGGGCTGGGAAGGAATCTGACTATACAGAGTGGTGGGGGGGCGGGGGGGGAGCTGAAAAGAGTCTGCATGGTTGGCTAATTTGAGAAATGGATGAGACAAATGAAGTAAAGGTGCTCTTCTGAAGCTGAGGTGAAGCTTTACTTTGCATCTGGTTGTGCTGCACCTCACCTCAGAATGTTCAATAGGATGAGGCAGCACAAAAAGACAAAGGCATAAATTTCCTTCCTTAATAAAGCCCTGGGTCAGCATAAGGCTTCACCAAAATTTTGGAAGAAAGGGAGAGAAACAAAGTGCAAACACAGGTAATAGCAACTTCCTATAGGTATGTTAAAAAAATAAATCTCATGGATTCAAGATAAAAGTTAAGCCTACCTTGTCAAACGCAGGATAGAAAACGGCTGACTTACTATATTCATGGAACTGAATATGTAAAGCTGTAGCATTCTCAGTGTATGGATTGGTATGTGTTGTACCCATTGGGTTCAGCATTTCTTCCAGTTCATCTGAAACCCAGGATAACTCATTGTGAATCACTTGTATTTTGGAAATGAGATTCTGAAGACATAATGGTTATCTTTTCACAATTAGTTGGTATATGGTGCACAAAGAAGAACACTTACCAGGAAAAGATGACCAGCAGTGCAATGAAAGATCACCACTCTTCAGCTGTCCCCTGAAGTCAAATATCATAGTGTTTACCCATGCAATTGGATAGTGCTAATGGAGAAGGAAGGAACGATTCACATTTATATCATGTCCTTCACAATCTTAGAGCATACTAGAGTGCTTTATAGCCAATAAACTATTGTTAATGCGTGGGTTACTGTTATATAGGTAGATACAGCGGCAGTTTGGTGGGGACATGGGTGAAAATTATAGGGAAAATTATGCTTTAGTTGTACAGAACCTTGGTCAGACTCAATCTGGGAGTACTGAGTTTGGGCACTGCACTCCAAGAAGGATATATTGGCCTTAGAGGAGCTAAATGTAGATTCACCAGATTATATTGGAGTTTAGCTGGTTTAATTATGATGACAGGTTGCATAAACTTGAGATTACACCATTAGGAAGGGTGCGGCTATGACCTAAAAGTCAATTCTATGCATTGATCACACACCGAGGAACGTTAAGATTGATGTTAGAAAGTTGTTCAGTTTGTGCTTCTAGCTCTTTCTGTATGTACTCTCACCTATTTCCTCGCCAGATCTGAGGCAATGACAGGTTTAATTCCCTCCTCTGTCCAACAAGACGACCACAGGAAAATGAGACAGTACAGAACATAGATTTGGGAGCACAAATACAGGGAAGTAAATTAGCAAGAAAGTGGTCATTCAGTGGGTGTGAAATTTAGTGATCAACTGCTGGTATGGTATTGTTTATCCACTAGATGGAGGGCTGGCCAGCTCTTGTTTAAGTCTCCTTGTTAGCAAGGAGGAAGTGTAAATTGGAGAAGCGAGCCTACCAGGAATTAAATTCACAGGCCTCTAATACTGTCTCAAGCCACACAGCACATGATTGAGACAAATAACTCTTAAACTCTCCAAAACACGGCTTGAGTTATGGCTTGCACAATTATAGCTTATGCAATCGCAAGCGATTTCAATCTAATATGCATCATCATTAAGAACGCATTCACACAAGTGTAGCATTGGTGTAAAGTAGTTTCAGTTTGTACCAATGCTAAACTTTTTTTTTGAGTGTATAAGAAACGATAGACTGAGCAGATCCTGAAGGAAAGCAGATCAAGGCTGTCTCTTCTCGGAGTCCTCAGAACACTTTATTCTGATGTCAACAATGGCAACAACCTGCATTTATGTAGAGCATTTAATATAGTAAAATGTCCTGAGGCTTTTTACAAGAGCATATCAAACTAAATTTAATATTGAGCCACATAAGATGTCAGGGTAGGTGACCAGTAGCTTGGTTAAAGAGCTAGGTTTTAAGAGGCGCCTTAAAGGAGGGGAGAGGCAGAGTGCTTTAGAGATTTAAGTGCAAGCCCAGGTTTCAGGCTACAATTACAATTTAACTGCAATGCCTTTACAAAGTGAAACCACTTACACAGATGCTACAGTTAACCATGTAAATGCAGCCTTAGCAGGACTAATAAGATGTAAATGAGGTTAAAAAGTTGGGAAACTGACCACTTTTCCTGCTTTCCGAATGGTCTGGTATTTGGTCACGTTCTTTGTCGATTTCTGTTTCTTCACTTTATCTATCATTCCATACACGACAAAGCAAAGTCGGGACATTCTTGGCAGGTCACAGATGTTAATTTCAAAGTCCAGTGTCTCGTTCCAGGTAAGGTCATTTTTTCCAGAAACCTCACTGCTTACAACAGGTTTACAAAGGAGCTCAGTTCCATGGAAAATCCCAGCCCTGACTTGAACCTACAGCAAACAAAAAAAGTACATGAATAAGAGCTGGACTGTGACAAAATGCAAGGGGCTGTTTCAGAATTACAGTGCAATTTCATGGAAGGATTTCACATGATTTTATCCACAAACAAATCACTGCAATAGCACACGCCTCATTTGGTAAGACATTACAGCAGATAAACTTAACCAAATATCCACATTCTTGCCATGTTTGGCTGTAATCTTCCAGGTTCTCATTCCTTTTTTACCTTTAAACAGGGATTCCAGGATTGGAATCAGCAAATAAAAATGAAAAATTGGGCTTGAGTTCCTAATTCAAAACAACTGTAGGTGATACAAACTTGCATCAAGCATTCTATTAAATGGGTAACTAAATCAAGAATGATTAACATTTGTCAATCTGGTCTTACATTCAATTAGTTTGTGGGGGATTTTCACAGGTTGGGGGTGAAATTCTCTCTGTTGGTTATGAGTATGAACACAGAACAGGGAATCCTATTCCATACTGACACTGACATTTTAACCAAAAGTGACTGACTGGCAGGAGGTGTGCTATTGCTCTGACCCCTTTCCTCCTCACTCAATGATCCAGCCCACAAAAATGTCCATTTTAATGTTACTTGTCATTTCTTTCCAATCCAATAGGAAGAACATTGATACGGTGTCAAAAGGGTGTCCTCCTTGACCACACTTTGGGACGTCCTATGGTTGTGAAAGGCACGACACAAAATCAAGTCATTCCTCAATTTTAATTCCCCGCCCATCGTACATGGTTAAAACAGCCCGGGTGTAATTAATGCCTTGTTGTCGCCAACTGTCCCACCCGCTATCATAATTACTACGGGCAGGAATTTCCAGCCCCGCCATTGGCGGGCATCAGTGTGGACAGGATGGGAAAATTTGGAGTGTGGCCAAAAGTAAATTCCAACTCAGGAGTGTGATGGAGTATTTTCCAATTGCCTGGATGAGTGCAGCTCCTCCACTCAAGAAGCTTGACATCATCCAATCAAGCTTGATTGGCACCACATCCACAAACATTCACTCCCTCTGCCACCAACGCACAGTAGCAGCAGTGTGTACCATCTACAAGATGCTCTGCAGAAACTCACCAAGGCTCCTTAGACAGCACCTTCCAAACCCACGACCACTACCACCTAGGAGGACCAGGGCAGCAGATAGATGGGAACACCACCACCTGGAAGTTCCCCTCCAAATCAGTCACCATCCTGACTTGGAAATATATCACCATTCCTTCACTGTCACTGGGTCAAAATCCTGGAACTCACTCCCTAACAGCACTGTGGGTGTACCTACACTACATGGACTGCAGTGGTTCAAGAAAGCAGCTCACCACTACCTTCTCAAGGGCAATTAGGTATGGGCAATAAATGCTGGCCTAGCCAGTGACACACACATCTTGTAAATGAAATAAAGAAAATCCTGCCCAGTGTAACTTTTCTTAGGTCAAGGCCCTATCATTTTTTTAGGACCTCAATGTAAAATTAGCATAAAATAGCAGAAGTTACACCCAACACTGAACCCTCTGAGTAAAAGCTGGCAGGATTGGTTTCAGAAAGCCACTGGAAGCAGTATTTAAAAGGGCACTCAGATTTAACAGATTTGGGTGTGTTATTCTGTGGATTTCCAACGGATGTTTGAGCTACGAGATTGCTTGTCTCTGATTTTTGTTTTGCCTTACTAGCCCTGAGGAAAACAGTTTGATGTTCCAGATACAAAAGATTTGATGCCTGGATTGGTCTGGGGGCTCCCTACAATAAATGCCAATGTCTTCTGCATCATTGTTGTTTGCTGCATCTTACATCACCTGGCAGTCCAGAGAGGATTGCATTTGAAGAAAACAGAGCAACAATGACAGTCATCATCTCACTAAGAAGACTTGAGGGAAGGTGAGGAAGAATTAGAAGGAGAACAACTGGATGCCAGACGGGAGTTAATAGCAGAACACTTTGTGTGGCCAGCTTACTCCCTTTCCTTGAAAAGTTACACCAAACACCACCCTACAAAGTTTTTATTACATCATTTCACCAAACTCTTAATCCTGCGTCAAAGAACACTGGACTGGCTTTTGTGCTAGAAATAGCAATAAGACAACCAGCATCATAGCTATTATGGAGTAATTTGAACAGAAATTTCCACATCCACATATGCACAATTAAATACAGAAATCAGGAAGTTACTGTCCAATTGGTCTGGTTCCTCCACAAGCTTCAGTATACTAGTAACTCGCTGAGAAATCTAGTATTCAGGATAGGAAATACAGGAAGGGTGTAAAGTTGCTGTACTTTAACCAATAGTTCGACACTAAACACACTAGGCAGAATCTTCCCGTTGGCGTGCGGGGGCAAGCCCTACACGCCAACACATAAAATGATGCACGGTGATGTTGGGTGAACATCCCAATGTCACCACGTGCCATCTCAATGTTTCGGTGGGCGGGCACGCAATGATCTCTGATGCACGCCCACCATTAATTAAGGGGCCACTTAAGGCCCTTGAGGCACCAATTGATGGCGATTTTTCAGGGCTTGTGCGATCTTCAGGTCGTCGCACGGCGCAATGGGCAGGCCGGTAGGAGACATTTGTATAAACCTCATCCATGGGCGGGATAAGAGGGCTCACTGGGGTTGCGAATGTGCTCAGTCAGATATTTAATTTGGAAAGTTATTGCTATTTGCCCGTGTGAGCAGAAATAATTCAAAGCTCATAACTGATTGGACAGGACTCGCAACCTTCAGATCAGCACTCTACAGTGAAGATCCTTTTTGGGGCCTGCAGGTTTCAGGAAGCCTTTGCTTAGCCTTGGAATGGAAGTTGTGCTCTCCACTGAAGGCACCTCCTCTGAGAAGCAAGTGAGGGCCAGAAGGGGGAGGAGGCCAGGAGTGCACATTCAGCCTCCAGGGGAGCCACCTTTGGGAGGACAGGCGCAGGCACAAGGGGCGCAGGGCCAACAGGAAGTCCAAGGCGGAAGGGGCTGCAGAAGACACCACTATGCTGCTGCCAGGGTAGACAGATGGCGAAGCAGCTCCCTCAATATGTCTGAGGTGCAGTGCCGAAGGAGACTCCATCTCTCAAGGGAGACAGTCAATTATATCTGTCAGGTGATAGGCCCTGAGATCTCCACTAACTGTGTGGGTGGACACCCCATGCCAGTGGCTCTAAGGATCACAGCTGCCCTCAACTTCTATGCTTCTGGCTCTTTCCAGGGCTCGGTGGGTGATCTTTGCGGTGTCTCCCAATCAGCTGTCCATACTTGTGTCAAGCAGGTTACAGACGCTCTGTTCAACCATGCATTGATGTTCATCCACTACTGTTGGGACCAAGCAAGCCAGACACAGCAAGCAAGAGGCTTTGCGGCCATTGCTGGCTTCCCCCACGTCCAGGGTACAATAGACTGTACACATGTGGCCATCAAGGCGCCAGTAGGTGAGCCCGGTGCCTTCGTCAACAGGAAGGGCTTCCACTCCATGAACGTGCAGATAGTGTGTGATCACAGGATGTTGATTCTGCAAGTCTGTGCAAGGTACCCAGGCAGCTTCCATGATGCCTCCATCCTCAGACACTCCCAGGTATCGGGGCTCTTCAGTGCTCCAGCCCAGCTGGATGGATGGCTGCTGGGTGACAAGGGCAACTGCTCAGAAGGTGGCTCATGACGCCTCTCCGCCATCCAAGAACAGAAGCTGAGCAGCGGTACAATAGGAGCCACTCCTCCACAAGGGCTGTGGTGGAGAGATCCATAGGTCTTCTCAAGATGCGCTGCCGATGCCTGGGCCGTTCGGGGGTGCACTCCAGTATTCCCCAGATCATGTGTCACTGATAGTGGTTGCATGCTGCATTCCCCACAGTCTTGCGCTGGAAAGAGGCAATGCTATGGATGAAGATGTCGACACAGTGGCTGCGGCTGCACACAATGAGTCCAGCAGTGAGTCCGAGGATGAGCATACACAGGAAAATGCTGAGGGGGTAGACCCTGACCCAGGCATACTCCAGGAAGGCAGGGACACCCAGAAGGCTTTAATCCAATGAACCTTCAGCTAGAACACCACAGATAGACCTCCAACACAAGCCTGTGCTGCAGGCTCCATACTCGATGCCTGAGTACTACATCTGCCTGGATAGGAACATTAACTAAGAGCCTTGTTAATGAAGCTCAATGTCACACAACTCATAACATCATGGGTAACCATCCACCTGCAGAGGAAAAGAGGCACCCTCAGCCATGGTGACATGTCTAAATTTAATGATATAACAAAATGATCTTAAGGAAACAAAATGACAAAGGTGTTAAACATCACACCAACTAATCATGACCTCATTGCAGGGCAACACAAAAGCACCAGTGAGAAACCCATGGTGTGCCTAAAGTGCCTAAAATTTACGCTTTTGGGTGCTACGTCTAGGTGCTGCCTCCTTGATGCCACTGGTATCTGAGACAGCCTGCTCACTGTGCTGTCCTGTTAGCCTCGATGACCTTGGCAGTCATCTTCTAGCTCATGGAGCCTGTGCTGGCCCCGCCTGGGAGGGAGCAGCCAGTACCACAGCTGGCACCTCCCCAGTCGTCGCAACCTTATCGGATGCAATGGTCACTGGCAGAGGGGTGGAGGAGTTGCCCTAAGAGGAGCCCCACAGAGACGACAAGCAGCAGCTGCTGCACCGACATGAGGTTGCTTTGGACCTCCCGGCTCACAGTGATGATGGGCACTGAGCTGCGAAACATCTTCCACACTGACATTGACCAGCTGAAGTCAATGCCGATGTGAGGGCTTGCCGGTCCGAGCACATCCCCAGGTTATCCTGATTGGTCTCCTGGAGGAGCCTCTCCATGAGTGTCACCACTCTCTCCTTGGAGGAAGCATGGTGCTCGGCCATGAGGCTCATTGCACTGGCAATAATCCGTGTAGACTTCTCCACCACGGAGACCAAGCCAAGAGTAGCCTCGTGTATCTCCGCCAGATCCTCCCGCACACTCTGCTGGACTTCCAGCATCTGCTGCATCACAGACGACTCCAGAGGCACATCATCAGCCACCGACTGAGCGTGTGCCTGGTCCCCTGCAGTCCTCTTGACTGCTGGCACCATGGCCACTCTCTGTCTCTGCCAGCTCCTTCAGTGACTGTGAAGTGCCCTCACCTCTGTGCCCTGGGACACTAGCCGATGATCTAATTCCCACTGAGGTGCTAGTATCTGCACTGGTGCCTGCCTGACAGAGATGGTGTGACGCTGGTGGGTCAGAGACTTCAGGGCCCATTCAAGTGTATTTGAATTTTAACAGTGTGCTAAGTCTTAAATACTAACAAAAACCTCTCCAGCACAGAAAATCTTCTTTAGCTGGTGAAAGGCTGCTGATGCTGCTCATCTTGGGATCCTGAAGATGCATTTGACTTGCAACCTTTAGAAACACAAGCCAAAGAAGGGTCGGCTGCAAACTGCAGCACTTTGGCCACTGCCAGGGAAGTAGAGTCCAGCTGGCTTTCTGACACCAAGGAGGGTATTGGTCAAGACATTGGAAGGGAGGAGATGGGCTGACATTCTGGAAGCAGGCAACAGTAAAGGATAGCCAGAGGGCATGAGAAACAAATGGGAAAAGAGGAATAAAGGTTCAGAGAGAGAGAAGAACAACGAAAGAGATAGGGCAGAATTTTCTGTGCCCACTGTGTCGGGCATCATGGTGGGTGTAAGCAGACAATATGGCAGGAAGGCCAAAAATCGGTTTCACACTGTCGTGAAACCAGTGTGCAATCATCTGCTCTGCTCATCCATGGCAGGCCATGCTTTTCACCACCGCTTGTTGGGAACTTCATTGTAATACATCTGCATATCATTATAAGCCCAACTTGGGGGAATCATCCCCCCATGCTGTATCATCCGAGCATGCCAACATGTTTCACAACTGAACATAAGCAACATGCATTTGATAAGCTGCGCTTTGCTTGGGACTTCGAGATTTGTTTGCCTACCTTGCTTCAGGCAGCATTCACAGTCATCAACACCAGGCTTCACAGACAGCACCACATCATTTTTAGGAGGGATCACGGGCAGGTCTCTGTTTACGAGACCAGACATAAGGTAGGGTGGCTTTTCAATGGCTGCAGAGTTATGGCTTGTTTGGGGAAGGGGGACAATTGGCCTCCAGCAAGGGAAGAGGCTTCAGGGCCAGGGCATTACTGGGGAAGGGGGTATCCCATGGTGTGCGTGGGGACACATGTTGATCTGTGCAAGTGGCCTCAAGAGGGTGAGGGCTGAGGGGGCAGTCTCCAGAGGAGATGAGGCCAGGTGGAGATGTGACGGTGTGTGTGTGAGAATGAATGGTGATGTCCCTTAACCTGGCAGTGAGTGAGATGCCAATGAATATGTGATGGGCTTGTGAGTGTGACTTTAGAGTGATGAGATGGTTGCCTTACCCTGGCGCCATGGGTGAGATCACTCATCCGTTTTCTGCACTGGATGGCCAGCCTCTTCTGTGCAACATTGACACTGACCACTTCTGCCACTACCTTCCAAGCTGGAGTGGTGAGACTGATGTGGCTCCTGGGGCCAGAGCGGGGGTAGAGGACTTCGCGGATGGCTCCTATAGTGTCCAGAAGGCATCCCAAGGATGCATCACTGAATTGGGGGGTTGCAGTCTTCCTGGCTTTCGGGGCCATGTTTTCTGGCAGCAGTCCTGGGCGGGAAGCACTGAGAGATGTGCACGTGGCTGCACTTTACAAATGGCTCCCCGCAATAAGGAAGCGGCGAGGTGACAGTGTGGCTGGCAAATCAGAGGCCACCCACCAGTGAAATGGCACGTTTTCGGGAATGCATGATTAATGAGGCAGTATTAGGACGATATGGTGTGAAGAGCCGCTATTGTGGCCGGTGGGTAAAACGTTCTTTTTCCTGCCTGCTGCTGCATTTAGTGCAAATCTGAAATGATTCCACCTATAGAGGGAAAATGCAAATCAACTGGTCCAAGTTATACTACCGGCTACTGCATCTCTCCTTCAAGAGGTGAGAGAAATGTCTGCCCACAAGAATCTAAATGCATCTTAAATGTGACTACAAATAGAGGTTCAACAACTATGTTGCCTCTCACGAGCATTAAATAAATATTCAGAGAACTTCCTATTAGGTTGCAATTATATTCCTGTTAGACCTTGAAAGTAGTTTTAGTTCCAGGACCATAGGCTGCTCTCTCATTACAGGGAGACAACTGGTGGTAAGTTTAACCTGAGGGTCACCACATCTCAGGCGAGGGGTGAGGTTGAAAGGGCGGGGCCTTCATGGATGACCTCAGCTGGTACGGGAATTGAACCCGCGCTGTTGGCGTCACTCTGCGTCACAAACCAGCCGCCCAGCCAACTGAAATGTTAGGGCTTACACCTGGAGCTTACTATGCTTCGAGTGACTTTGCACTTATTTACATTACACAGTTTGTGACAATGCAAAAAGATATTTTACATTAGCACTGAATAATGCAACTAGTCTGTGAGTGCACATGGATATAATTGCTAGATGATGCTGCATATAATTATTTGAGGCTCTACTTCCTAGAATGAAGAACAGAGATGCCTCCCCGATAATTTACAGTGAGCTGATTTTGAATATTGTAGAATATAAGAGTGTAAGCTGGAATGTTATAATGTATAATGTTGTGAGACTGTATTCCTGGCACATTCACTCACTAATAGACTGGAATATCAGGGCCTGAGTACTGTATACCTATCCCTACTGTCAGATTGACAGCTAGCATGCTAGGACTGGAACCTCACAAAATTAGCCCCATAGTATAAAATCCATTATAATATCTACAGAAGACTTATAATAAAACATGATCTAAGTAATTTAAACTGACATTCTTGTATCAAGGTAAAGTGGTTCCAGGCAATCAAGTGGCTCAAAGTGACACCAGAACTCAATAGTCAGAAATCTGGCTATTGAATGCACTAAACAATGAAATATCAAATTGCCTCTAGTTGGAGATAGTGTCAGTACTTGAAGTTAAAACTAGGTGTAGTACAGATTGAGTTATGTCAGCAAAGACACACTTTAAAAGTGCTCAGGCAGTCCATTAAAGAGGGAAAAAAAATCAGTTATAATGTTAGGAGAAAGTGGATGCTCTCACCCTGCTTTAATTTTACAATGTAGCTGTCCAGAGAGCAAAGCTTTATGTATATCTCCAAGCCCTCAAGGGATCCACTGTAACTAAGCCCAGTTTAAAGTGTGTGCGACAGTACAGGAATACTATACACATACGACACCCTTATATCAATTTCAATTTAGAATGCACATTATCACCATTCAAATTTAAGACTTTATCTATGCTACTTACCCGCAGTGCTTCATCGGCATTTATTTTATTCCCTCTAGCAAGAACGATCTTGAAAGGAATAGTTATATCCCAAACATTACCTGCCATTTGCTGGAAAAAAGGATATAAAAAAGAAACAAATAAAGGAATTATTTACATTAAAATAGTAACTTTAAAATAAGGCAGCCAAAATAAAAAACTCTGCCAAGTTAAATCTGTTTGCCGTCAGCATTTTCAATTTAAGAATTCAGGTGTTCAAGGAAACTGAACTATGGTTTTCAAGCAAAGTATCTAAACTAAAGCAAAGCTACTAACAACGCATTTAAAATGAAGTGAACCATTGTGAATCAAGGGAGTGGTGCATTTCTAAATTGCATAATTTCTACCAGTTATTTTACACCAATTTCAGCTTTGGTCTATTAGTTATATATAGTAAATAAGCTATAAAGCTGCTTCTAGGAAGCATATAAAAAGCACAGCTGGCAAAGTGTTTTTGCATGACTCTGCTGTTAACAAGGAAGTCATAAATAACACATGATATGTCAGGGAATTACTGCAGGAGTCATTTTTAGCTAAATTCAGTTGTTCTTTTGGGGGAAAACGCAGAAAGGAGGAAATTCGTTAGAAATACATCAAATTTCTGACGGTGCTTTAATGCTCCAAATTAAGGACAAGATGCATATTACACAGACTGGTTTTTAAATCACCCCAAAAGATAATTTTCAAAAAGTACTTTCTATACAATGAAGTATGGAACAGACAAATTTTCTGCAAGGTCAACATTGTGCACTCAACACTTAATTCTGGACACAATGGGACAATTGCCTGATATGCTGTATGTATCACTGAATGCAGCAAATCTATTTTCAGACATTTCCTTCCACTCATGAACTTCTGTTCAATGATGTAAAATGTCTAATACAATAACTGTGCTTTGACTGACTGGCAATGGAAACCATAGGTTCTCAGTGAACTATACTTTAAAAAAAAAACTTGTCATTTGACAGCCACAACTCTTGCCAAAAAGCTGGCATTTTACATCAAGCTAAAAAATTATATTTATGTAATGCTTACAGCAACTTCAGATTATCCAAAGTGCTTTACATCCAAGGGTACATTTCTGAACATCCCATAAAAAGCAACGTGATAATGATCATATCGTCTGTTTTAAGGTATTGGGCAAAGATAAATATTGGGCAAAGCACGCCCTGCTTTTCTTCACAATAGCACTATGGGATCTTTTAAATCAACTTCAGAGGGCAGATGGGCCTCTGTTTAATGTTTCATCTAATGGGTGGCACTTTCAATAGTGCAGCACTTAGAATGCTGCTTTCAACCGATATTTCAGCTCAAGTCTTCGGTTGTAGAGGTGACATTGCTATCAATTGAGCCGTAGCTATTATTGACACTAGCTGAAAGGTAAGGATATTTTTTACCAGATCTCCAGGTCACAATATATTCTTAGTCCTGAATGCAACTAATTGAAGTAGTTTCATAATGAATATTGCCAAGAGTAATTCAATATATTTTAGCACAGTAATTACACCACAGTTATTTTTTCAACTTGTTCTCTCCTTTCTTCCCCCTTCACAAGCCAATAGGTTCTTTGTGAGTTATACCTTCATGGGCAGCCCATCTGTCCAATACTTATCTGACATCAACAAGTGCAGCTTCTGACAGGGGTCACCAGGTAGTGATCGTGAATAAAATCACACCCCAAACCTAGAAGCATAAAGTCCAATCATAGTATCCCTACCACTATTCTGGCAGGGGTCAGATAATGCAGCACACACCTAGGATAGAGAGACTTAAATCCTTACCGTTGCATGTTTGACTTACAGCACAAATTGAAATCACACTATTTTAAATGATGTATATAAAAGCAAGATGTTCCTGCTGCTTCCTCAATTACTTACAGAAATGGTCCGTTTTTTGGGTGGCAAAGGAAGAGGTGCCATGGATAATTTCCGATGCAAGGCAATACCAATAGCGCACATTTCGCGATCACACATCTCCTTAATGGTGCTGCAGTCCACTAGAGTCAGCTGAGGGTGGATTCCTTTCAGCACACAATTTCTTATGTACTGAAAAGTATAGAAATCAGGGGTTAATGGGATGCCTTGTTCTTTTAACACACAACAGCTTCCTTCCCCACATTCAGAAGCACAGACTCAAAATACAAAATGTGCAGACAGTGCAGAGATAAAAAAAAATAAGCTGTAGGATTCAGGTGTGTAAATAAAACATACAATATGTAAATAGAAATTTAGAGGATGGTTGATTACAATGAAGCTCAGTGCATTATAACATTGATGGATTAGTGAATAGGTTAAAGCAATTGTAACAGGTAACAGGGAAATAGATAATATTTCAAAACTTAGCAGATGATAGGATCTATGGAGTGTATGTCACCTCACAAAGTAAACTGACCACACTCAGCTCTACCTAACCATCATTTCTCTTGACTTCTTCACTGTTGCTTATTATCAGACTGCTTATCAACATCCAGAACTCGAATAACAGGATTTTTAAAAATTCATTAAAGGGATGTAGGCGTCGCTGGCTGGGCCAGCATTTATTGCCCATCCCTAATTGCTATTGAGAAGATAGTGATGAGCTTCCTTCTTGAACTGCTGCAGTCCCTGTGGTGTAGGTACACCAACAGTGCTGTTAGGAAGAGAGTTCCAGGATTTTGACCCTGCGACTGTAAAGGAACAGCGATATATTTTAAAGTCAGGATGGTGAGTGGCTTGGAGGGGAACTTCCAGGTGATGGTGAATTCCCTCCAATTAAACATTGGGAAGACTGAAGTCAATGTTTTCGGTCCCCGCTCCATACTCCGTTTCCCTAGCTAATGACTCCAGCTGCTTCACTGTTAACGTTCTGAGACTAAGCTAGTCTGTTCGCAATCTTGGGTGTTAGATTTGACCCCAAAATGAGCTTGGTAACAAATATTTGTGCCATCACTAAGAATGCCCATTTCTACCACTGAGGCATGTCCCAACTTTACCCCTGTCTCAGCATATCTCCTGCAGAAGCTCTCTCTTATGCCCTTATTACCTCTAGCCATCACTATTCCAAAAGCACTCCTGGCTGGTCTCCCATATTCTACCCTCTGTAAACTTGACAGTGTCCAACTCCTGTCCATGTCTTAACTCACTCCAAGTCCTGTTTACCTAACACCCCTGTGCTCACTAGCTTGCACTGGCTCCTGGTCAAGGAACATCTTGATTTTAAAATTCTTGTTCTTGTTTTCAAATTCCTTTGTGGCCTCGCCTCCTCCCTATATCTAATCTCCTCCAGCCCCACAAGCCTTCAAAATATTTGCACGCATCTAATTCTGGACTCTGGAGCATCCCTGATTTTAATCACTCCACATTAGTGACCATTCCTTCAGCTGCTCTGGTAACTCCCCCTACACCTCTCTGCCTCCCGACCTCACTTTCTGCCTCTCGACCTCACTTTCCTCCTTTACTACGACACTTAAAAGTTTTGGTCATCTGAGCTGATATCTCCTTATGTGCCTTGGTGTTATGTTTTCTTTTATTTTGCTCTTGTGAAACACCTTCAGACATTTTATTAAGTTAAAGATGCTATATAAATATAAGTCATTGTTAAGTTAGATGAGTACTGTTGAATTCAGACATGTTGGCCTGGATTTTCATCCTTGAGATGGGTATTGGGTGTTAGGAAAATTCCCAGCTCGGCCTGCTCACCTCGGAGAAAGTGCCTAGAAAGACAGTATCTTCATTGCTGGGGGGCAGGTGCAGGCTGGAGTCGAGTCAGCCGACCCGGGAAGAAGTACAGATGCAGCCACAGGGACTGCCAGGTGCCAAGGTGCGCTGTCTAAAAGGTCCACCTCCATGCCACGGGACTTTGTCTCAGTTAAAGTGAAAACACAAAGGCCCCTCGAAGCCCTTTCATCCTCCAAACACACCCATCCATGCTCTCTCATGCCCTCTACCCATCCCCATGGCCCCTCCCTCATGGTAAGCTCTGCCCTCCCACCCACACCCCTATGGCCCCTCAAGCCCCCTATGTCAAGCTATGACACTTGCATGCCCATTGTTTCTAGAAAGTGTAGTGGCTCAATGAACCCAAAAGTGTATAGTGGTATTTGTAAAAAAAGAACTTTGAAAAAAGTAATTAATTGATACCTTTCTCTTATCTTTGGAAAAAAAAGTCTGCACTACAATCTAACATTCATCCAGCCCCTTTAAAGTCTCAAAAACCACAAACCCTTGAAACAAACATTGTGAAATTGATAGCAGAGATCAGAGGCCCTGTGCTGTTAATCAAACAATATTTCCTCTGGGGAGCTCAGGCAGCTGTTAGAATACTGGAACATCTGCTTCCTATAGAAAACATTGTTTGATTTTCAGCTCAGTCTCTCTGATCTCTGCTGTAAATTTCACAATGCTCATTTACACAAGTTGAGTGGCTTCAATGATTTGTGTTTTTTGAGACTTTTAAGGGTCTAAATGATGGACGCATTTATTAGTTTGTACTGTAGACTTTTTTTCAAACAGAGAAAGTTATCAATGAATTACTTGTTATCAAAGCTCTTTTCTTCCCACACATCCCATCATAATCTATAGGATTCGTTAGTTCTAGAAAGTATACAGTGACTCAATGGGTATGGACATGCCATAGCTTTGCATAGGGACATGAGGGACCACAGGGGGTGGGTGGGAGGCATAACTCAACATAGAGGGCATGAGGAGAACATTTTGAAAGTACCTTTTAAAAGGTCATTTCATGCAGACTACGGTTAACAACTCCCCAGAGGGGCCATGAACTATGGCTCTTAAAAACCTGGCCTGACTCCATGAAAATTGCAGAGGAGTAAGGCATGCTTATGTCTGCAATGGAGCCAGCCAGGTCAGGCCTGTTGGATGCGGGCTTTTGACAGGAACCAGCCCATGCCCTTTAAAGGCACTCCTAAAAATCAGACAGCCCAGGAATGGGGTCAGGAATCCTGGAATTGGGATCTGCCTGCCATTTTTAAAGGGCTCCCGAGTCAACCCAACTTGGTGAAAATCCAGGGCAATATATTGCTGCAGTTGTTGGCACACCAATACAAAGCAGAGGAATACTGGACACCTGCAAGCCTATATTTTCTTGGGTCTTATCAGCAGCCCATGTGTGTTCATTTAAACACAGCGCCAAACTCTTCCTATTTTCTAGTAGGAGGATATGGGTCTCCTCCTTTCAGAGCAGCTTGACTGCAATAACTGCACAATTCACAATACAGAGACAGCAGTACACAGACATTGAGGGTCTCCATTTGTCGACAGCTCTCCTGGCAGTATAGTAATACCCTCAGCAATTAAGTCATTGAACTGTAATTACTGGAACATGTGAGCATATAAAATTAGTTGAGAGGATCCCACTGGGGATCAAGACTAAAATTATCTGGTATTTAAAAGCAGGAATCATTTTAACATAGCTGATGCTGGTCAACCACTCACAATAGACATAGGGTCACTGATTGACTGTCAGAAGATATTAGGTGCAGAAACGTACAGGTAGTTAATAATAACAAGAGTGCAGCTGCTCTAAAGTTCATTTGTTCTAAAGCTATAGCTCCCACCACTCCACCTTCTATAATTCAGCTCATGTGTAATTTAGTAGTGGCTATATAAAAGTGGACCGAGTGTCTGAATAATGCACAAGATCAGTGAGAGGAAAGCAGACAGAGAGATTGTGGAGGTTGTTTGCTCTAACTTGGGGTTGCAATTTAAACTACATGTACTATTTCATAACCATATTTCTACATTTATATAACACTAGTTAAAGGATTACAATGCCAGGGACCATGCATTTTGTACCAATCTTGCTGGATGTGGGAGTTACTGGATAGTTTGAGCATCCAGGACAAACATACTTACCTGTAGTATGTGTTTATTCAATCTCAGTTATGCAATTTGAGGAACAACAGGAGAAACTCTGTCACATATGGGGGGGTGCAAACACTCTCTGGAACACAGAGCCCAAGAGAGGGCTCAACTTACAGACAGCACGATGGAGGGTGAGGATTGGGAAGAGGTGATCATCCACTGTGGTGGGAACAGATGTAGGAAGGAAGCAAAAGGGGAGACTGAGGGTATCCCCTGGTCAAATGAAGTTTCAATACTGAGTACTTGATCAAAAGGGTGGGATAGGACAGCCATCAGGAATACAATGAGACCATGGCAAAAGTGGCTGCTGTCACAGACAAAACAGGTGAATGTAGAAATGCAGTAGTAAAAGAGTACACAGTAGGTTTTGTGCTACAACCATAAGTATCGAATGGTGTATGGCCTAAAGGATAAAACAGACTTGATGCAGAAAACAAGGAACTATGTTGAGCTAATACAAGTCCTTACTCAAGCTCCAGTTAGCATTTTGTGTATGGTTTAGGCAATCCACTGGAAAGGGATAGGAAAACAATCAAAAAGATGCAGTACAAATTCACTAGGATGTTACAAGGGATAAGGGATTACCAATATAAAGAAAAGCTTGAGAAATTAAGAGTGCTTTTTCTCCATTGGAGCAGAGAAGACTAAAAAAGGTGGCCTGACAAACCATTCAGGATTTGGAAGTTATAAATTAGGCGAATAAGGATCGATTTTTTTATTTAATAAGATGATAATGAGGTGATTTAAATTTAAGATAGCCATAAATAACTGAAATGGAATTGTAGAATAAATCTTTTTATGCAAAAGGAAGAATAGATTGCAGAATTGTTTAAACAGAATCCCTAAATTTTTTTTAAAAGGGAAGTAGATAGCTGCTTAAAGAGTCTCTGGGGATGATCGGTATTAGTGATGCCTGTGGAGAAAAACATTATTACAATCCGTACTTGGTATAAATTCAGCCAACATACCCGGAATTGAATCAGTGGCTGGTCGCCGAACACGTATTCCTGTTTTCCACTCACGCGCAGCACAAAATCTCTAGGATTGAACTCCTCATTCTCTTTTCCATGGTTAGTCAACTGTTTCCGAATGGCAAGCTCATTTAAGTTAAGAGGATTCAAGTCAGGAGATACTTGGAAATTAAAGATGTCCTAGAAGGAGAGAATGTCATTTTAAATTTTCTCTGCAGTGAAAGTTGGGTGTTGTAAACTTAATACATTCAGCTTTTATTGGCCTCAAATTGTGATTTATACCTGAAAATAATAAGTGCTTGAAATATCAAAAGGGTTGTGACCATGACTGTAGGATAGAGAAGAAGATCTCCTTCCCTCTATCCCATTTCATTATCTTTATGTCACTTTACAGGGGTTAATATTAAATTGGCATTTTATTTGTACTAACCCTCTACTCCGCTACCCCACCCCTGGCCCCGCCAACCTCCAATACACACATGCAGACTCATTTTGAACATGGCTTTGATTATATAGCAATAGGGGCCTATGAATGAACCTAGGCATTTGGATGGAGACGGAGCTCCTGCTCCTGACTACTATCCAGCGGCCTTGCAAACATGTGAACTGCAGATGAGGAGAGTGATGCTCTCAACTGCAATGTCCACTGTGATCTTGTAAATAACATTCATTTGAGCAAGGAACTAGATGCCAGCTGTACCTGTGGGATCACAGCTCAGTAAGCAGTCAAGGTTAAAGAGGAAAAATGTTGAGGGAACACTGGTGGAAAAAGCTTGCTCCACTTTCATTCTGAAATATGTCTTGTTTACGCAAAAGAAACTGAGCAAAAGTAGGTCATTCATTCCAGCCAAGAATGACTTGTTTTTCCAAACCTGCAGGTGTATGGTAATGGTCAGTGCACAGAGATTTGTAAGACCGCAGCCTCACTTTACAGTATCATTGTAACTACTCTGGGAACAGAAGATTATATCAAATACTAACCCAGTTAATGATGCAACTAAAACCAACTGCATTCATTTAAAACAGTAGCTCCTCTTAAAAAAAAGTTTACTACAGAAGACAGACACAAAGAATTAACTTTTTAACATCAGCTTCAATCAAATCATTTGGATTATACTTATTAGGAAAATGAACTCAGAATATTGCAATAGAAAAGGAGGCTATTAAGTCTATCAAATTTCGAAAAGGACTCCAATTAATCTCACTCCCCATCTCTTCCACCATATCCCTGCAGCTGTTTATCCTTCAAATATTTATCTAATTCCCTTTTGAAGATTCACTATTGAATCTGTATTCACCAGCCTATCAGGCAATGCATTCCAAATCCTAATTGCCACCATACTCTCACAAACTGAAAATTTTTCATCTCATTTTGATTAATGATGGTGGCCTAAGAATTGATCCAGGCATTCAGATGCTGAGAGGTTCCTGCTCCTGATTCCTATCCAGTATAATATTGCTGGGGTCCTAAACATATGGACAGAGGAAGAGGACAGCAAAGTTCTCAGCTATGACGTCCACTGTAATCACATGAACAACATCATTTGAGCAAGGGACTGGTGGCTGGGCTATACCAGGAGTGGGGGGAGGGAGCCGTTGCAGCTCAGTAAGAAGTCAAGGTAAGGAAAAAATGTTTCTACTCATGTTCTTTCGTCAATCATGTTAAATCCATGCTCATGCATTATTGACCTTTCAGCCACTAAAGACAGTTTCTCTTTATTTACTCGATCCAAACATTTCATGACTTCAAATACCTCTATAAAACACCCTCTTGCCTTCTCTTCTATATCGATGCAATTGTAAACCCTCAACCTTACAACCATTCTAATAGTTCTCTTCTATATCATCTTGAAAACCTTCACATTCTTTTTGAAGTGTGGTGCCCAGAATCGGACACAACGCTCCAATTTGTGTGTTGTACAGGTTTAGCATCACTCCTCAGTTTTCTTGTGATTTATTAACTTGTCCTGCCACCTTCGAAAGATTTTTGCACAAACCAAGTGAGTGAAGCAAAAAGGATGGTAGGAGTAGAGAAGATGAGATAACCATTATCATATCAGTGCCAGCTCTCCTTTATCCGTCCATAATTGTCCAAGTGATTGTTTATTTATTCATGGTTTATTGTTTCTAAATGCTTCCCCACCATTAACCTTAAACTGACTAGCCTATAATTGCTAAGTTTATCCTTCTACCCCTTTTTTAAAAAAAAAACTTTGTTATATCAACCCTCTCCCTCATAAGATGGTGGGCTTTAAATTCTAGCAGAATAATGAGCACAGCTTCAGCAGAAGCAAGGGCTGCCATTTTGCCCAAGTAAAATAAACTTGTAAGAGTGAAATGCAGATGAAAAATCAGTGAACAGAAAATTAAATTGGAATCTATTGATTTTCAAAATATAGAGAAAAAATAGTCAAGCAATGTCAGTCCAGCATTATTTAAATAAGTACAGGTCAAATAATTAGGAAATGAGCAATACAAGGCTGGAGAAAAGGAATTGAACAGAGAGCAAATATCTGAGGCAAAAATAATGGAAAGGGGGAAAACGAGGGGGAAGTAGCCAATGGCTATTGTTTATGTGAAATTGGATTTTGTTTGTATAGAAAGGAGTCTGATTTTCCTCTGTAAGAGTACAATAATGTTGGTTTTTGGTCCTACCAGTTCTCAAGCCTGTAAGAATGTAAGATTTATATTTCCTGAATAAATGTTTTTCAGCAAGTAAGAGCAGTTGTCAGTTCTCCAGCAGCCATGTTGATTTTGAATCACTCCCTGCCAAAGGCAACAAATCCACTGAAGAATTTACAACAGGTGTCAGGAGTCAATGAAAAGTACTTAAGAACAAACTAGATTGTAGGAATGAAAAGCTTATTTTTAAAAACTTCTTTACAATTTGTTACTATCCTCCTGATGGAACAGAAATGTTTTAGCATGGTATTAATGGTGTCCAAAGTAAAAGTGAACTACTATGCAGAGGTATCTGAACAATAACCTTATGCAGGGCAGGGAGCAAAGTTGAAGTCTTCCAGTGTCACTAACTGAACTTCATGAACTTATATTATTGGCCAAATGCCCTGGTCAAAGGGAGAAAGCTTTACAATGCCAAGTCAGCTCCCAAGAACAGCTTAAATCAAGCAACCTCAATAAAAAGTATTTTTCCAAAATTTCAACTGAGCTTATAGATCAACATCTTTGAGTGCATGTTGCAATCACATGGATTGTCATAGAAATTAGCACTACTTGAATTTCTCCTCCCGAGAGTCTTATGTTGCATTTACATTGTACAGAATTGCCTTTTCATATTAAAGTGATTCTGTTCCATCTTGGCTCCTGTTGTGCTATTTGCCTTGTTTACAATGTACAGTAGATTCCTGATCACTAGTACAAACAAGTGACATCTATGCGTGTGCAAAGCTGCTATATGAATACGCTCGGCAATCAAAATTAGAGGCACTATTTGGTGAAAAATGTAAAAAGTGTAATGTAAAAAAGAAACAGTACACTCAACACAGAGCCCAAAGAAAGATTGTTCCCTTCCAGAAGTACTGTTAAGTGAATTGCAGCATTTTAGTGATGCTGCCACAAGTATAACTCACAGCACATTCAGTGTTCAACAATGGATAGAGCATGGCTAGAAATTCATGACCTCACTGAAAACAAAGTCGTCCTTTTTTTTTACAGCTGTGCTTTTTACATCACTATTATAAGCAGAGCTGTGTGTTTGTAGTCAGTAAATACCTTCACTCATAACATTTATAGAACTTAATGCAATATACCTGACAAGACTCAAACCGAATGGCTATGAGGAAACTGTCTTTGTGCAGCTTGTCTTCAGCATTATTAAAGCCAGTAGATTCAATTTCTGGAGGAAAATTGTGCTGCAACCAGTCCATCCAGGAAAGCCCCTGACGTTTCAACATGTTCTCCTCGTTGATCTTACGCATTTTGCTGCGGAATTCTTTCACCTCAGGGTCCGTTAGTGCATCAAACTCATGGAGACCTAGAGTCCAATAACAACTATTATGCAATCATCTCAGCACAATCAGAACCTTGGTTTTTTGCTCAAATTAATGTTTAAGATGTCTGTCCCAGATATTCAAGGTGCTCCGTTCTCAGGTTCAGGAACCCATATAATCAAGTGGTTATAGGTAGACCCCACTGCTTGTCCACCTGGCTTTGATCTCCCACAGCGACAGTGGGCCCTTTTAAACCATTTCCAGACTGGCCAAGACCTCCGTGCACCCACCCAACATCAGTAGGGTCACCAAGACCATCCAGGCTGCAGCTGTGATGCAATCCAAACAATAACCCACATTGCCAAGGAGTGGTGTCCATTGACTAAGCTTGAAGGCAGGCTTAAAGAATTCCATCTAGCTACTAACAAGGCTATTGCTTGGCTCTGTAACTATGCATGCACTAAATAAATAAATGGGAAATAAATAAATAAATGGCCACATAAACACTTGTCTTGGGAGAGGAGCAGTAGCACAGAAAAGGAAGTACCAGCTATTCCATACCCGACAGACATTTTAAACATTAATCTGAGCATAGAAAACACCAGCCCTTCATTACATTTTGTAGAATATTTCCTGGCCTTCTGCTGTCCCTTACATGGCATCATTCACACAGCGCTTTGAGATCTTACTGAACCATAAGGAAACTTACAGCCCTGTATTACACCTGGATGATTTTGTTAATGTAGATGCCAAAGGAAGAGACATAGACCAATTATTAATACTGTGTGTTAGCAGCCAAGCCTTATTAAATCACAAGATCTCGCCATATAAATATATCATGGTGGAGAGATGTGGGGCATGTGTATGTGTGGGATGTGTGTATGAACACTGGAGCCAGAAGGCAGTGGATGTTCACCAGCCATCCTGAAAACATAATGAAGTGCCAAAAGAATACAAAATCTTCCCTTCTCAGATTGGAATCATTATTCTAGTCTGAACAATTATAGATTTAAAATTTGAACAGAATAACTGAAATTAATGGCAACTTAAACTGCTGCTTAATGTGTTTGTGTAACTGAGTGTGCCCTATGATTATATTACTTGCCAACTCTTGTTCTCAATCAACTTCAATGAAAATAATCAGGTAGGGTGTGTAATGGAGACCAATCCAATATCCCCATTTGAAGTCCCAGCAGAAATTGAAAGCTCTGGCTGTGAAGTCAGTCAGTCAGTCAGTCAGGCAGGCAACAGGAGGCTGGCAAAGTGGACTCTCAGGACTTCTCATGGAATATTCATGCTTATATATACTTACATCCCACCCACCTCCAAATTGAGCTGGAAAACTCATGTTCGTGAATAGACAGTGAATTGATAATAGTAATTTTCACCATATTGGGGAATAAAGTAGCTTACAAACTAAACCAAAGCAAAGATGCCTTACCTAGTGTTTATTCAGTTCACCTTTAGAGAGATTAAAGGAGCATAATTGCTTAAGATAGAGATCCGGCCCAAATCACAAAGGAGTTTCATTGTTACATTGAAAAGATTGATAGGACATATCAATATGCATTGTTGCCATATAGAATTATTCAACTTGTACTGGCCTTAAAGTTCAGTATAACTACCATAATGTCTGTAGTAGATAATTTCATTCAAATAAACTGACAAGGTAAGTCAAAATCAGTCTTCATTTTGGCTCAGCTGGAAGATCATATCTCATGACACATAACTGTCGGCATTCAGATGAGCAAAACACAGAACATCGTTCAGGCAGAGTAAGGAATTGACTTACCTTTCCCAATAAGAACACCAATTTTTGAATCCAGTAGTTTTTCAGATCTATTGCAGTTCCTGGCTACAAGCTTTAAAACAGGAAGAAAAGGTCTGACATCACAGAGGCGGCGAGACTCATCCTCCAACTCTTCATGCACAGCTGACTGGTTTACACACTGAAACATATAGGAGTCCTGTTCGCCAAGAACACTGTACAGTGGATATGCCTGCGCCTGTCTCCATAGGAGCTGCAACAAAACAGATAAAAGATTACCTACACTGCTGGCTAAATGCCAAATTAGAAGGTACAAATTAAAATTAGCTCAGCAAATGCTCATCACTGTGACACTGGCTCTTTAGTCAAAGAAAAATTGCACAGTCTCAAACTATGAGTGAGTCAGCCAAGGCCAAGCGGCAGCACTATCGCTTTTGAGTCAGATGGTCGAGGGTTCAAGCCCCACTCCTCAAACTTGGGCATATAATCTAGGCTGACACTTGAGTCCTGTATTGAGGAAGCACTACACTATTGAGACATTGTCTTTCAGATGAGATGTTAAACTGAGGCCTCATCTGCCCTTTGAGGTGGACCTAAAAAATTCCATTTGAAGAACAAGTTGGTTCTCCTGGTGTCCTGGTCAATGTATATCCTTTAACCAACATTACTAAAATAAAGATCATTGGTCATTATCTCATTACTGTTTGTGGGATCTCATTTTGCATAAATTTCCATCATTCTTGGTTGATTCTGAGTGGGAACAGCTGGAAATATGCGTGGATGCGGACTTCAGCACTGCAATTGATGTGCTCCACCTTTATTCAGTTTATATGATGGGGATTTTCTGGTCCTACCATGGCAGAGCCAAAAAATCCCAGCCTATAGATACAACATGGTTAAGCTGAGAGAGGATAGCAGGTAACTATGGGACCCTACTCCAGCATGAAGCACCAAGTCCTGGAGGGGAGAAGAGGAAAATCAGAGAGATAGGGAAATTAGAAAGAAAAAGACGCTATTTAATGGAATATTACAGAATTACATATTTATGGGTATTCAAATCATTTTTGATGATTTTTAGTTAAAATAGAGTACATCTGACATTTACTGACATATATATAAGCTGCAACCATAAGTGCTTTATGCAAGTCTGCGTTCACTTTAACAGTTAACTGTCAGAAATCCACCTTGTAAATTTATTGTGGAGGAAACCCACAGCTTTTTCATAGTCACCATCTCCAGCCATATGTGACAAGTCACGTCTACTACTAACTTTGAACGATCTACTTTTTGAAACTCAAATCTGACTGTAAACTGCAAAATACCGACAGGAATTGCTGGAGATAGAAAGCAGCCAATCTGAGGGAAAATATACATCCTGGATTGATAACCTACCCTTTCTCTAACCGGTGCTGCACCTTGGCAGAATTTACTGGTTCAGAAATCCATTTTTATATTGCTTTTCAGCTCTATAACAAGCTGCATTTATATAGTGGCCTGAATTTCATGCTTGGCGTGCATGTCAAGTTAGTGGGCCCAGAAGTGGTGAAAAATGCGCTTCCGCCCATGATCGGCCCCCAAATGCAATTTCACGCTGGCTGGCCAATTAACAGCCATCCGTCGCTAAACACGTGCTGAGAAAAACTCAGCACTGCCGGGGGGAGACGGGAAGAGGGCGGGTGCCGAGAAAAGTGAGGGTGCGGGTGAGCGCATCTAGCAAACTCCCTGAAGGCAGAAAGCTGCTGCGGAGCCGCCTCAGGGAGCTGCAGGCCTGTGCAAATTAAGTGAGAAGAAAAAATGCACCAAACTGTATCTTTGCAGCACATTCAAACACCTAACAGCAGAGCTCAAAAAACATCAGTCCCCAGATATTTTTCATGTTATATTTCACCCAAGACATTTCATTCTGCCCTTGGATGAGGATTCGTTAAAAATGGGCTGCCTGCCTGCCTGTTTTGTCCGAGCGACAAGTGGGAAATTGCACTGGCAATGTAAAATTGTGGACAATAGGGTTTTTAATGGCCTTAATTGGCCCTTTGTTGGTGGGTGCGGGTCCGACTTCAGCGCGCACCCGCCAAGCTCAATATTGCTCGCATGCACGATGATGTCGGGATGCACGCCCGACATCATTTCATGCAATTTCACATGCATTCGGGTCAGGCACACACCCACCCAATCAACATAAACATCTGGCCAGTGTCTTTAACATAATAAAATGTCCCAGGGCACTTCACTGGAGTGTCATTAAACAAAATATGACCCATAAGGAGGTATTATGGTCAATGACCAAAAGCTTGGTCAATGAGGTAGCATCCTAAAGGAGAAAAAAAAGAGATAGAGGGGTTTAGGGAGGGAATTCTAGAGCTTAGGCACATCTGCCAATGGTGGAGTGATTTAAAAATAATCAAAGAATTTATTTACAAAATGTAAATGGTCACACTTTCTGCAGAACCTCATGTACACAGAAGGAAAATTGCATGGGCTCTTCTTCAGTAAATCCAGACCATATTAAACTTTAATCACAGAAGTTTGATGTATTAAAGAGGCTGGGTTTCATCATAAATATGAAGCAATACCCATGACTGAAAATTAACAGGAGCAATTATGGTGATCCTCACAGTATGGATTTGATTGTTACCACAATTAACATTCTCTTTGTTATTTAACTTAAAAAGGCTTAAGAAGTTAACCTTCCATTGTTTACATTCCTGAACTTCAGATGGAATGTGCAATAATTTGCAATCATTTTAGTAACTTTGTTCTTTTCCAAATATCTGCCACACGTGGACACACAAAAATCAACAACGTCACTTGGTTTGATATCAGAATCGACAATCAGAAACAAAGGTGCAAATATCCACCCAGTCATTTCAAGAGATATAATTCTCAAACCATGAGGGCACGTTTGTTTATATACAATGCTGCTGAGGCTGATCGACCATCGCCAGACAATCTATTAATACTAGACGTGTGGAAACAACAGAAATTACATCACATTTTAACATTTCAAATTCTGCTCAGTCAAAATTGCACAAGGAGGAGAGGAAATGGAAAGAAAGGACACAAGGGTGGGGGGGAAGTCTAGGGAATGATGCTGCCCATTTGCTTTTACTAGGAAGCAAGAGTTTAAAAAGCAATGCGCAAAATGACAAGCTTACTTACCGATTTGATATGTTCGATCGTAGCCTCCCGAGGCACATCCAACTGGATGTACATCCCCGTGGGTAGTAAGAAATCTGCACTGATGCAGTTATCTGCTGGGATCTGGGAATCGACTGCCCAGATATCCAAGGAGTCAGTTATGGCAGGAGGCATCGTGAAAAGTTAACGTTATGACAACCACATGGCTCTGTGAAGAAACAAAGCAACATCTCATCAAAATATCCTTTAGACAAAATACACAGGTAAACAAAAGCAGAAGCAACGCCATTCAATATTCAGCGATCAGAGAGAAAAATTAATACTGGGCTGGAGAAGCAGGAATCTACCGTCATTGGGTTAGATGGCAATTATTGGCCTTTAGTAAGAACATATAAAAGACAGTGCATCTTTTGATACACTGCAAGCAACCCCATAAGAGATCTGGTATTAGTCTAGATACTGTTCCAGCAGCTCATGGTAACATTCAATAGTGTGTGTTAACTCGATGTAGAATGCTGAAATGTTGTCAATTCACTGACAGTGCGCCATAATTATGAAGAAAACAGTTGAAAATAGTTATAGGAGTTATATATCTTACATTTTAGTGAGCTCTTAAATACAAAACACAAAAAGCTTCATGTTGCAAGTAGTACAATGGGGTGGTACAATTTGGTTTTGTATGGTGCATGAGAGAAATCTTGGGCTAGAAATTGGCTTGCCCTGATTTTCGGGTGCAGGGTCATGATTTTTGATGTGCCCATACTCATTCCGATACATGTAAGCAGACAAAATAGGAGCAAAAGTAGGTCATTCAGCCCTTCGAGCCTGCTCCACCATTCAATAAGATCATGGCTGATCTTCTTGTGTTTCGAATTCCACATTCCCATCTACCCCAATAGCCTTTGATTTCCTTGCCTAACAAGAATCCGTCTACCTCTGCCTTAAAAACATTCACTGACCCCACCTCTACCGCCTTCTGAGGCAGAGAGTAGGTTCCATGCAAACTTGGTGCAGCCACTTAATCTGAAAAATTTTAGCATGTAACTGAGCAGATCCTGCACTGCTTCCTTCTTCATAATGCTGTTGGCTGCCTCTTAGTGTTGTTCACAAATCATTTCCAACAGCCAGTCCATTCTTCTTATAGACAGGCTGTCCCTCCTAATGGAAAGCTGAACTGAAGTATGTAACTGCAACTTAAATAGGTGGAGAAGTTGACATTAGGACAGAGAGAAGGCTCTAGGGTGATGGATGTGGTGCTTGAGTGATGCAGGAGGGCAGGAGAGACACCATAGTTTGGCGGAGAGCCAAGAGGCGCTCAAGTGCCATCCTCAGAAGTCAGTGGGAGCAGATGGCCAGATAGGTCAACTCCGAGTCTAGACCTGAGGACCTGCAGCAGCGCCACAGAGGTTTAAGTGAGTGGTCAAGGTCAATGAACGAATTTTTACATGTCATGTCCTACCCGCCACTGATCTCTCACACAGCTCCATGCACTATAACCCCCTTTGCTCACCCAGCAGCACTCCCTGCCACTCAAACTCATGTCTAACATCCAGATACTGTACCTAACGTTCACATACTTGGCAATGCTGCCAGCTTCACACCAAGTTCCCACTGTTTCCTCATACCTCCAGCTATTCAGCTATGGCACGCATCCAAACGCAGTGCAGCATTATCACTGACATTCTGCCCTTTCTCTTGTAGGCAAGGTGGCACACAACAGAAGGGTGCAGAGCAGAGCCGGTGGGGGACAAGGGCACTTGAGCCCTTTGTTGAAGTTGTGTGTCAATTGTAGCTCAGTTGGTTGCACTCTTGCTTCTGAATCACAAGTTTCCAGGTTCAAGTCCCACTCCAGGGCTTGAGCACAGAAATCAAGGCTGACACCCCATGCAGTGCTGAGGGAGTGCTGCACTATCGGTGGTGCTGTCTTCAGATGAGAGGTCAAACTGAGGCATTGTTTACCTGCTTGAGTAGATGTAAAAGATCCCATGCAACTATTCTGAAGAAGAGCAGGGGAGTTATCCCAAGTGTCCTGGTCAATATTTATCCCTCAATCAACATCGTGAAAAACAGATTATCTGGTCATTATCACATTGCTAAGTGCAATTTGGCAGCTGTGTTTCCTACATTACAACACTTGACTACATTTTAAAAATATTTCAGTGGCTGTGATTTGCCCAGTGATCATGAAAAGTGCTATATAAATACAAGTCATTCCTTCTTTTCTCTTAGCATCATGGGGCACACTGCGATGGAGTTTGTGGCATCTGGCATCACTGAGAACATCGAGGATGATGGTATCTTCCTGCCTAATGCCGCTTCTCAACCTCAGCTCATTCTCATCCTACTATCCGGCACGATGAGCAAGCTGCTGATGGACACTGCACATACCTTGGAGACAAATATAAAAGTTGGGAGCAGCATGTAGGGATTCAGGCGAGCATGACTGGGCTGCAACCTGACCAGGAGTAAAGGACTGTTTGTTTGCCAGCTCATAGTAGGATGAGGTCACAGAGAACTCATAAGGAACTTGATGAGGTGGCACATAGGAGAGAGCTGATGGGCATACATACAGAGATACTGGGTACATTGGCAATGTCACTGTCAAGGAGTATGGAGAAGTTCAGCTCCAAGTTGACAGAGGCACTGCGTGAAGCTGGTCATTGCTGCAGCCACTGGGCCATCTCCCTGAGATACTGACCTTGCTGTCCCCATACCTCTAGCAGCCTTTTGTATGGGCAGGTCACCTACTCCTCTGTGCCCATTGCAGACCATTCCCTGATAAACCCACAAACTCACCATAATATGTCCAAAATATTCCAATGTACTTCTAGACACTTTGCAAAAGAATATATTTTTACAAATCACCTTACCTGCAAGTTGGGTGTCTCACTCTTTAGATAACACTTGTGCAGAGCCCACCTTGCAACAAAACACTTGGTGTTTATAGAATGATCTCTGAATTTGTTACCTGGACCTTTGTGGTCAAGTTTGGCATCCTGGTGTCACATCAGCTGGTTGGACTATGTGACATCAGGGTAGAGTCCAATCACAGCCTTCCAGCACATGCAGAGGGAGTCCCTGCATATGCTCCTCTCCTCAAGAATGTAGCATTGGCCACATGGAAGGCAGCCATTAATGCAGGGCACATTACAGAAGAAGCACTAGGCCTCTGTAACACTGTTAGAGGTGGCAAAGTACAAGGAAATTTCACACTCTCTATGTTTCAAATGGAGATTTATATTGATTTAATTTACAAAAACACATGCTGATAACCATTTTTAAATAGTCTTTGAAGATATGGTAAAACTCACTTTCAAATGGCATTAAGGGCCTAGACTTTTATAAAACTGCTCAAAATATTATGCAAATTTTCAGCCATCTTATTGACTTTAGCTTCAGTTTCTGGTGAAGCTACTGTGGCAGAGCAACATCCTTTAAGGAAGGAAATGTGCCACCGTTATCTGGTCTAACTTACTTGTGACTCCGGACCTACTGCAATGTGGTTGACACTTAACTGTCCTCTGAAATGGCCTAGCAAGCCATTCAGTTCAAGGGGAAGTTAGGGGTGGGCAACAAATGCTAGCCTTGCCAGCGATGTCCACATCCCACGAAAGAATAAAGAACAAAAAAGCAGCCCTGAGGAAATTCTGGGCCTGTCAACTCAAAGGTATTTGTGCAATGTCTATTTTCCATTAAATTTCACCATTGACAACGGCATGATTTTGGCAAATGCACTAAGAAAATATTTACACATCAACACGTCACTTCAAATCACCAACATCAAAATATCTCTTCAACGCTCAAATAACTGTTCACAAAGCTTGGTGTGCATACAAGATGGCCAGTTTAAAATCTTACATCATCACCATCATCATGGCGCTTGGTTTCAAAAAGGCATCCAAAAACTTCATATTCTGTTTCGGGAGATGATGGTGAACTGGTGGGAAATGCCTGACAACCTTTGGGCAAGTAAAAGAGCCAGACGTCAATTTAGATTCTGTTTCATTGCATGAGGTAATAGAGATGATGGAGGGGAATTGTACGACATTATTTACTGTGTGGCATTTATATCTGCAAGCAAAGATTTACCAAGTTCTACAAAAAGCAAAATATTGCAGCGGCTAGAAATCTGAAACGGAACAGAAATTCAGCAGGTCAGGCAGCAGCCCAAAAGGACAAGAGTTCATTGACATTTTAGGCATGAACCATTCCTAAGAACAGACTGTTTCCAGAGGACAATGGCAACTCCATTGCGGAAACTCTACAGTTCTAAATCACTTTACCTTATATCATCAGTTAAAGTAGGTATAGTATTATTAAAATAGCATCCAAGAATTAACAATGTAATTAGAAGGGTGGCTGTTCTATTAGTTTAGCCCATGTACCAGAGGCATGTAAACAAGACTGTGTGGTTAAACTTGTGACGAAAACTGACCCACTGACTTTGAGAGTGACACCTACTTTGTCTGAACGTTGTCTAATTTAGTGCATCTCAGCTTGCAAGTCATCCAGCTGTTCATCTTTTATACATGGAATTAAGTACTTTCCATAGGGTGTTGCAATCAGTAAAGAGAAATTTCATTTTTGAATATAATGCAAGAGAAGGCAAGAAACAAAAAAGGGCCAATCTACTTTGATCGGAAACAAATGTTGTTTTTCATCCTCAAATTTGCATATCTACTTCCTAACTGCGCCAGACAGGAGATAAGATGCCATGTGATCTTCCTTAACAAGTGTTATTCTTAAAACATACATTACACAATAAATAAAACCATAATTAATATATTCCTCCCCCTTTAACTCAGCTATACATATTATATTTCCAGGCACATATTTTTCAAAATAATGCAATATTTACACTGGGTAAGGAATTTACAAGTTCAGTCTTTCAGGTGGTTTCCTGGTACATGTGGAACGTCGCAGCTCCACGACTTCAGACTCTTTGTCAGGAACCTCCTTTTCCGGAGTTGCCTGAACATCAGGTGCTTGGGTGGGCACTTGCATTTCTGTACACTCAACTCTTACAGGAACATCAGACATGTCAGTCCTGAGCTGAGTATTCTCAACAGGAAACGTAGACCCGGTCATGATCACAGGTGGGACCAAATCTTGGTAATTTATCTCTCTTCCTTAAATGGTCCACATGTTTACAAATGATCCGGTCTTCCCCCTCCAGTCAGCGCACTTATTTCTCCCGGTAACCACTTTGGTCCTTCCCCAAAGTTTTTTTACGTATTCCGGCTGTCGCATTGTAAATTTGCTCTCACAACTATGCCACTTGTGTCTAGTTTTATGGCTTCCCTTTCGGCATTATTAAGCTCAATCTCATCCTGAGCCGCGTTTCAACAATAACTCCACAGGTGTGACACCTGTTGTGTGAGGGGTAATCCTATAATGAAAGTGTGCTAGCTTGGTTGCCAAGGAATCGCCAGTTAGCCTTTTCATGCCTGCTTTGAACATTTGAACCGCCCTATCAGCGAGTCTTTCAGGAAGAGTGTTATGGTACAGTTTTCACATGAGTGACACCGTTGAGGCTTATAAATCATTGATACTCAGCACTCATGAATGCTGTGCCGTTATCAGAAACGACCACTTCTGTTAGTCCGTGAATGGCAAAACTATGACGTAGTTTCTCACTTGTAGCAGCTGACGTTGATGACTTCACACCTCATATACATCCAACCATTTTGAATGGGCATCAACAATGAGCAGATACATTGTTCCCAGGAAAGGTCTAATGCAGTCAATGGGTAACTATACACATGATCTACCTAGCCATTCCCGTGGGTGTAACGGAACTGTCACTGGCAACTTTTGCAGTTGCTGACACTGCACACAGTGCTTTACTAAACTCTCTTTTTCACCATCCATCCCAGGCCACCATTGTTGGCTGCATGTTATGGTCTTCATTCGGGAAATCCCAGGATGGGCACTGTGTAGTTCAATTAAAAGTGGCTCCTTCCCGTTTGGAGGAACTAATACTCGTGCTCCCTAAAATTAGATGCCACCCTGGCTGGTTATTTCATGTCTTCTTTTGAAATATGGTTTCATTTCTTCAGATACAGGCTCCAGTGACCAACCATGTAGCACTAGTTTTCATACTTGAGATAGGAGTAGGTCCCGACTTGTCCAGTCTCTGATCTGTTGAGCATGTACCGGCGAGGAATCTAAGAAATTTAACAGTAAAACAAGTTCCCAGGAAACAGGGACGTGCTCATTATTTTCTTGTAAAGGCAAATGACTAAGGGCATCGGTGTTTGCGATTTGATTACCAGGCCTATGTACGAAAGTGTATTCGTATGCTGCCAGAATTAAAGCCCATTGTTGTATTCTTGCTGAGGCTGTGGATGGTATAGCCTTGTCCTCACTAAACAATCCTAGCAATGGTTTGTGGTCTGAAACAATTGTAAAATGTCTGCCATGTGTGTACTAGTGAAATTTCTTGACACCAAAGATGATGGACAGGCCTTTTTCTATCTGCGAGTATCCCTTTTCCGTTGTGGTGAGTGTTCATAATACGTAACCTATTGGCCGTTCCATGCCATTGTCCGTCCGATGAGATAGCACTGCTCCCACTCTGAAGGGAGATGCGTCACGTGTTAGCACCAATTCTTTTGTCAGGCCATAATGCACTAATGGATTGGACGAGTGCAAAAATTGTTTCACCTTTATAAAAGCTTCTTTCTGGGGTGCCTCCCAAGGCCAACATTGATTCTTTTTGAGTAGAGAATGCAGGGGGGCCAGCACTGCAGACAAACTGGGTAAGAACCATCCATAATAGTTGATCATTCCTAGGAATGATTTCAGCTATGAGGCGTTCTTTGGTGCAGGTGCCTCTCTTATGGCTCTCACTTTCTCCTCAACCAGGTGGAGGCCCTGTGAATCTACGCAGTTACCTAAATAGATTACCTCCTTCGCTTGGAACATGCAGTTTTTTTTTTAAACGCACTCCAGCTTCTTTTAAGATTCCTTCTAAGTTTGCCAAATGCTCTTCTTCAGTGAATCCTCTCACCAATATATTGTCTAAATAGACTACAACCTGGGGCAGATCCTACAGCAAGCTTTCCATTGTTGTCTGAAAGATGGCACAAGTGGAGGAGACACGGAAAGACAATCATGTATACTGGTACAACTCTTTAAGTATATTAATTGTGACAATTCCCAGGAGGCATTAACCAACTCTAGTTATTGAAAAGTGTGACTCATGTCAAGCTTTGTGTACATTGTCCCTCCTGCCAGCTTGGCATACAGGCCTTCGATTTTTGGAATGGGGTGTCTGTCTAGCTTAGCTACTTTCTGAACTGTCAGTTTGTAGTCTCCACAAATTCGGATGCTTTGATCAGGTTTAAAGATGGGGGCTATGGGTGCTGCCCATTCTGAGAAGTGAATAGGTTGTATAATGCCCATTTTCTCTAGCCTGTTCAGTTCAATGTCGGCTTTTTCTCGCAGGACATGTGGCACCGGTCTCACCTTCATGAAGCGAGGGGTTGCTTTCGGATCTACATGAATCTTGACCTGCTGGCCCTGGATTTTCCCCAGTTCAATGTTGAAGACAGTGGCTTGCTTTCTAAGTCACCCTTGCTCTCAACTGGAAAATTTCAGCCCATTCTAACTTAAATCTCCTTTAACCAATTTTGCCCCAGGAGGCTTGGACCTTCTCCTGCTACCACCATCAAGGGCAGCTTTGCCAATTGGCTTCCATAATGGACAGTTACTCTCCTTATGCCTTTTACTTGAATGTCTTCCCCCAAATGTGTTTTTACCTTGGCAGCTGTTTCTTCTAAACTTAATTGATGTTCACCATTATTCAAATATCTGAAGGCATGTTCCCCAATTACTGTAGCGGAAGCTCCCGTGTCCACTTCCATTCTAACCAGGGCGCTGAGTCAAGCTTCAGATCAGACTGTAGGTTTTGCTCCCACAAGTACTCAAGAGGATCACTCACCTCTCCCCTCCCCCAAATCTGAAAAAAGAATGTGAGGCGCTTTATGTATTGCTTCAAAACGATCAATTCTCCCAAACTGTGGTATTTTGAGAGGGAATAACTTGTTCAATTCTAATGGAGCTTGTTACTTACAATCACTGGGCAACATACAGTGCCAATTTCTTTTAACTTGATTTCTTCTGTTCAATTCTGTTTTATCGTTGTCGCCAGTTTGTTGTAGGTTGACCGAGTTGTGCTATTATTGATAGAGTTGATCTGTAGACACTTCTTGGGCGGAAACATTAAGTCTAATTACAATATATTTAGCAGCAACTAAACACGTGCCTTCAATTCCAACTCTGTCTCTGTACTGACAGCTGAGGTAGCCCCTGCTACTCTCCTATTGGTTACTACAGATCATGTGATCTTCCTTAACAAGCATTATTCTTAAAGATACATTACACACTAAATAAAACCATAGTAATTACGGAGTGCTTCCTCCAGGCCCATCAAGCTATCTTGTAAATACACCCAATCGCTGCAATCTATTGGTTCCCCCCCACCCCCATGCCACACCACACGAACCAACCCTGAACATCTTGGATGCCCTATGGACACCATCTTATCCCCCACGATTGGATCCCCTCCCACCCACCCATGCTCTATCTCCCACCCCCAATACACCTATCTGCTCTTGTATGCTTCAACCTTGTGAACCAGGCTTCCTGCTCAAAAGCCCTTGAGCCTGTCACGGGTAGGAGCCCCATGGAAAGAAATTTAAAGTAGCCTTTATTCTGCAGGACATTCAGGAAACTCTTCCTCTAGATTTCTTGATCTTACAACAGCTTTTCCACACAGAACTCATTTCCAGGCTAAAATCCAGGCCACGAACTCTGCTCCTCATTCCACGTATATTGCCTGGCCTGCTGAATGTTTCCAGCAATTTTTACTTTTTATTTCAGATATATTTGCAATATTTTGCTTTCGTTCAAAATCTAGATCCATTCCATTAGGTTTGTCAATGAATTATTAAAAAGTAACAAGGCTCTCATCAATATTTTAACTACTTTATTTAACAATTAAAACCAGGTGGAGCCAGTATCCTGGTAAATTGATTAACTACAGCAGGAGATAGGACTTGAAACAAATGGGTGTGTGGAGGGTGGGGGGAGGGGGGAGGAGCGGGGCAGGGACAGGGGCGGTGGGGAGGGAAGTGGGAGGAGAGCGACCAGTGGAAACTAGGATTCACTACAGTGTAAATTCAAAGGCAGTAAGAGAAATGCCAAAGATGTAGTAGCGATTTGGGTAAAAATAAGTGGAGTTCAGCAGGAAAGGACGGAGAGCTGTTACAGAAAGGGGAAAGAGGCAAGCTAAACTCCTTCATTTTTCTCGCTGTCTGTCCATAAACAGGGGCATTCAAATTTTTGAAAGAGGCTGTGACGTGTTTCCCCAAACCCTTTGTTCATGAAGTCAATTTTAGTGTGACTCACAGAAAAATCTCTTTAGGGTTAAATTAGGAGTATTATTTATTCATCCATTCAAACCCGAGGGATGGACATCACAACTATACACACCCACACAAGCACACAAGGAGATAGGAAAGAATTTTACAACTAGGAATAACTTTAAAAAACAAAGATGTGGACATTAAATCACATGAATGTCAGAGCCCAGTGAGAGTTCCTTCACGTAGGCGTTAAAGTTCAGGGGGGTTCAGCTAGCTGAAAGCAAGAGTTGCCGAATTCCTTCAAAGTTGTGATGCAGCAAGATGAGGTTGGTACACAGAGATTTGGTTCACTCTACAAAGGCAGGAATCTTCCTGAGGACCAAGTTTTGTGGAGGTTTAGACTTGAGGCAGGCTTTATCAGCCTAGAGTCCTTTTTTGGGGGAAAAATATACTTTATTCATAAAATATCTGAAAGAACATTACAAAACATTTCTAAATGGCCATCACAAAAAGTGCAATCAGATTCAACTTTTACACATAGATCACGAGGTGCTTCAATATAATCAACGAACATTGCAGTCATTTCAATATAGCCATTACAGACAATCAGACAGTGCAATGGTATTGGAGTTATCGACATACATTAGGTTGCACTCTGAGGCGCTTCAATACAATTACGATATATTCATTCTATACATTCATCGTGAGTCGTACAGCCTGAGGGGTCTATAGAATTCCCAGCCCCTCGGTGCATTATGGCAGCCTAGAGCCCTGCTTTGCTGTTGGCAGGTTGGACGTTAACAGCAGACTGCCCTGGGAGTCCAGGAATGTAACATTAAAACTTTCCAAAGGCCAAAGGAGCTTAGGTCATGTGGTGTTGCACACTGATGAGTCAATTTCAGGTTAACAATCAGTTTCTGCGTCTCTGGTCAAAGTCCATTATTCACCTTAGGAGATAGATGGTGGCTATTAGCACCTTCACAAGTATAACAAGTTTTGATGGCTTTCTCTTTGTTATAAGTCCAGACTGGGGAGCAACTGTCTGCTGCTCCCTTGTTTCAGTGATTGGAATGGGTCCACCCAATGACAGGTGTGAGATTCCACAAGGATGAGGGTTGAGCTTTGTCCTGGATTTACTGTTGGTAGTGTAGCCAACTTGCACATCATGTGATCTGTAGAAGCCATGTTTTTGGTGCAGCAAAATGCATTTTTAAATAAGCAGTAAGTAAGGTTTGATTTACACAGTTTATGATCTCTTTCATGCCTTATGGACATGACAGGGCTTAATAAAGGTAATGGCACATTAGTGACTATGGTGACATCAGGAAAAATAGAATAAAGTTCAAGCTAATCTGAAAACACAAAGCATTCACAATAGATTAATTAATAACACAGGTAGAAATAAATAGGTTTGATCTAATAGCCATGGAGTTGTAGTTGCAGAGTGACCAAGGTTGAGTAATGAATATTCCAGAATACTTTATTTTTTTAGAAGAGAGAGGCAAAATGGAAAAAAAAAAGGGGGTTGGAGGAGGGATGACTGATAATAAAAGGATGGGATAAAGAGAGTAGAGGGAAAGGATCTTAGTCTGGAAAATCAAGAAGTAGAATCAGTTTGGATGAAATTAAGAAACAGACAGAAAACATTGGCGAGAGTAATTTAAAACCCCCCCCCACCTCCACCTCCCCCCCCACCCCCCCACCCCTCCCAACAATAGTTGTAGTGTTGGACAAATTATAAATGAGCTAATTAGAAGTGCATGTAATAAAAAAATTTAGAATTTTAATCTAAGCAACCAATTGGGGAACAGATCATTTTAGATCTAATGTTGTGTAATGAAAAAGTTAATTAAGTATCTTTTAGTAAAGTGCTCTAGGAAAGAGCATTCATAATATGATAGCATTTCATACTGAGCTTGAGAATGATTTAGTTAAGTCCAAATCTATGGTCCTAAATCTGAAGAAAACAAACCACGTCGTTATTAGAGGACAAGTTGCCTAAGGTAGATTGGGAAACTACATCAAAAGATAAGATGGTAGATAGACAATGGCAAACATTTAGGGAATTAATTCTAAGCCAATATACATTTACTTAAAGAATAAAAACCCCACAGAAAAAGTGGTCCAACTGTGGCGGTGAGGACACTTTTGAGTAAATCAGTTGCCGCAGAAACTTGCGAACAGAGGGACAAAGACAAGAGAATGAGGGATTTTGAAAGTGCAATTGTAAGTGAATTAGGGGATAGTTTTTTCCAGAGATACAGAAGGATGTAGGGTTGGGCTGTGGAAGGGGAATATGGGTAATAAGTGATAAAAGGAAGTGATCTGAGATGGCCTTAACAGTGCTTCAAACTATGGGAGTAGCAAGACATGTGAGGTGGCAACATCAAGGGGTGTCTGTCAATTTGGATTGAGGGGTTTACATGGAGGGAGAGATTTAGGGAGTATAAGAGGGCAGTGAGCTAAGAGGAGAGAGAACATGATTTCTTGCGATGGAGTTTGAAGTCACTGTGGATGAGAAGTTGTTCCATGTGGAGGCAGGGCAAAGCAGTGAAGATATCTCAACGATAAAATGAAAAACACTAAAATGGCCTAAAATCCTCTCAATAGTAACTCTGAGCAAATCTAAATATAAGTAATCAATGAGTACGATGTATGGCACTCAGAATTAAACATTCCCAACAACATATTGCCCTAATTTTGTCCCCAACTAATTTGTCAAAATAGAATTTCAATAACTCCCAAGAAAACATTTTCAGGTCACCTTGGTTTGTTTGAAACTATTTAACTCATAAGAAGTCTTATTTGGGGGAGGAAGAGGAGCATAACCAATGTCAGTGGAATTGCATCTTCAGGATAAGGAGGTGGAGGGAGGATTGCATTATGCAAATATGTAGCTACATTAATCAGGTTGTAACATTGACGGTTGACAATTTTTCCTAATTTAGAAGCACTTAATACACAATTCTGAGATTTTTACATCAACAAAACTTCCTTCCTGACTCCACAGACAAAGTTTGAGACAAATGCAATTTACAATGTGGTCCTATAAAGGCCAGGTTGGCCTCAGGTTAGCTCTCCTGAGCGTTTAATTCAGGTGAACTCAGAAATGGCAGCAATGGGGCACAATGATGAATCTGTTCCCTCAATCTCAGGAACAAAAACAGTTAAATAGGTCCATTCATGATCACTACTGCCCAACTCCTAGGCCTGTGGAAATCAAGCATAGGGACGAGAAGTCTAGCCCACTGCAGTTTCCCACAGTTGAATTGTATGCTAATGTAAAGTCCAGCTGAGATAGGAAAATGGATAATGGGATTTTGTACAGAACACCTGCAACCATAGGATTGTACCCAAGTAGTGTGGGGGGGGAGAGGAGGAGAAGAGAGTGCCACAGCCCTCATAAGGCAAAACAATTGGGGGAGGAAAAAAATGAACCTTCCTTTCCATTGTCCTTTGTCTTCCTTTTGAGTCACACTTCCAACCTTAATAACAATAACTTACAATAAATCTATGTTTGTAAGTATTTTTATCTTTTCTTCCTGGACTGTCCAAACAATGCTAAGGCATTTGGATTTATGTTCTCTGCTCACAGAGATAATCAGAGAGATTTGGGGTGGGTATTCCAGAGCTTAGGCCTGAAGGCAAGGCCACCAATGGCGGGGCAATTAAAAGCAGGGGCGTTCAAGGGACCAGGATTAAATGAGTGCAGATGTTGAAGGGTTGTGGGGCTGTGCGAGATTACAGGGATAGGGAGGACTGAGGCAATGGAAAGATTGAAAACAAGAATGAGAATTTAAAATTGAGGTACTGCGTGATCAGGAGCCAAATGTAGGCCAGCAACCAAAGAGGTAATAAGTGAATGGGTCTTGCTGCAAGGAAGGAAACAAGCAGTAGAGAGTTTTGGATGACATGAATGAGGATTTCAGGGCAGGTGAGCTGAGGCAGAGGCGAAGTTGGTGATGCTAGGGAAGTGGAAATAGGAGGTCTTACTGATGGCATGGGTATGTGGTTGGAATCTCATCCCGGGGTCAAATATAGCACTACGCTTATGACCATTCTGGTTTAGCCTCAGACAGTTGTCAGAGAAAGGTATGGAATCAGTAGCTTGAGAATGGAGTTTGGATCATGGAGTGAAGACAATGGTTTCAGTCTTCCCGATATTTAATTAGAGGAAATTGCTGCTCATCCAGTACTGGATATTGGATAAGCAATCTGATAATTTTGCAACTATAGCACAAGAAACAAATTTCACACTCACTTTTATATTGTGCTCATGACTGTGGTTAGGGCAAGTTTGTACGATCATGCAAAATGAGTAGAACTACATGACGAGCACAGGTTATGAACTCCAGCTGCTGACAAAACATTCTCCCCAACAAATATTTATCAGATTCTGTTTCCCCCAAAGTAACCCAAGTTTCCTGACCTCCTCAATGTCTGTACCCAACAGCATTAACAAACCTAGAAAGCATCGAGAGAAAAAAAACAAAGCAAATCAAATTGATTGTTTCCTTAATCCATTATTTGTATCCCTGTAGATAATAGTTTCAAAATGCCACAAATGGAAAATTCATGCCAGAATAGTATTGAGAACTTTTTGGAATCACCAGGAAGACCATTACAGGGAGGGTCATATCAGATACAGGCAGAATTCTTAGCAGGCAAGTTCAAAAGCATCCAAGGAATACTATTTACTGATCTGCCAATCGACAGTTTAACTGTTGGGAACTGTTGGGGCAATCACCTCTTTCGAATTCATGGAAAATGAATGCCAGTACAGCCAGTTACTATTTTAATGAAAAATTAAGTTCCTAAAACAAAGCTCTATATCGTCTTCAGTTACACACGTGACTGCATACAAGAACCACCTACAGTATTGTTTATTTAACCCTATTCCCACTAAACTGCTGGCAAACCAACTTCTTTTACTGGCTCCCATTCTACAGCTGATATTGTAAATAGTTCCCTTTTCTTAGGAACTGTGCCCCTCCATTTCAAACTTGCCATCACCCCATCCCCCAAAACAATGTCTTTGAACTGTTTATCCTTGCATCTTCCAACTGCCATTTCATCTCTAAAATATTTGATGTTATTGTCACCACCCAAATCCAAGCCCATCATCCCGGAAACTCCATGGTTGAATGTCTCCTATCAAGATTCTACCCATCCACAGCATTGAAACTGTCATAACCAAAGTTACAAAGCACATAGGTGTAGAATTGTTTGTGGTGAGCTGTTCCTCCTCTTCGTTCTCCAAATAAGTACAGCCTTTGACATAGGAAACCACAATATCAAGTTGCTAGGCAAAGTTGGGCTGCTCTCAATTGATTCCACTCTTACCTATCCATCTATACATAGCCAGAGCATCTCCAGCAATAGTTTATCCTCCTGGCCCACACAGTTATCAAGATCATGCCCTTTTTCCCCTTCCTCATTCACATGCTGCCCCTTCAACAAAAGAAAAATGAAGCCATTATCTTCAACAACTACTGCAAACTCCTTATGTTTGACACCAATTCTATCCCTTATTCTGCTTACTGTTTTAGAATGAGCTACTGTTCACAATCTCAGTGTTTCGTTTGTCTCTAAGCTGAGCTTTCAACCCGCAAAAGTATTCTGATGCTCTCCCATCTGGCCTCCAATCCTTCACACTCTATAAACTTCAGTTTATCTAAAGTCCCTATTGCCAATATTATATCCCACATCAAATGCTCACTCCTAATCTCTGTACTCACTTGGACCACGTTGACTCCCGATACTCCCCCAAACCTCCAATTTAGAATCCTCATTCTAATGTTTAAATTGTTTCATTACTTAGGCCCTCACTATCTCTGTCGCTGCTTGAGCTCTTCCAAAAATTCAACATCCCTTCAACTCTAGCCTCTTGTTCATATACTACTCCCTTTGCTCCACTATTGACACTGCTAACTGCCTAGACCATAAGCACTGGAATTGAGTCTCTAAACCTCTCTTTCACATCACTTCCCTCCCTCTTTTTAAGGTACTCTGTAAAACTCACCACTTTGACCAAGCTTTAGACCAACCCTTCTCATCTCTCCCTTATTGGCTCTGTGCCAGTTTTTACATGATGGGGCTTCTGTTAAGAGACTTAAGACGTTTTCCTACAACACTATGCAAATCTAAGTTTCTGTTGATGATATTCCTGCCTACTTTACAGTACAGAGCTGTTTCTTTAATTGAGCCAGCTTCACTGATGCCAAATCTGCTCTTGTGGGCTAGATTCAGCAATAGGAAAACAAAGCATGCTCAGTCTTTATGCCAGCCAGTTTGGCTTTGTCCATGGTTAAGGGCTTTCTCCACTGTTGGAAGAAGGTGTGCAGGGCACCAGTGTGAAAAGTATACAACTGTCCTATATGGGCATCCAAAACTTCAGGCCACTGCAGCCAGAATCAAGAAAGCAGATCTAACAAAGTTGTGCCAGTGGTACAGATGTATCTTCGTTGTAGAAACCACTCAGGGAAAGTATCTCCCCAAGATGGGTTTCACTGGTTAGCAGTGGCGCCTGGCTGTTTAGTTTAAGCTGCTGGGTGATTTTCCATATTTCATTTTTCTTAAGAGCCAACTCTAATGCATTGGGCTTCTTGAGGTAGCAAATGGTCACTATTGGACAGTCTGCCAGGTGTAACACTGAGTGGCAGCAAGGTGTGGAGCCATGAGAGCGAGAAAGCAATAAAACTATTAAACAATAGGAGCTCAGCCATTCTTCTTTCCTCTCAACACAGAAAACATGAACAGTTTTTGAAATGTGAGCAATAGCCATTAAGTATCAGCAAACTAGATTAGTAGTTATAAGCTGGTTTAAATGAAACATGCAAGGCTTGTCGAACAAGAACCACAGGGGAGGTAAAAAAAAAGTTACAAATATCCTTGCAGAAACAAAATTGCTAACTTTTCAGATTTAGTTAAGGAATGTCTGACAAAGTCTGGATACAACTTCCTGTAGGTGAACTGCCATGCTCTCTTCCTTTTTTTTGCCAATAATATTACATAATCATCACCTCAAAATGACAGCCTGCAAATTCCATGCAAGATTATTATAGAGTAAATAGCATGGATCAGAAACACGGGACAGCTGTGAGCCTGACTCACAGGCCAAACTGTGCCAGGGTGCGAGAATGTGGTTAAATGACTAATCCTCCTCGCTACTGTCGGCTCTGTAAGAGAGCCAATAGGCCCATCTGGGCTTTCAACAGTAACATGACAAGAATTTTAATCAGCTTTCAAAAACAGATGAACTACTATTTGAGGGTGATAAAGTCAGAGGTGTTTGTGTTAGCTGTTTCGATCTCTTCATTCAAAACATGGCCACATCCTAAACAAGGCAAAAAATAACATCCCACATGACCTTCCATTCATCGGATAAGAACGCCTTTCATTACAGCTTAAGCAACTGCACATTTCCTAGAATATTTTCAGTACTGTATGTTGAAGCATTCAGTCATTTCTCCCTTCCTCTCCTGGAAATGCAACTCTGCTGGCAGTTGATTCCATAGTTGCCAGTCACCAACTAGTAACTTACCCAAACGGTCATTCTTTTATGTTTGGGAAGACAATAATTTAAAGCTTGAAAACATATTAAAAAAAAGTCAATTTGATTAGTGAAAAATCAATTGGAAATATGCAAACTAATACCCAATGGTGCATGTGCAAGGCAGCTCACTCAGGATGGGGTTCAATTTAATGGAGGTGACGAGTGTCTCGTTGCTGGCTGGACACCAGCAAGAGCCCTATGTTGCCTCTTTCAGAGACGGACTTTCAAATTAAGCGCCACTCAGGCACTTTAAAGCCCAGTGGCAGGTCCTTCCATGGGATCAAGGATCCCAATGGCGAAAGTCCCATCCACCAAGAGCTTCTGTACTCAGTAGTGTCACCAGGGAGGTGGTAGCTGCTGACAGTACAGTGCCCACCCATAGCCTTGGATCGAGGAGGGACCCAGACACAGGTGTGTGATGGCGGGGTGGGGGTTACGGAGTGAGGGTTGCAGGGGTGGCGATGTGAGGGCATTTGGCAGCCAAGGCAGGAGCGTGGCTTTCAGTGGGGCCTCCCTTCCCATGCTCCCCAAAGGGAAAGCCATGCCCAAACCCCTGGATTAATTCTAAATGGCAGTGGAATGAGGCCTTTAAGAGGGCATTAATTGGCCACTTAAGCTCCTCTATTGACAGTGCAGCAAGAAGTCCATGAGCCTTCCTGCACCAGACTTAATCAGGGAGGTGGCAGGATCCCCCACCCGCAACCTTCCTGCCTGAGCAAATGCACACCCACCACCAAACTCACCACAGGTTGAGGGCATTAAAACCTATCCATGTATGAACACATGGGAAATAACCCTGTTTTACTAACAGTTCCTGTTCTATAAAGCGTATTCAGTCTAATTCTTGATGTAGGACATTTGAAATTGAGTGGTTGCCATTCAATCACTTAGGCCAGGTTTGGTTCCAACCTTCCTTGATTGAATATCTGCAAATCCTTCCAACCACAATCAGGAGCAAGAACCCTGGCTATTTTTTTCTCCTTCTCTAGCCCAAGGATGCAATGGTTAATTGTAGTATCCTATTACACCAAGAAATGAACTTGGACCTTCTAGAATGCATATTTCAGGTTCACCTGCCTCTTACCCCTAAGCCCCAATGTGGGATATTTTCCAGTCATGTAAATTTTCCTCTATAATATATATCTAAATTGCAATGTTTTAATGGAGGTATAAATCTATGAAGGTTTTGTCCGCAACATTCCTGACAGGAATATTATCTAGCTGGTACATTCCTGTCTTTTTGCCTTCTCCCTTTACTCTCTTCTTCCAAACTGATGATTCATGTCCTAAAACAATGCCAAAAAACCTTCAGCAACCGCAACAAGGAAAAACGTGACTGATAGGAAACTTCCTGCATTGTTATTAAATTGTTTTTTTTTTCTTTTAAAATTTACTTGCATAGTTTGCAAATTGTGAAAAAATTACACATGACAGGAAATGCTTCTAGCTACTCTGTTCACCTATAAGTGGTGTTTTTCAATTCCATTTGAAAATGGAATTTTCAAATTCCATTTAACATCAGTAGAAGTAAATTAAGCAAGAACAGTCTGCTGAATGCACTACACTCAGTTATAGAACCAGTATTGATAAATTAAGTGGATTAAGTTAATGCTTTCCTGCTCCAGCAAGATATAGCACAAACTGGGTGATAACATCATGACTGAAATTACTACTTCACTTGAACTGTTGCAATATTCTGTCATTTTACAAAAAAAGTACCATACTTCCAGGCTGCTAGAAATGTCTGAAGCACAAACAGGAAAGAGGAAGAGGGGTGGGTGGAAAGAATGCAGTCGTAGACGACAGAATGCATGGTACAGGGAAGGGAGGGAATAGATAGCAAGAAAGTGATTGACAATGAAGGTGGAGAGAAATAATGAAGGAGAGCAGAATCAGGATAAGAGCTGGGAGCATCATTTTGTGGGGGACAGAGGGGTGGGGTGGAGTGGTTGAAAGAGAGGGGATGTCGGCAGCAGGAGGAAGGAGATTGCCAGCATTAACTGAGGGCAAGTGAGAAGACAGTGCCAGCTTCAATTGCCTCCATGAATTCTAGGTTGTAGGGAAAAGTATCAGCTTGAAAGAGGGTGTATGTCTTATTGGATCCCACCCCAATAGAAATGCAGCCCAATTTGCACCTTCAACATTTTAATTTACCCTTTTCTGCATTTGTGTTCTGACTCCTGCAATACGAATGAAGGAATTGTTGTTGGCTGTATCAGTTTTAACTGATTTGTTAGGTTGGCATGTACACTTTTAGTAGTTGTCAGAAATATCAGGATATTTTCTTTCCTTGCACAATCACTAGAATCTACATAGTCCTATTAACTGATGGCTATTAAGTGATGGCTTACTCATTAAAGAATATAGTTGCCAAACAGCCTCAAAAATGCCAGTGTGCTTGTGTGTCGTAAGGGATGAAATACTGTTAAATTTTATGCAAAACACCACGTGAATTTAACAATCCAGGATGCTGAAGAAAGCTTTAAGCAAGTCATGTGACAAATGGTTTAGTAGGTGGCTGTACAAAATGGCACAATGCTAAGCTGTGCAGTCAAACAAGAACTCAATTTTGATTCTTCATGTTTGGCAAATTAGCTGATTTCAATAAAAGCAATAAGGCATCTCAAAGAACATCCTCAAGACAGAGGAGGCGAGATGGGGTGGAGGGTGGTGGAAGCAGCTGAAGTTTATACTTCAGGCTGCTTTCTATTGACCTCTAGAAGGGGAGAGCCTATTGTCATGTATAGTACAGACTTACACATGAAGGTGGTCAGGGATCCTAAGGAACGCCAGCAACTATCGATTGTATCTGGCACTAGCTAGCATCTTCAGGAGCAAGGAGGCGAAAACTAGCATAAAAGAATGGCTTGGATAAAAATCACTGCTATGCTAGTAGTACAGAAAACAAAATGTAAGGATCAAATATGATATAAAGCTGGTGGAAAAACTCCAAACGTCAAGTGACAAATCTCAAAAAGATGGAATTTTCCATTCAGTGAACTCCAAGAGCATTATTTAAACCTGGTTTGAAGGTTCCATAGATATCAGGAAGTTCTTCTTCTCACACTTGGCGCTGGTGTATTACAGTCCACCCAGGGAGTCTGAGTTGCTGTGACAACATGCACTTTTACATACATGTTGCAGTCCAGAGCTATGGATAGTGCTGGCAGAGACTCCAACATTCTTTCCATCACATGGCTGACCAGGAATCTCTCTCATTCTTACTGCTTGCCATTGGTGTGTGTTGGAAGGATTTGCATGTTGATACTCAACCTGTTTGGCTGCATTAAGAATGCACCTTCCTTGGCCATCAAGTCCTGGGGTGGCACTTGAACCAGGAGCTGCTGGCTCAGAGGCTGGGATGCTACCCACTGTGCCACAAGATCTCGTCTCCCCACACGTACTAATAAATAAATGAGGGAAACTTGTGTGTCTCGGTGATCCTTTTTATAAAGAGCCCTGTGTTTTGTTTATAAATAAATCGACTAATGAAAAGCTGAGATATTTTAGAAATTACAAAAGTCTCAAATGTCTCTATCCCAAGATTGTGAAAATTTCAATCACATGTAAAAACATATCCTACAGAATGAGGAACAGAGGCTCCTTCCTTCCTCCACTCTCCCCCACCATTGCAAAAGGAAGAACCAAACAGGAAAATGCTTCTCAGCTGTGAGCAAATGTTCATAATTTACAGGCACTGGAAATGATTGTAAAACCCAAATTATAGACAAAAGATACACCTGTACTAAATAAAACACAGGGCTAGACATGTTACGTGTTACAAGAATACCTGCTGGGAAGATGGCTAAGGCCCAATGCTGTAATCCAATTCAGCATACAACTCCATAAGGCCACTAAACAAAATTTCCCTTTACAATGTTGGACAATTGAATGGCTGTGTTTCAAAACACCAATTACCTCTAATGTATGTAATAAAACCTCTTGTCATCGCCCAACATCACCCTCAATTTGTATTGGCTCAGAAGCTAATGGCATCTTTTTCCAATCAGCACATTTTTTCTGTAAAAAATAGCCAACATTTTTGTTGTTAAGCTCCTTTACTATAACATTAATGAACTCTGTTTTAAAGTATACTTTGTTATCACAACTGAATGTGAGGCATCTAGCATTTATTAACATAATGGGGAATGAACAGGCAGTTGATTCAACTTGACTCCAAATCTGAGTGGGAAAGCAGAGCACTTCCCATTAACAGAGATGGAAAGAGTCTGCATGAGGGGGTCACACTGTTAACGTTAACATGTTTTGCATTGTGTTTTACTCAATGCTAATGCCTTTCCCAATAGCCAGTTATAGGAGACATTTTTTTCAACTGTGGCACCAAGAATTGCACCCTAGCTCTCAGATTCAAAGGAAGGAGGTTGGGGTAACTAAAGAGAAGGTGCACTTTACTGGAAAAAAAGCCAAGTACAACTGTGTCATTTTTGTTTGTATGTATAAAGCATTTGAGTTTAGTTCTTACAGTGAAACAACAAGAGTTTAGAATGATAACATCTGCAGACACAAAACATATATAAACATTTCCACAGGTTGGGGTCAAACCAGTTAAAGCTGGCAATGGAACAGATCACTGTACAGTTGCCCATTGTATGGAAGCCACATGGATCTTAGATGTTACTGGTTCAGCTCTAATTGCTCATAATTCACCTGCAATTTGCAGCAAATGTTTTAAACCACTGCCCAGATCAGAACTTCTGCCAAGATTTGTGTGGTGGCATGACTTAAAATATATCCTGATATCGAAAGAAGTGATTAATATAATTTTAAGTCTGGAATAGCTAGAACAATAGAAGGATGCAGAAAAAGTTTCTCCAGACTTCTCAATCTGTTTTTGTTAAACCAGACTATAAGCATAAAGCAGTATGGAAAAATAAAACTGGCTAGAAGATTCTCTGCAATCCATTCATCCACAAACCAGTTGTGAATCACCAAAGAGTAGAAGCATTACAAGACCAGGATGATTTTTTCAAGCTGAGATCCCGTAGAAGAGATTAAGGGTTCTCAGCATAGCTGTCCTTGATGATCCTGGTCGTAATAGCTATGCAATAAACTCTGCCCAAAAAGGGCACCTATGCATATTTAGTGAGGTGAGGATTGAGCGTGGCTGAAATGCCTACTATGGCGGAATAGTCTGCCAACTCACTCAGCACAAAAAATGCCCCTTTGGATAAGATACAATGGGGAGGTGCCTTCAGGAGAGGAGAGAAGAGATGAAAATGTGAAAAAGGAAAATTGGTGAGAAAAATATTCTGTCGATTTATACACAGAGACACTTCTCTGATTTACTCAAGATCAGTTCAGAATACAAAAACTCTACCAAACTCTTGTGGCAAATAGGAGGCTAAATTCTGACCAATTTCTGGGTGAATTTGACCTAGATATATCACCAGCAACACATTTACAGGTCTTTTTTTTTTACGCAAGTGTACACGTGAATATTTTATTTCAGTTTCGGATACATTTAACGAAGAAGCTCACTGCAAGATACTGAAGTTGAAAGGTTGCTGCTTTTTATTGCTTTGTTACTTACATTCAAAGTCATCCAACAGAGCCACTGCACGAGAAACCCAACTTTTGTCATTTAGAAATGGGGCTGAACCTTGCGGACTTGATTCCTGGCAAAAGAGCTGGGCCATTTCCAGCTCAGCAACCTGCCTCTCCAAGTAGTGGGCCTTCCAATTGATTTTTGTGGGGGTCAGCCTATTAAGACACCGCCTCCTGGATTATCATCCTGGATTAGTTTGAATGAAAAGTCAGAAGCACCCAAATGAGAGCCAAGTATTTAAAGGGGCACTGGCAGCACTCACAGTGGCAGTGCTGGGTGTTGTGTCTTGTTCATTGGCAGGCGCAAAAGGAGGGAGTTCATGGATGAGAGGGCAGCCCCTCAATCCACAAATGTGTCACAGGAGGTGATGTTGGAGGCAGTGAGGGCCTGGAGGTTTTTTCCAGACAATGGCAGGAGGGGGTCAGCCAGCCTCACCAAACAGACCTGGATATAGGTCACAGAGGAAGTGAGAGGCCAGAATGTGGTGCAGAGGATGTGGATCCAGCACAGGAAATGGTTCACTGACCTTTTGATATCTGGAAAGGTGGGTTCTATTCAACTCTCAGCTGGCAGCCTTCATTCTCTCACTTCCCTAGGAGTCCCTACAGATATCATTCGAGGCACACAATCTGCAATCACACCGAAGATTCCCTCCTCAGGTTCCAATGTAGCTGGGCAGCAGCATAGATTGCAATTAACACTTTCCCTCAAATTGCTGACTCAGCACTCCCCAACCTACAGTGACTTCCCACCTCAATTTTTGTGCCAATTTCCAGAGCAAAGACTGTGCTCATAAGAGAATAACTCCCTGCCTTTTCTCAATGCAGCAGAGTGCCGACAATTCTCAGGAGAGATGTGAAAGCCACTGTTGTTTGGGGGGGGTGGGGGGGTGGTGGTGGTGGTGATGGTGGTTGGAATTGAATCATATGCCATCCTGACAGCAATGGAGAAGAATGTGCTGGAAATCAGCAACATGGCAGCACTTCAAACTGATGGAGAGATGGGGGCGCCACAGAGACTGGCCACAGTTAGCTTCAACCTATAACCCATGTGGAGCACTTGTCAAAAAAATAAAAAAATGATCAGTAAATTGTTAGGGCTGGATCTCTCTGTCACTTCTGTGCAGCACTGACTATTGTCTTTTATCTCCCACAGAGGCAGTGTTGGAGGAGAAAAACCTTTTTCACAGAACGAGTGGTTCAGGTCTGGAATGCGCTGCCTGAAAGTGTGGTGGAGGCAGGTTCAATCGAGGCCTTCAAGAGGGCATTAGATGATTATTTGAATTGAAACAAGGTGCAGGGGTATGGGGAAAGGGCAAGGCAATGGCATTAGGTCAGAATGCTCATTGGAGAACACGATGGACTGAATGGCCTCCTTCTGTGCCAGTAAGATGCTGTGATTCTGTGAGAAGCGGGCATTGATGAGGGTGGAGCCAATGCAGTGCTCACTTTAAGGAAGCACTGCCACATGACAGCTGCGTGCCTTCCATTAGCACAGATACTCTCACCTCAGTGGGTTCAACTCCACAGATAGAAAGGTAGCACAAGGTGAGGAACGCCTCACATGTGGGGAGGAACAGATGCCCGAGGCAGACACAGCTATAGAGAGTCCCCATTGGAGGCCTGAGACAGGAACCAGCTATACTCAGCAAGAAGCAGATGCTTAGCCTCAGGGGTCATAAACTAAGCAGGTACTAATGGAGCAGCAAAGGGAAAAGTGTAGACATCTGTCAGAATTCCTAGAGACAGTGCAGCCCCTTGCACTGAAGATGGAAGAGTGCATCTTAGCCACGAGTGCCATGAGGTATTTGGGCGCATGACCACCTCCACTGAAAGAATTGCCCACCTCACGAAGAGTCATACGCTGCATGGCAATGAGTGGATACAGACACATAACAATGGCCACCAAACCACAGCGGTTACCTTGAGAAGCATGGATCAAACAATGGCCTTGATGGCTGAGGACTACATTCAAATGCAGCCAAGTACTTACCTGCACTTGGTCAACAGGGAAGTGCAGGTCAACCTGAGGGGAAAGAGGGAGACAGGGATGATGCGATTGGGGGATCTCCTCAAGGCACCCCAGGGACTCAGCCCCTCTGATTGGCCCTTCTGACAGAGGCACCAGAGCTGACTCCTGACCCCAGGAATGAGGCTGGCCCCTCACAGATGCAGGTGGGACAGTCTTTGGCAAGGACCTTACAGGCTCCAAAACTCAGAGAATGATAACCATGGGCATATAGTGTGTGAAAGCCTGGAAAGAAAAGCTGGACAGGTTGCCTCCAGCAGTGCAGTAGCCACATGGGTAACATCACAAAGGAGTAAGAGAAAGAGGAAGCTGAAACAGTCATAGTAACACAAGGGGATTCACTTAGGCGTATTTCCAATGTTAGTGGTGAACGATAAACTTTTATTTCAAAGAGCCAAGAGTTGTTTAATTCCAAGTTCACGACGAGCAGGTGAAAGTCAGGCAGTGGCATGAGATTCTTGGATCGCAATGCAAAGCAGAGAATGTAATGGGTTGACTGCTCCTTGCAAAGGTTAACTCTGTTTGTGGGAATGGGGTAATGTGCATATCCACACTGAGGGGCAGGGCAACGGATGGCATGAATTCAATGCTGCACACACTGTCCTCAGTTGTAGCGTGCCTCGATGAGAATGTCACGGACTTCTCTGGCAGGCAGGTCTATGACAGCAGGCATCAGCCATGTCTCTGATGTCAAGCCAAGTCAGGCCGTCTCCCTCCTCCCCCCTCCTCCTCCAGTGATGCCAGTCATTCCCACCTTCCTCTGGCACCTGCTCCACTCCTCTTTGATGTGCTAGGTTGTGCAGGGTGGAGCGCACCACCATTGTCCAGGATACACTTGCCAGCTTGAATGGAAGGTAGTCCCCAGATCAGTCAAGGCACCTTAACTGCATTTTGAGCAGCCACTGATTTGCTCTCCTGTGGTCCTGGTTGTAATAAGTCACCAACTGAACCTGTGGCATGCCTCTGTGGTGGGTGATGCACTGGCGTCAGCAGCCAGGTCTTCAGCAGGTATCCTTTATTACCCAAGAGCCATCCATTGAGGCTATGTGGAGGTGTGAAGAGCAGAAGTACCTGAGACTGTTGGTGGAAACTTGGCACACCAACAGGTAAGATCCTCTTGAAATGGTAGCTTCACACTGAAGGAGTGGAACCTCTTCTGATTCACAAAGAAACCTGCTTGTTCCGATGGAGCCTTGATCACCACATGGGTGCAATCCTTTATGCCTGGACCTTAAAAAATCCTGCCAGCAGGGCAAAACCAACAGCTCTCTTGACTTGACTGACCCCAGCGCCAAAAACTTTATGTACTGTGATGCCCACCGAAACGATGCACCGAACGCCTGGCTGATACCGATATGGGCGTGGATATTGTGATATCCTGCAGGTGTCTTTGGCTGAATGCTAGAATGAGAGCGATGGTCAGCTTAACCATCACGGGCAAAAAGGTGGCCTCCTGCTCCCACTGGCCTTAGGTTTTACTCTATTAGGGTGCAGAGGTCAGTGACGACCAAATGCGAAGGCTGCAGCCTCTGAAGGCACTGCTGCTCTAAGAGGTCCAGGAAGCTTACCCTAGACCTATGCAGAGTGCAATGCCTTCTTTCATTCAGACACTCCCTCAGCTGTGTCCAGATGCATGTCTGGAGGTTGCTGCCCCTGGGGTTGCTGAACTGCAGTGCATTGCAGCTCCTCCTCAATAAGCCACCCCACTTTGAAGTATGTGGAACCACATCCCTGTGTCAGGCCACATGAGTAAAGCTTCATGGAGCCATTTCACTGTCCAAGTGTCCTCAATGAATGGCACCGAGTTCATTTTGCTGAAACCTATCTAATATATTTGCCTCAAGGAGTTGCTGCTGTTGGTGCTAGCCTTTTTGCAGAATCATCCCAGATTTACACTAAGTGCGTTAGCAGGCAGTAAAATGATGTTTTATCCGCCATCCGCAAAGGCGAGCTTTCATGTCGTATGCCAAACCCGGCCTTTTGGTTATGCATTCCTGAGAAACACACCGTTTTCATGGCAGGCGGGCTCTCATTTGCCCTCCCGTCATCACCTCACCGCTTCATCACGCCAGGCACCATATTTAAAGTCCAGCCACACACACACATTCTCAGTGCTTCCAGCCCACGACTACTACAGGGAAGATGTCCACGAAAGGCAACAAGACTGCAGCCCCCAGGCTCAATGATGTGTCACTGCAATGCCTTTTGGATGCCGCGAAGTCCTCTACCCCAGCTCTGACCATTGGATGGGCAGCGGAATCACCAATCCAGTATGGGAGACAGTAGCAGCGGTGGTCAGCACCAATACCCTGCAAAAGAGGACAGCCACCCAGTGCCTCTACAGGATGAATGGTCTCATCCGTTCCGCCAGGGTAACTCCCTCTTCTCATCACTCAACTCACACGCTCACAAATCATCACACATCCACATGGATCTCACACCTCAAGGGGCAACATCACTAACTGTCACACACACTCTCACAGCTGCAGCAGGCTCATATCCTTTCAAGCTCGTGTCCTCATCCGGTCCATGGCTCCACACAAACTTTCCACACAGTGTGATGTGTCCTGCCCACACTCTGCTTCCATGCAGGAGAAGCCTGCTTACATCAGCCAGGAGAAGTCCCAGGCTGGGGGTGAAGTGGCCCACATTAGGCCCCTCACTCACTTTGAGGAGCGTGCCATTGTGCTGATGGGTGAGGGCGTGGACCTTGCCTGCAGTGATGGCGAGGTTGGCGGCGAACGCCCACCTGAGGATCCTGCACCACATCATCCCTCTCCCAATTCTCTCTCCTGCTTTGACTCTGCTGCCATGCACTTTTGTCTCTACTTTGGTTCACAGGGAGCTCTGCCAAGGGACCGACACCCTCAGCCAGACAGTCCCTCAGCTCCATCCAGGTCCTCATCTGCAGTCAAGAGGACACCTCCTCAGTGAGGAGGTGGGAAAAGCAGCCTGGTGGACCCGTCACAGTGCTTCCCCACATCCCCCACCTGCACAGAGACACACACCTCAGTGGGACCTAGATCTAGAGCAGGCTTAGGTTCACAATCTGGTGGTCACCACACAGACACGTGTCTGCAGCAGGAGGAGGCAGGTTCAGCCGAGCATCCCGGCACTCGGAAGGCTGCTGAGGAGTCTTCTGTGAGGTCCGAGTCAGATGATGGAACTCTGGATTTGGCCTTCCAACCCATCCTGGTGAGTCAGCAGAAGGCAGGAACACATCACACAGAGCTCTTGAAAGCCCTCAGCAGAGTGGCACATGGGTTGGAGGAGTGCGTCTGCCTGCTCTCTGATGCATTGGTGCCCATGTGCATGTATGGAGGTGTCCATGGGGAGAATGGTGGACGCCATGGAAACCCTGGTCCAGCAGAACGCGAGATAAGTGCAGACCAGCACTCCATCGTGAGGACCATAGGTGAGTTCTTGCAGTGGCAATGCGAAGGGGAAACAGGCACCTCTCCTCCCACTTAGTCCTTCCCCCTTCCTGACTCCTTCCTCTATGCTTACTTTTTCGACCACCTTTAGCTCATCCACCTGACTCCAGCCTTACCTCTTCCTCCTGCCTCACTTCTTCCTCCAACCTTACTCCTCCCTCACTCCTTCCTCCACCCTGGACTCCCACTCCTCTCCGCACTCCTTTCTACCCCAGGACTCCCTCCCCTCTCCACACTCCTTCCCTTATACCTTCCACCTACCTCCCCAGTTACCGTCTTCTCCCCCGTTACCTACTCCCCCCACTCCCAACCTCCTAACCACCCCCCACCTTCATTCCCCTCTCCCAATCTCAAACCCAGACAGCACTTCCTCTCCTACCCCTTCGACCATCATCCGTTGTGAGCATCAACGATGGTTATTCAACTTCCGTGAGCTGCTACCAGCAGAGCCATGTCCAGGAGAATCCACCCAGCATGTCATGGACATTCCTCCAGTGTGCAGTTGCTGTCGGGCTCCAACATCTTCTGCTCCTCGGATGTCCGCGATGTGAGCAAGGCCCTGGCGGGTAAGTCCCGACTTCTGCGTATCACACTTGCCATGATGTGTTGTACACCGGCGTGTTTTCTGGCCGACGTGGGTGGACGATCCAGCAGGAGGGGACAATTCTGGCAGGCTGGCTTTATGATGATATGCTGATGTATTACAACAAGGTTCCCAAAGTCCAATAGTGGAAAACACGGCCTGTCATCGATGGGCTGAGCAGGCAATTGCATAATGATTTCATGCCATCCTGAAACCGATTGCACCATATTGTCCACTGCACACACCCAACGTCAACAGCCACAGAAAATCCTGGCCTTTGACTATGGCCAGTGTTTTGCTTGCTGTTTTACTCCTTCAAACTGTTGATTTGAATTCAGTTTCAGCCCTTAACGACTTTCCCACTGTGCACTGTCACTCTTTCTAACTTGCCGGAGTGACATGTGACCCATTTGCAAAGAGCCATTGCGGGCATAAAATGGCTCTTTATTGCCATTTTAATTGTCTGCATGATTCACCCACAGGGATTCCCAATTTCACTGCCTACCTGCCCTTGGGAAAGCAGGAGGTGAGAAATCTTCGGAATCCCAGCCCGAATACACTTTCAGCAATTTTCCTAGCCCACCAGCATGGAAAAGCCTCACCCTAGATTTCTCCTGGGAATTCAGTGAGCAGATATAACGACGCACATCAGAAATTCACAAACAAATCTTTAGTTTTACAGTTATTTTAGATGAAATGGAAGCAGCCATCATGTTTCTGGCTATTTATGCAGGTATTTTCCAGGTTTTCATGTCAATAATCAGTCACCATTAGCTTTTGTGCTAAACAAATGTGACTATTATAATCTAAGATGCTCTGCAGGAACCCGATGGTTTAGGGCAGACCACCCATTTTCTACTGGCTTCAATGGAAAGTAAGCTCAGACAGGCTGTAAAACAGATGACCAATCCAATCCCATCAGTTTCCTGCTGACTGGATCAAGTTAAAATTACCCCCAATCACTTTAAGCAAATGTTTTCCGGCCATAGCCACAACTAAGTAAATTTTCTCTTTGCTAAGCTGGCACTGAGTTTCATAAAGTAAAGCACACAACATTGCAGATGTTGGCTGAGATTCACTCACCCACCAAAACCAGCCATGCACTGCCAACACAATCCTCTATGAGGAGATCACTGACCCCTCCTTGTCTTTCAGAGAAACTCCCATCAAACAATGGTCCTGTCTCTTTCCTAAAAGGCTGTCAGTCATTACTTCCCCAAGCTAGGGCCTATGCTTACAAACACCTCTATTGCTATTCTGACATAGAAGTAGAACACAATTGAATCTAGCATAAATATACTGGAATAAATCGCCTTACTTCAGCATTGAATAAAGGCCAATTCTAACACTGTTATAACAGGGTTATTTATGAAAGCAAATAAAGCTCCAAATGTGATTATCTATCATTTTACTCGTTATATGGGCCATAAGAAACTTGCACCTTGTAGAAATCTACAAGGCCAAACTGGCTGGATTGAGCTGATGGCTGTCTGCTGAGCAATCCTTGATGAGAGTTTGGGTGTTAACTCCTTATGTGCTGTACACATGGATATACATTTTTTAAATTCTACATGCAAATTTTTGACAGACCATTGTAAACAATATACAAATGTAAGTTTAAAAACAGTGAGTAGCTGTTAATCCTAAGAGATGATGTGCATGAGTTACATCAGCGAGTAGCAAGAAATATTATAGTAGTTATCCCAGGATGGTTTAGCAATCCTGTCATTTTACTTATGTTCATGGATTAAGTTCCCTCCTATTAGCAGGATTCGGTGACCCAACAGGGCACTTCACCATTGGGACCATCAATATTCACTGTTTAAATAAATATTATGTTGTAGCTAATTGCAGTACAACTTTTTAAAAACTAATGGCAAGATGGTGTTAAGCTCAGAAGGCCTTCCTCCTTCCTCCACTGTTTGAATAGAGGCAATAGCTTGTTTAATTTAAATAAGTTACTTAATGTTAAGTAAGCAATTCACATGAACAAGTTAAACATTTGAGTATTATTGAAAAAAGGAGACATGCTGTTGAAGCTTTTTCTCTTGCACTCATCAGGATAGATGTTAGAATGTCAAATTTCAAGGGGAGCAACAATTTATACTGCATGAGAAAAGGGTGCTGATTGGTTGGCAAGTCAACTGATTGGTCAGTGCTTTGCCATGGAGAATGCATCAGGGCACTATTGTACCTCATGCCTTTGTTTAATTCAAAAAGGCATAATTGCCTGGATATGTTCTTTTTGCCTGCTAAAGGACAGGTCCCTGCATTTGAAAGTATGTACAAAAATATACACAAATGCTAAATATGGTCTGCCCAGATCACACAGAAGTGATGTTCTATTACATCCTATCATATCTATGACGGGTTGTATGTATTGTATGTATGTTATAGAAAGCATAAGTGAGCCACATTGCGAGCCTGACTAATAATCATAAATTGGTTGTTAGTGCAATTCTTAGCAAACTCAGGATTGTTCAGTGCGTGCTGTCTAATTGCAGGACTGCACCTAATGTTAGGCATCATGTTCTGAATTTTGCAAGCACGGGTTGGCTGAGTAAAGTCAGTACTCTGCCTATTGTGGACAGCCAAAAGGACATGCTGTTTGGTACGATCTGCCAGCTGTTGGGACTTACGGCTTATGTACCTGGCACCACACTGGCACTGAAGTTCAAATACCCACTATCCATTTGTGTGGCAGACAGCATGTCTTTTTGGCTTGATGTGTAAGGAAATTCTTACATGCAGCTGCAGATTCAAATATAGCAAACGTATCATCTACATATCCGAAATATACAAGGGGTAGAAGGTTAGGGATCATTCTGTTGAAAACATGTTTCTCATGGAAACTGATAAAAATGTTAGCGAGAGCTGGGCCTAGAGGGAATCTCATGGCAACACTATATATTTGTGCATACATGGTATCATTAAAGCAGAATTGAACCGTGTGAGTTGCTAAGTTCATAAGTTCAATGAATACAGATTCAAAGCATGGCAATGCATCTAGATTGCCATGGTATAGTGATGTGGCACAAATGTCTATGGCTTCCTTGAGGAGCACATTAGTGAGTAGGCTTGCAATATCAAAAGAGCACATTACCACTATGGGTCATCCATCATTCCCTGATGGTTGGTAGCTTGGGGTTTCAATGCGGGCATGGCCATCTTGTCTCATTGTTTTGTACTGTTATTTTGGTTGCTGCATTAAAGTTTGACGTTTTCACCTATTTGTATTGTGATCCAGTCTATGTGCCAATCTGAAAGTAGAGAGAGCCTACTGGTGCATAGACATGGCATTGCTATCGATAGTCTTCATGAAGGTGAAGGAATCCTTCACGCTGTATGTGAAAAACTCACTCAGAATCGGTTGTAGCAACTCACTCAACCATTTGGTCAATTTGTGTTGTCATAGAACCAGTCATAGATAAGATAGGACGTAATGGAATGTCACTTGTGTGTGTCCTGGGCAGTCCATATTTAGCATTTGTATATTACTACTCCATGATATAACACCGAGATTAAAAAGTGAAGTGTAATAACTAAGTGTCCACCCTGACGGAGTAGGTGGTAGTGAAACACAGGATAAATAAGTAATCAAAATGAATGTCCATCACAGTTCAGTATAAAAGGATCACAACAACAGCATGCTCAGTTTATCCGGTATTTAGAGTTCCTGTATTTTAAAGGAAGGCAAATACAGGGTTCAACTCATGGGTTCTGTTGATATGAGCTAGCAAGATAACAGCAGTACAGCAACTGCTGTCATACTCCATGTTAGAAAGGGGAGAAAGCAAGACTTGAATTTATATGGTGCCTTTCATAACCACAGGACATCCCAATGAAGCCAAAGAAATACTTTTGAAGTGTAGTCATTCTTCTAATGTAGAAAACCCAAAAGTCAATTTGCACACAGAAATTTCCCAAAAGCAAAAATGTGATAATGACCAAATAATGTTTTTTTTTCAGGATGTTGATTCAGGAATAAATATTGGACAGAACACTGGGGATAACTCATCCGATGCCTCAACAAGAAACTTTTTGGCTCATCCGACGCCTCAACAAGAAACTTTTTGGCTCATCCCACCGGGGATAACTTCCCTGTTCTTCGTCAAAATAACTGCCATGGGATCTTTTACATCCATCTGAGAGGGCAAGCGGGGACTTCAGTTTAAGGTCTCATCACAAAAGCTGGCACCTCTGACATTGCAGCACTTCCTCAGTACTGCACTGGAGTGACAACTTCAAATCCTGAAGTGGAGACTTGAATCCACAACCTTCTGACTTAAGGTGAGAGGGCTACCAACTGAGTTAGAGCAAAATCTAGCATTCACTCTTTTTTATCGCTATCCAGTTGATCTATGCGAGAAATGCATAGCAGTGAGAACTGGTTCAGGCATAATTTATGACATCTTCAAGGGGCCAAACAGTCTGCTGGCCTGCACCCTCAAGGATCATATGTGAATTTAGTTCAGTGCTAAGTTACAATCTCAGGTGACAAGGCAAGAAAATTGGTCGGAAAGAGAAAAAAATAAATTCTAAGGCCCATTATCTGTGTTAAGACTAAGAAGTTAAATAAATGACAAATACACTTGACTTTTAACATAGACACAATTAGAATGAACGCATTGCAGATAAACACATGCATGTGGTGTGAAAGAACAAAAAAAGAAAATAACAGAGGATGGATTGTGCAATGCAGACATGTCAAAAATCTAAAAGGACAGTAGTTTTCTGTCCACAGCCACAAAGTAAAACACATCCATTTACCACACAAGAAAATCTCATGTTAAATAATAACATCTTTGTGTGAGCACCCCCGGCAGGGTAAACAGACAGTGGCAAGATGAAAAACAACTTGCATCCAGTTTAAGGGAGTGACAATTCTGGATGTGACCTTTATATTGGGAATGCTATCACATGCTGTATTTAAATGTCACAGAATTTCCTGGGCTTTTTAATAGGCTTGGCCTGAACCTATTATTATTCTGTTTAAGGCCCTTTCTCTTGTGGTCTGCATTTGATTCCAGTGAATACTCATTTCCTTCCAATTTTAAGCATCATAAAACACTCACTAGTTAAGCTATTTTAAATATAGCAAAATTTAAATCCTACACCAAAAGTGTCTCAAAGGTAAATATACTCAGTACCAGATTGGTTACTCACCCAGGTCACTTTACTGAAGCTCAATGCAGCCTGCTTCCTCACAGGTGCGAAAAAAATAGAACAAGTACCAAATTTGAAGTTTTCTTCCATTATATTAGCAAAAGTTACAAGTTGTCAGGTGAGATTATTCCAGCAATTATCATGGTGATTCAAGCACTTGCAGACTGATTTTGTGTGTTTCTGCCAAAATTCACTGGGGATTTAAGATTTTTCATTTAAAAAATATAGTCAACAAATCCAGTTTCCTTCTCATTAATCCCTCAATAAAGATTCTTTCAAACACCCAAACTGCTGGTTCACTACATGAATAAACTTATGACAAGGGAAGACATAAAATCGTAGCCATACTGGTAATTTCTCTCGCTTTGTAAAACATTTAATAATGCACAAATGGGCAATTTTGTGTGCTGTAATGTATGACAAAGCAGGGAAACGAAAGATGGAACTGGACACATGGGCCTCGTGTTTACACTGGGTGACACTGTTTTTCCTTGCCCGAAATGAGCCAAATCAGGGCAAAAGACTGTGGAATTTCGAGCACAAATCACGTTTGGTGCAACTCACGTTTCTCAATCTTCAACATAAATTGAAAAAATGCTGCACTAGAAACTGGCCCCATCCCCTCATACCCTCCAGGTCAAATGAATTGCTATTGTAAGTTTCTGCTAATCAGGTCATTTACAGGTCTTCAAGGAGACCCTTAAAATTATGCTGCTTCTTTTGGACATAAGGACATTAACAGGCACATTTTAAAACTACTCAAATATTTTTAAATTCTCTAAAAAGAAAAATGACTTCGCGCATATAACTAGCAAAGTGTTCTACTTTAGTTCTTTAACCAGTTTTAGTTATTTAAAATAAGGTTACTCTCAGGTTTTTTGGTAATAAAGCCTTTTAAAATTATACTAAGTTACCAAGGGGTTAAATGTATCAAGAAATATTTACAAAACAACTTTTTTTTAAATTAAGCTGCATTCTAAAACACTGCCCGATTTTTCTTTCATTAACAGGGTTGAGCATCACTGGCAGCATCAGCATTTGCTGTCCCCTAATAGCCTTCAGGAAGGTGGTGATCTGTCTTCTTGAACTGCTGCAGTCCGTGCAGTATACCCACATTGTTCTTAGGGAGGGAGTTCCAGGATTTTGACCCAGTGGAGGAACGGGGTTATAGTTCCAAGTCATGGTGGTGTGTGGCTTGGAGGGAAAATTGCAATCGGCAGTGTTCCTACACACCTGTTGTCCTTGTCCTTCAGGGAAGTAGAGGTTGAAGGTTTTGGAAGGTGCTGTCAAAGCAGCCTTGGTGAGCTGCTGCAGCGCATCTTATATATGGTACACACTGCATCCACCGTGCGCTGATGGTAGAAGGAATGAAAATTTAAAGCGGTGGGTGGGGTGCTGATCAAGTCCTTTGTCCTGGCTGCTGTTGGGGCTCATGAGCATTGTTGGAGATGCACTCATTAAGACAAGGGGGGAGCATTCTATTACACGCCTGGCTTGTGCCTTATAGATGATGGACAGACTTTGGAATGTCAGAATAGTTAATCGTTGCAAAACTCCCACCCTCTGACCTGCTCATGTTGCTACAGTATTTATTTGGCTGGCCCCGTTACATTTCTGGTCAATGCTCATTCCCAAATCCAAGCCATTGGTTGTGGAATTGTTTAGCTCTATCTATACATGCTGCTTCTGCTGTTTAGCATGCATGAAACCCTGTGTTGTAGCTTCACTTTTCAGCTATACCTGGTGCTGCTCCTAGCATTCTCTTCCACGCTCCTCATTGGTGTAGGCCAGACTGAATAAAGATGGTAGGTTTAGTTCACCTTAATGAACCAGATGGGTTTCTACCACAATATGGTAGTTTCATGATCATCATTACTGGTACTAGCATTTTTATTTCAGATTTTATTATTTAACTAAATTTAAATTGCACCAGCTGCCATCATGGGTTTTGAACTCAAGCTTCCAGAGCATTAGTCTGGACATCCGGATTACTAGTCCAGTAACGTTACCATTATGCTACCACCCCACTGCTCTGCTTCATAACAGATTTTGCACTTAGCAATATACAAATGAGCTTGAGTGGAAATTCACTTCTCAAAACAGGTGCAATTTTTTGCACAATTTGTAACTAGATTGTCAATTGCGGCCAATGAGGAAGCTCTACCCACAGTTATCCGAACTGTGAACTGGATTTTATCATTTGGTCCAGTTGGTGACTCTCAGACTGGAGGCACGGATTGCAGCCTTGATAATGCAGAGATAGTTCCCAATATATAGTATCACTGCAAGTACAATCCCCTAGAGTGCAGGCGTCACAAGTGCCAACAATATGCACAGAGCAGAAAATGCAGAGTGCCAACACTCCTCACAGTACAAACACCACCAACTGCCTCCACAGTTCATACATCACATGGTGATAACACGCCCCACAGTTCAGACAATGCACATCACTAACACTCTCCATAGTTCAGAGAACACACAGTCCTATCACTGCCCACAATTTAGACATCACACAGCTGCTACGACCAAGGGATCAGATGGCTCCCCTCTTTGCCCTCTCATTTGACCACAACAGGTTTTTCTGTTTGAAAAGGATATACTTGCCAATTCAGTTTCCACTAACTGCTTGTACACAGTGATCATAAAAGAATCAATAGGACAGGTTTTCTTGAGTTTAACAAAGAAAGAAATAAGTAAAAATAATAAAATACGCACCGACTTTCACACACACACACACAAATACAGATTATAGAGTGGGGAAGGATAGGCTGGCCAAATTCGAGTCCATAAAAGTTAAAAGGAATTCACAGTCTGTAATTCAGTGACTCAGCTGGCTTTAGTCTGAATCTAGTGGCTTTCCTGCACTCAGTGGTCTTCTGCTTTCAGCGTCAAGGCATTTAAAACTGTAGATGGATGACCTATTTGTTCTTCTGGAGACACAGCGGTGGAGCTGAGTTCTTTCTTTAGAATCTCTTTCTGCTGTCAAACAATAGCAGACAGGGCCCAAAAGCTTGCAAGTTGGGTGGAGCAAGAGAGGGGGGAAGAATCTCTCTTGGTTTCTCAGCTGCTTGTCTTTAGTTCTGCCAAGAAAACATGTGCTTTAAACATACAAAGGCTTGTAATGTGACTGCCCTCTCCAACTGAACAGTAATTCAAATAGGGCCATGTACTCCAACTGTAATTGACTAGGTCAGGTCAGGGAATCTGCCATCTTAGCCAGGATCCATTGTTCAAGTGAATAGGTTTGATGGTTTGCCTCCAGTTGAGTATCTGGAACTATACTAATAAGATAGGGTTTATATGCTTTACTCACATTACTCTGAGTCATTGTCTTTGATGGTTTTTTGCAGGCATGCCATCTCCCTCTCAACGGGGTTGGAATGTGGAATGTACAGTAATATAAATTAAGTAGCCATCTTGGCTGTGAGTTCAAGTCATTTTAGTTTGTGTTTTTAAAAAAAGTTTGGTTTTTTTTTTAGGGGTTACACTCATATTTTCAGCCCATGGATTAAAAATCATTATTTGGCAAAATGCACACCTTCATCACACAGCACCAACACTCCTCACAGTTCAGGCATTACACAGCGCTAACGTTCTTCACAGTTTAGACATCACAGCACAAACACTCCTCACAGTTCAGACAAAACAGTGTTAGCACTCCTGAGTTCAAATAGTGCATATTGCTCACATTTACTACAAGTTAGACAACATACAGTCCTATCCTCAATGCCAAACCAGCCCAGTAATTGACTCTTGGGCTCTTTCAAATATGAGCCCACAGACTCCAAATTCATGCAAGGTGATACAGCTGCTTTCTGAAAAGGAGTACTCTTTCCTCACCTCGCCCTCGACTTTGAGCATGTGTTTTCAGCACAGGCAATAAATCGCCAGAGTGAGCAGGTTGACAGACCACACCCAGCTCAAGTTTGTTTATTCTGTTTGCAGATATCAGGCAACTGCCAGTGTGTGCAGCAACCTGATCTCAGGCAGGCAGAGAACAGGCAAATTGGAGTTTTGGTGTGTTAAGGCCAGGTGTGTTTCTGCCCAAACAGTTAAAGATCTCAGCAATGCCCAAGAGCCCCCAACAGTAGCCTAACAAAGAAGAACAAATCTGCAGGCCACGTCACCCTCTTACCTGACATTTTTTTCTAATCACTTCAATGGGCTGCCCTGCCTATTCATTATCACCTGCTTTGTGCTACTTCAAACAACCAATTTCACTATCCCTACTCCATATTTTCACAGAAGCAATGGAAAGGAAAACAGAATGTAAGGAGGGGGAAAAGCGGTTTGCATGCGGAGTGATGAGTGATACTGTGCAGCCTCCTCAAATTTTTAGAACCTTTGGCGACGTCACTCCCCAGGCACACAAAATTATCCAGTCCTCTGATGATCCAAATTCCTCTCCCGCAGAGTACACCCATCCAGGATTCACCTGCCTTACTACCTGAAGTTGTAAAACAAAAACAGAATTACCTGGAAAAACTCAGCAGGTCAGGCAGCATCGGCGGAGAAGAAAAGAGTTGACGTTTCGAGTCCTCATGACCCTTTGACAGAACTAGGCGAATCCCAGGAAGGGGTGAAATATAAGCTGGTTTAAGGTGGTGGTGGTGGTGGGGGGGGGGGGGGGGGGGGGGGGGGGGGGGTTGGGTGGGGGGAAAAGTGGAGGGGGGTGGTGTGGTTGTAGGCAAAAACAGTGATAGAAGCAGATCATCAAAAGATGTCATAGATGGCAGAACAAAAGAACACATAGGTGTCGAAGTTGGTGATATTATCTAAACGAATGTGCTAATTAAGAATGGATGGTAGGGCACTCAAGGTATAGCTCTAGTGGGGGTGGGGGGAGCATAAAAAAATTAAAAATGTTTTAAAATAATGGAAATAGGAGGGAAAAAGAAAAATCTATATAATTTATTGGAAAAAAACAAAAGGAAGGGGGAAGAAACAGAAAGGGGGTGGGGATGGAGGGGGGTGGTCAAGACCTAAAGTTGTTGAATTCAATATTCAGTCCGGAAGGCTGTAAAGTGCCTAGTCGGAAAATGAGGTGTTGTTCCTCCAGTTTGCGTTGGGCTTCAATGGAACAATGCAGCAAACCAAGGACAGACATGTGGACAAGACAGCAGGGTGGAGTGTTGAAATGGCAAGCGACAGGGAGGTTTGGGTCATTCTAGCCGACAGACCGCAGGTGTTCTGCAAAGCGGTCGCCCAGTTTACGTTTGGTCTCTCCAATGTAGAGGAGACTGCATTGGGAGCAACAAATGCAGTAGACTAAGTTGGGGGAAATGCAAGTGAAATGTTGCTTCACTTGAAAGAAGTGTTTGGGCCCTTGGACGGTGAGGAGAGTGGAAGTGAAGGGGCAGGTGTTACATCTTTTGCATGGGCATGGGGTGGTGCCATAGGTGGGGGTTGGGGAGTAGGGGGTGATGGAGGAGTGGACCAGGGTGTCCCGGAGGGAACGATCCCTACGGAATGCCGACAGTGGGGGTGAAGGGAAGATGTGTTTGGTAGTGGCATCATGCTGGAGTTGGCATCATGCCAGACCTGCCGAGTTTTTCCAGGTAATTCTGTTTTTGTTTTGTATTTCCAGCATCCGCAGTTTTTTGTTTTTTGTTTTTATACCTGAAGTTGTTGCTTGGAGTGAATTGGGCTGTTAAGTGAAGCAACTGTAATGTCTTTACGTTTTCCATTGTAACAAATCTGTTGCTAACATTAAAGTAGCTGATGCGTTATATGTTGGCAATTCATAATGTTACAAATCGATAGATAAACAGCTGCTGCTGGTTGGGCCAAATTGCCTATTCACTAAAAAGTTACAACATGCAACATGATAACACCAACAGACTTTTCGGCCAGGGATAGCCTGATCCTACTGTCACCCAATGTCTGTATTCACACAATTTCTAGCATGAGTTACAATTAGACAGCAATTAGGAACAGGAATCCAATCCTAGGCATGCTGAGGCCAACTACAGCATCCTGCTTGGCCTAAATAGCCAAGTGGTTATGGTTATGGTACTAGGCTTGCAACCCCAAGATCAAAAGTTCAAATCTCACAATGGCAAACTATGAAACAATGTAACTTCATCTGAATAGGAACAGATGGAAACGTGTTTGTACTCAAAAGAGTTACAGCATCCTATCACCACTCAAGCTAGATCAGCTAAATAATCACAAACTGGAGATCAGTTGTGAGCTTTCCTGGTCAGCTTCACTTGGGGCAATGCACTAACTTGAGCCATCAGATATCCTTGGGTTTTGGGGGTAGGGAGTGGTGGGGAGGAGGAAATAAACAGTGAATTTCATATTTAATGTCAGGCATGCATACTGTGTTCTGCTATGCATTAGACTTCAAAATTAGAGCAAAGCAACTGCTTTCCATTAACTTATAGCAAGTTTAGTAAAAAGATAATAACACAACCACACATACTGGTAATGTGCAATTAAGGTATTCACATGAACGTGTAGTTGTGATACTATAGATTTTGCAAAAAAACTAATTTTCCCTTTTAAAATGGACACAAGAAGCCTTAAAGATGGCTACCAAAAGTCACTTGACCTTTTCAACTGCAATGTGGTCAAGCTTCCAGAAAGCTTTAAGTGCATTGCAGGTAGACATATCCAGACATACGAAGACATTTGAAATACAATTCACATTTCCCCAGGGGTAAACAAAAACTCATTGTGGCTCTCTGGAGCTGTGAATAGTTCATTCCCATCTCCTCAAGCCTGGGAAAATGAGAACCATTGAAGTTAATTGCTGAGACATTTAAAAGGTTATCCATTGCTAAAAAGACAATGGATGGCATGATGCCCCCAGGATAACCCAATACCTAATAAGGGAGCATGATTTGACAGTTTGGGGTAGCAGCCATTTTAAGTTTCAGACCTGTATAAAGTCTGGTCGCAAACAGCCATTTTGTGTTCAGAACCAAAATGAACATCAGAAGAAAGACACCCTAAAACAGAAACTGCTTCTCCACAAGGAGAGACTGAAGAAGATATGCAGAAACAGTTATCCGGCTGTTGTAATAAATCAGGCTACCAAGAACCACCACCTGCAGTACTGTAAAAGTGAAAACAACAACCTTCACTCACTCCCAGGACAAGCTCTGCTTAAAAACAAAAAAACTGCGGATGCTGGAAATCCAAAACAAAAACAGAATGACCTGGAAAAACTCAGCAGGTCTGGCAGCATCGGCAGAGAAGAAAAGAGTTAACGTTTCGAGTCCTCTCAAGGGTCATGAGGACTCGATACGTTAACTCACAAGCTATGCTTGCTGAGTCAACCTGCAAAGGCAAACTCCAACTCTTCAATTACAGAAGCCATCAGAGCAGCGAAATCAAACCTGAAGTTTTCAAGCCATTCACTTCAGAAAAAAGGAAGTCAAGTAACAGGCTCACAATGATATCTCACAATACTGATTGTGAAATTTCATCTTTAAGTATCTTTTAGAGGCGCAAAGCTGATAAAGACACAAGATGGAGGGGAAACCTCTTTGCATACCAATTCACAGACAGGAAATGTGATTTTCATTCCTGTGGCCCTGTCATTGGGGCAGGGAGCCTCTGATAGCCCTCGGCCTGCTGCTAGATGGCCATCTTGATCCACACACAGCAGGATTCTACTCGCACAACGGGAAACTATTGGCACCAGCCCAAAAATAACCCCTAAGTGGGGCAATATTTGCATTAATTGGCTGCTCACCTCCATGGAGCAGGCAGCTGACCCAGTTCCCAGCTCAAGTCTGCAAAAGCTCCCTGGAGGTGGGAATGCATTGGGGAGCCATCCTGACATGCTATCCCCACCCCACTGTTTTCCTACACCAACACGCACCCTACCCCTCCCCCCAACATCCACCCTGCCTCCAACACCATCTCCACAGGGCTGAGAGAGTTCAATCCAATGTGTCGGCAGAGTCCAGCTCCAAAGCAGGAAGGCAATGCAGAGATCATACTATCATACTTCTAAAATGGGATGTCATGCCAAGCACAGGACAAGTGCCTTAAATGGAAGGGAAAATTTCTGTCATTTCCAAAATGAATGAGGATCTGCAACATGAGCACTCATTCCAGCCTCAAATTCAAAAACTGACTCAGATGAACTGCTCACTAGTATTCACAGGAAGCTTAGTCATGAATATTTTGCAACAGCTGTGCATAAACAAAATTTTCTCTCTCAATGTCATTCTGCTCAGAAAATTTAAAGAAACCAAATGTACATATCTCGATCCCTGGTCGGACACGGACACACGGACGGACGGATGGACACACACGGACACACACGGACGGACGCACACACGGACACGGACGCACACACGGACGGACACACACACGGACGGACGCACACGGACGGACGGATGGACATACACACGGACGGACGGACGGACACACACACGGACGGACGGACGGACACACACACGGACGGACGGACGGACACACGGACGGACGGACACACACACGGACGGACGGACACACGGACGGACGGACGGACGGACACACGGACGGAGGGACGGACGGACACACACACACGGACGGACGGACACACGGACGGACGGACGGACGGACGGACACACGGACGGACGGACACACGGACGGACGGACGGACACACGGACGGACGGACGGACACACGGACGGACGGACGGACACACGGACGGACGGACGGACACACGGACGGACGGACACACGGACGGACGGACACACGGACGGACGGACGGACACACACACGGACGGACGGACACACACACGGACGGACGGACACACACACGGACGGACGGACACACACACGGACGGACGGACGGGGACGGACGGACGGACACACGGACGGACGGACGGACACACGGACGGACGGACGGACGGACACACGGACGGACGGACGGACGGACACACGGACGGACGGACGGACGGACACACGCACGGACGGACGGACGGACACACGGACGGACGCACGCACGGACGGACGCACGCACGCACGGACGGACGCACGCACGGACGGACGCACGCACGGACGGACACACGCACGGACGGACACACGCACGGACGCACGGACGGACGGACGCACGCACGGACGGACGGACGGACGCACGCACGGACGGACGCACGCACGGACGGACGGACGGACGGACGGACGGACACACGCACGGACGGACGGACGGACACACGCACGGACGGACGGACGGACACACGCACGGACGGACGGACACACGCACGGACGGACGGACGGACACACGCACGGACGGACGGACGGACACACGCACGGACGGACGGACGGACACACGCACGGACGGACGGACGGACACACGCACGGACGGACGGACGGACACACGCACGCACGGACGGACGGACACACGCACGCACGGACGGACGGACACACGCACGCACGGACGGACGGACACACGCACGCACGGACGGACGGACACACGCACGCACGGACGGACGGACACACGCACGCACGCACGGACGGACGGACACACGCACGCACGGACGGACGGACGCACGCACGGACGGACGGACACACGCACGCACGGACGGACGGACACACGCACGCACGGACGGACGGACACACGCACGGACGGACGGACGGACACACGCACGGACGGACGGACGGACACACGCACGGACGGACGGACGGACACACGCACGGACGGACGGACACACGCACGGACGGACGGACACACGCACGGACGGACACACGCACGGACGGACACACGCACGGACGGACACACGCACGGACGGACACACGCACGGACGGACACACGCACGGACGGACGCACGCACGGACGGACGGACACACACACGGACGGACGGACACACGCACGAACGGACGGACACACGCACGAACGGACGGACGGACAGACACACGCACGGACGGACGGACAGGCACACGCACGGACGGACGGACAGACACACAGACACGGACAGACACACAGACACGGACAGACACACAGACACGGACACACACACAGACACGGACACACACACAGACACGGACACACACACAGACACGGACACACACACAGACACGGACACACACACAGACACGGACACACACACAGACACGGACACACACACAGACACGGACGCGCACAGACACGGACGCGCACAGACACGGACGCGCACAGACACGGACGCGCACAGACACGGACGCGCACAGACACGGACGCGCACAGACACGGACACACACAGACATGGACACACACAGACATGGACACACACAGACATGGACACACACAGACACACACAGTGAAGGAATGGCGATATATTTCCAAGTCAGGATGGTAAATGACTTGGAGGAGAACTTCCAGGTGTTGGTGTTCCCACCTATTTGTTGTCCTTGTCCTTCTAGTGGCCGTGGGTTTGTAAGGTGCCATCTAAGGAGCCTTGGTGAATTCCTACAGTGCATTTTGTAGATGGTACACACTGCAGCTACTGTGCACCAATGGTGGAGGGAGTGAACGTTTGCAGTGGGGGGGGCATTTAATCAGGCAGGAGGGTGGCAGGTGGGGCAATTAATGCCCACATAAGGGCCTCATCCTGCTGCTGCTGTTATTTACTCAGTGGTGGGCTGGGAACTTGCGGGAAGGCCGAAAAGTAAACCCTTGTTGGGTTATTTGCAGACAGCCATGGGAGGTCTCCGTCATCCAAAGACACTCAGTCCCTGGTCAAGGAATCTGGAAAATAGGGGGGCTGACGAGAGCTACCAACTCCCTCTCCCTATGACACCACACACCCCCTGCCATCACTCTCCTGTGCCTCGGAACCTTGAGAATCCTGGGGCTCAGGTGGGTGCATCACCGGCAGTGGCCACTGCCTCCCTGGTGTCGCTGCCAAGCAACGGATTGGCCGGCAGCTCCTGGTGAGACAGACTGCTGTCGCCAGGTTCCTTGATCCTAGGGAAGGCCCATTGCTGCCCAGTTAGTTGCGGTGTGCCTTCTCAAAAAGAGGTGACATGGGCTCTCCCCGTCTCTCCAGCCAGCAGGCAAGACCCCCATTGCCTCCATTAAATTCCACCCTTTGTGTCTGTCTTCATCTTCCGCAGATATTATAGTTCTTACATGGATCATAAACTTACAAAGCGCAAACCTCACCAACTATAAACTTTCTTAATCTCCACTGATAAAACGGTTTCATAGTGAATTGATCCAGCAATTAGCTGAGCCATGAAATCAGATGGTCTCGGCTGATTTCCAGCTGGTCACGATTTAGCTCATCTCACACTTGTCTTAGCTGGCTTGACTCACAGATAGGGAAATTAACCAAGATTCCCTCTCCTGAGGGCATTAGCAGCAAAACTTATAGTAAGGGAAGGCAGGCTTGAGCATGATGTGATACTCCCAATACAGCCAAGGCTCACAAATAAATCACCTACATCCGTGATTCCTCTGACATCCTACATCATATCAACAAGTTCCAGTTCCCTGGCCCCAATCGGCTCTTCTTCACTATGGACGTCCAATCCCTTTACACCTCTATCCCCCACCAGGATGGTCTGATGGCTCGCTGTTTCTTCCTCGAACAGAGGCCCGAATCCCCAACCACCACTACTCTCCTCCGTTTGGCTGAACTTGTTCTCACGCTGAACAATTTCTCCTTAAACTCCTCTCACTTCCTCCAAATAAAAAGTGTGGCTATGGGTACCTGCATGGGCCCCAGCTATGCCTGTCACTTTATGGGGTATGTGGAACATTCCTTGTTTCAGTCCTACTCCCGCCCCCTTCCACAACTCTTTCTCCGGTACATCGATGATTGCTTCGGTGCAGCTTCAAGCTCTCGTCTGGACCTGGAAACATTTATTAATTTTGCTTCCAATTTCCACCTCTCCATCATTTTCACATGGTCCATCTCTGACACTTCCCTTCCCTTCCTTTACCTCTCTGTCTCAATTTCTGGTGATGACTGTCCACCAATATCCGTTACAAGCCTACTGACTCCCACAACTACCTCGACTACACACCCCGCTTCCTGTAAGGACTCCATCCCATTCTCTCAGTTCCTTCGCCTCCGTCACATCTGTTCTGATGATGCCACTTTCAAAAACAGTTCCTCTGACATGTCTACTTCTTCCTTAACCGAGGTTTTCCACCCATGGTCGTTGACAGGGCCCTCAACCGTGTCCGGCCCATCTCCCGCGCATCCGCCCTCACACCTTCCTCTCCCTCCCAGAAACATGATAGGGTGCCCCTTGTCCTCACTTATCACCCCACCAGCCTCCACATTCAAAGGATTATCCTCCGCCATTTCCAGCATGATGCCATCACCAAGCACATCTTCCCTTCACCCCTCCCCAGTGGCATTCCGTAGGGATCGTTCCCTCTGGGACACCCTGGTCCACTCCTCCATCAACCCGTACACCTCAACCCCCTCCCACCGCACCTTCCCATGCAACCACAGAAGGTGCAACACTTGCCCCTTTACTTCCCCCCTCCCCACTGTCCAAGGACCCAAACACTCCTTTCAAGTGAAGCAGCATTTCACTTGCACTTCCCTCAATTTAGTCTACTGCATTCGCTGCTCCCAATGCAGTTTCCTTTACATTGGAGAGACCAAACGCAAACTGGGTGACCGCTTTGCAGAACACCTTCGGTCTGTCTGCAAGCATGACCCAGACCTCCCTGTTCCTTGCCATTTCAACACTCCACCCTGCTCTCATGCCCACATGTCTGTCCTTGGCCTGCTGCAATGTTCCAGTAAAGCTCAACGCAAACTGGAGGAACAGCACCTCATCTTCCGACTAGGCACTTTACAGCCTTCCGGACTGAATATTGAGTTCAACAATTTTAGTTCATTAACTCTATCCTCCATCCCCACTCCCCTTCTGATCCCCCCCCTTTTTTTTCCAATAATTTATATATATTTTTCTTTTCCCACCTATTTCCATTATTTTTAAATGTATTTCCATCCATTGTTTTATCTCTACTTTTTAGCCTATTTCGATTCATCCACCCCACCCCGACTAGGGTTATCTGTACCTTGCTTGTCCTGCTTTCTACCATTAATGTCACCTATTAGCACATTCCTGCAATAACATCACCACCTTCAACACCTCTTTGTCCTTTTATCTATGACATCTTTTGGCAATCTCCACCTATCACTGGCCCTCTATCCAGCGGCCCCCCACCTCCCCCCGCCCCCCAAACCAGCTTATATTTCATCTCTTTTCTATTTTTACTTAGTTCTATTAAGAGTCATCCGGACTTGAAATGTTAATTGTATTCCTCTCAGCAGATGCTGCCAGACCTGCTGAGTTTTTCCAGGTATTTTTATTTTTGCCTCACAAATAAATCATTCTACATGCTGCCTGCCTTTAGATCATGAACTCTCTCCTCCATCCCCACCTCCTTTCCAATTCCCCCTTTTCCAATAATTTATATATATTTTTCTTTTCCCACCTATTTCCATTATTTTTAAATGTATTTCCATCCATTGTTTTATCTCTACTTTTTAGCCTATTTTGATCCATTCCCCCCATCCCACCCCCACTAGGTCAAGAGTCCCTTGCTTTCTACCCTTAATGTCCCCATTAGCACATTTCTTAGCTAATATCACCACCGTCAACATCTCTTTGTCCTTTTGTCTATGACATCTTTTGGTGGGGGGGCGGTGAAGAGAAGATGTGATGGTGGTGGCATCATGCTGGAGTTGGCAGAAATGGCGGAGGATGATCCTTTGAATGCGGAAGCTGGTGGGGTGATAAGTGAGGACAAGGGGGACCCTATCATGTTTCTGGGAGGGAGAGGAAGGTGTGAGGGCGGATGCGCGGGAGATGGGCCAGACACGGTTGAGGGCCCTGTCAACCACTGTGGGTGGAAAACCCTAAAATAAAACCTTTTGGAAAATACAAATGTAAGGATCAAATATTTATAGTGGCAATAAGGCACTGTGACGAGGTCATGGGAAGTACACAACATGCTTCAAAATTGGAGGAAAAAAAATGCTAAATTCACAACATAGGTATATTTTAAATAGATATTCTGCAGTTGAGCCTAGGATTTTAAAAGGAGTCCTGTTAAGACAGTAAACCTGATTGAACACTGCAAGTATTTCAGATATCTCGTTGAGGCACAAGTTTTAACATGAACCTATACAGTTGTTAATAGATAGAATGGAATTCGGTTCTAATGGGTTGACTTGCAACCAGCTGCACGGGTTATGGGAAACAACTAAATAGTGAGCGGACAGTTTACTGAAGCTGAATTAAATTTGATCCTATGACCACTTAGATTCATTGGGCAGAAATTTCTGCCTGTCGGGTAGGTGGGCCCGACCGAATCTCCAGCGGGCAAGGAGCCGATCCCTGCCGGAGAAGTGGGTCCCATCGCCATTTTAAGTGGGTGAGCCAATTAAGGCCAGCCCAGCGTGACGTCCAGCAGGAAGCACTATGCGCTTCCTGTGCAGGGGTGGGGGGGGGGGGATTCCTCAAAAGGGAGAGTGCTGCCTCAGGGAGATTGCTGACACTTTTAAAAATATTAAAAATAGAAGAAAAAAAATTCCTTAACATGTCCCCCTCATGTGACAATGTCACCTGAGATGGGACATGTTCATAATTTACACAATAAAGTTTATTAAACTTTTTTAAACCCTACATGAAACCTCATCCCGCTGGTGGATGAGGTTCCATGTTTTTTCTATTGCCCGCTGGAGCTCCTGGCCTGCCTGCCAACCTTAAGGTTGGACGGGCAGGTCCTTTAATTGTATAATGCCCCCGCCTTCCCGAAAATTTAAAGGGGGTGGGGTGACAGTTCCCCCTGACGTCATCCTGCGTTGGTGAGTGGGCCCCGCCCCCTGCTCATCAACAGCAAATATTCTGCCCATTGTGTCTCAGAGAGTCATTGCTGGTTGCTTTGCACAGGGGATTTAGATGTTGACACACACACACACACGCACATGCACACGCACACGCACTTGAACCTTCTTTATCTTGTGCAAATAAACATTATGCAATTGGCAGAAGAGGTCAGAGCCAGTGCTGCCAATCAGCAATGTTTTCACTGGGCCTCAGCTGTTTCGACAGTCTAATAGATGTTTGGGCTCTCAGCTAAGAATGCATAGAGCGTAAAGCTATGAATAAATGACTGTTTTTTAAAACTTTTTAATCCATCCTATTGTCACTATAGGGTTCATTGGTTCTATACAGTGAACATTGGGTGAATGAGCATAGAAGTGCCATAGCTTGGCATGGGGGTGATGAGGGGTTAGGATGATTGGGTGGAGAAGCATGAGGTGGCATAGGTAAGAGCTTTTGAACTTACCTTCTAAAAAGGTCCTCATGCAGACTGTAGTTCTCAACATGTCTTGAGGTGCCGTGAAACACAAAACCTTTGAAAAATTGGCCCAACTTCATGAAAATTGCAGAGAACAAGGACATGCCTATCCCACAATGCAGCAGGCCAGGTCAGGTGTGTAGGGTGTGGGCTTATGACCCAAACCAGCCTGCATCCTTAAACGGCACTGTTAAAAACCAGGTACCATGGGAATGGGGCCAGGAATGCTGGGAATCAGGTCCTGGCTGCCATTTTCGCCCCACCACACAGTCTCCCTGACTCCATGAAAATCTAGTCTGTAATGTTTACCAATAGACTGTTAAAAGTTTATACAGTTACAATATGTTAAAAGCTAACCATACAGTTTGCAAATGGGCTAAGGTGAGGATATCAACTTCTGCTTATCTTTCACAGAAGAAAATTCAGAGAGCCCATTTATCTTTGAATCTCACCACCTCACAGTACATCTCACCTATTGTGTCATTCACACTGAAGCATGTTATTGGAGAATTTTACTCTCAAGAGGCTGAACATATTTTCTCAGATGCAACATTCAAATGGATTGATAATATATATTGAATAGAAAATTTATTTTAGCATTGAAGCTCCAATGTAAGGAATTTATTGCAGTTAAATGTAGAGAGTACGATGGAAAACATCATGAAATAAGTTAAGGTGGGTTTCAAGAGCCATTTTGAATGTTAACACTGGAAATCCATCCAGAAAAATACAAGGCACAAAATAAGGTGCAAAGAGATAAAAACTGGTGAGCAAGAATAGGTAAAGGAGGGGAAGGGTACAGCGTACTTAGCACTGTGAATGGATGAGGTATTGATAGTTTCAAAAGGGGCAGAAAGAAATAGATGGAATTAATTAGACAGGCTCTTTCATGGCAGGAGGCAAGGGGGAAGACCGCATTGAAAAGAAAAAGTGTTTTGGGCTAGGCAAGACATTTGGCACATAACAAGACCAAGGAGAAAAAGATAGTGTTGAGCAGCAAAGCTACAACACCGACACCAATATTAAACCATTGGGCCAGAATCTATTGTAGCCGGTCTTTGCCTGTTTAATTTCCATCAACCATCTCGTGGCTTTGCACTGCAATTGGGAGACCAAAATGGTGCTGCTCCCTCTATAGGGCATCTGGAACCTGTGTAAACAGGACAAGCAGCTGTGTGCCTCCTTAACCAACCAGATTGATGGTCTGAGAATCGAGTAGTGCAGTGTCTGAACCAAGATGGGTCAATTGGGATTCAATGTCAAATCAGGTACAGAAAGCAAATGAAAGTGAGGAAAAGAAATATTGGATTGAAAGAGAGAAGAAAAATTGAGAAAGAAGTTAAAAAAGTAATTTTTTTTAAAAATCTCAAACAATAATTAAAAACTGAAGGAAAAAGTAACTTTTCAGTGCCAGAGAGGCTATTTGGCAGTAATTAAGACTTAGCATGTCATTAAAAAGGGGATTTAGACTGAAATGGGCATGCCCTAACTTTTGTGGCCAGTGTAAATCTTAACTACCATGCAAATACAACAAACTTATGCCACCCAAGGCATTTCAATAGAGAACAAGCAAAATGCCATTTTCATGAAGCTAATGGTGGAGGAGCACATCTGAGAGTAACTTTTAGAATTTTATCTTTAACTACAAATTTGCCCTCACCTGCAGATGCTGTGTGATCTGCATTTTAATAACGTTGTGTTATTAGCCCCATTGTTATTCTTATATATTCTGGATCTCAAAAAATTGATTTAAGGCTACGTTTATCAATTCAACATAATAGATGCACAAAATAAAGTTCACTATCTTAAACTAAGTGAGTCATATTTTTTATTTACAAGTTGCTTCATGTATTTCCCAAGTTCCTATCGGCTGGCCAAAACCAACGGAAAATCAAGGAAAAAAATCAGAACACTCTTGCTAAACAAATTTATTATTTTTATTAAATTTTGTTGGAGCAGTTTTGTGATTTTCAGCCACTCTGAACTATCTGGCCTAACCCTACAATGTCAATGATCATGTACTCAGTGTGGGGGAGTAGTCTAAACGGACAAATACCAAAGTCAGTCCGAGGCCAATTGTTGAGGCGAGCATCTGTAAATTGGAAACATTTGCAATCCCTTACCCCTTGGAGAGAGCCCAAATAATTGAAATTATTAAAATTACTTTATCTTTTTAAAAAATGACACCTTTAAGTTAAGCAAGCCATTTGAAGTATGTAGGGTAGGACGTACACTGAATAGAACATTAAATATTTAGTATCCATAAGGGAAAATAATCCATGTGCATGTCCATTTTGACTCAGTTCAGGTAGCAATTTGTTCCATTTCCCAGATTCAAACTACACCCTGACCTTCACTCAATACTTTCTCAGATTACATATTTCAACACTGGAGTACATTTAGGGCAATAGGAACTGGGGCACAAGTGTACTTTAATATTGCACAAAATATTGTCTATGGAAGACAGCTAACAATTAAGCTTTCACTGAGAAGATATCACTGCACTACAGCATTCTGGCTTGTAAATAAGGTAATGCTGTAATAATGCATTTATAACAGAACTTTCTGCAACCCATACAGTTGAGAGTCAAAGAAAGCAAACATCTGACAGTTTACTTAGTCTCCCCTCTTCTACTGGAGATGCTAATGTGCTGAGGCATGCTCCCAAGGGTGTTGGCTGCCCACCACTCTCTGCTCAAGTCGCCATCCTTTTTTTGTAGGCATCACTGGGTGGGCCAGCATTTATTGTCCATCTCTAATTGCCCTTGAGAAGGTGGTGATGAACCTCCTTCTTGAATCGCTGCAGTCCATGTGGTGTAGGTACACCCACAGTGTTCTTAGGGAGGGAGTCCCATGATTTTGACTCAGCAATAGTGAAGCAACGGTGGTATATTTCCATGGCAGGATGGTGAGTGGCTTGGAGGGGAACTTGCAGGTGATGGTGTTCCCATGCATCTTCCGCTATTGTCTTAGGTAGTAACAGGCAAGGGTTTGGAAGGTGCTGTCAAAGAAGCCTTGGTGAGTTCCTGCAGTGCACCTTGCAGATAGTACACACTGCTGCTACTGTGCATTGGCGGTGCAAGGAATGAATATCTGTGGATGGGGTGCCAATCAAGTAGGCCGCTTTGTCTTGGAAGCTTCTTGAGTGTTGTTGGAGCTGCACTCATCCAGACAAGTGGGGAATATTCCATCACACTCCTGACTTGTGCCTTGTAGATGGTGAACAGCCTTTGGGGAGTCAGGAGGTGGATTACTCATTGCACGATTCTTAGCCTCTGACCTGGTCTTGTAGCCACAGTATTTATATGGCTAGTCCAGTTCAGCTTCTGGTCAATGGTAACCCCCAGGATGTTGATAGTGGGGGATTCAGCGATGGTAATACCATTGAATGTCAAGGGGTGATGGTTAGATTCTCTCTTGCTGAAGATGGTCACTGCCTGGCACTTGTGTGGCACAAATGTTACTTGCCACTTGTCAGCCCAAGCCTGGGTATAGTCCAGGTCTTGCTGCATTTGAACATGGACTACTTCAGTATCTGAGGAGACGCGAATGGTGCGGAACATTGTGCACATCATCAGCAAACATCCCCACTTTTGACCTTATGATGGAAGGAAGGTCATTGATTAAGCAGTTAAAGATAGTTGGACCTAGGACATTTTCCTGAGGAACTCCTAGAGTGAGTCACCGAACTGAGATGATTGACTTCCAACAACCATCTTCCTTTGTGCTAGGTATGACTCCAACCAGCAGAGAGTTTTCCCATGACTCCCATTGCCTCCATTTTTGCTAGGGCTCCCTGATGCCACACTCATTCAAATGCTGCCTTGATGTCAAGGACAATGACTCTCACCTCCTTCATGTGCAAGTGGGGACAGCAAAGTAAAAACAGGTAACCAATCACAGATTGAAATGATAAAAGACAGGGCACAATGTGCCACATTTGTGTGAAAGTTGGTTTGGAACATTAAATTGAAGGACCATTTTAAAAAGTTAATAAATCCCCTGATAATTCTATAGGTAAAGGTGGTGTGTACCAAACACAAATAGGTCAGGGGATCTCAGTTTTGATCCGTGGTCTGTGCTGAGTTTTGTGGTCTGGGAAAGAGAAGAATCAGGTAACTGATCGCTATCTTGTGATTCTTGGTGGAGAGAAGGTGCCAAGTAAAGCAGAGAAATAGATACATCAACTAAACATTTACTTAAAATGTAGCAAATCAACTCCAGCTAACTTAAGGGCTGTGAAAAATATTGGGTAAACCACAACTCTCAGGTTGTTGGTAGAACCTTGCTAACTCTGGTCAATCAACAGTCATGCGATGTTAACCAATTGTGAGGTTTACTGCTCAAGCAATTCTTGGTATGAACACACTGGTTTCAAAAAAGTGACTCACCAGGCTTTAGTTCTGGACACCTCAGGAACATTTGGTTTACAGTTTGCAAAGTTCCACAAAAAATGTTGGAATGAAAAATACAAAACATTAGGCCATAATTTCCTGTAACACAGCAGCTAACAGTATCTGTTTTAGTTAGACTTACACAAGCATATACAGATTTATCATTTTTTGTGCAGCAAGTTGCTGAAAGTGCCAGCTGCTAATATTGCAGCAAGGGAAATAGGACATCTTGGACCTTAGTGAACTGGACAAGCAAACAGGATTGCATATCTCCTTAGCCAAACAGATTTAAGGATTGTGAATTCAACAGCACAAGGACCGAGAAGTAAGCGTAAGTTTCAGCGGACAAATTCAATATCAAATCAGATACAAAAAGAGAAAGAGGGTAAGAAAGATTGGATTGAGAAAAAAAACAAAGACAAAGATAAAGGAAAAAGTTAAATTTAAAATTTGGCATTTTTTAAATCCTTAACAAGTAATACATGAAAGAACTTTTAATAGTTAATTTTCAGTACCGTGAGCGTTATTATCAGCATAGAATCATTACAGTACAGAAGACAATTCAGCCCATCATGTCTGTGCTGGCTCTAAGGAGCAATTCACTTACTGCTACTCCCCTACCCAGTCCCCACATCCCTCCTTTTCAGATATTTCGAAATAGAGCTTGTTGCAACAGGCCAGGTGGGAAGCGCTCAAAAATATCGTTCACTAATACTTTCATATGCTCATGGCCTTGGAGGAGGTGTCAGGGTGAACCTGTTTCACCAGTTTGTAGATGTAATTTTTTTTTCTTTATTCATTCATGGAACATGGTTGTTGCTGGCTGGCCCAGCATTTATTACCACCCCTAACTGCCCTTGAAAACTGAGTGGCTTGCTAGGAGGGCATTTAAGAGTCAACCACATTGCTGTGGGTCTAGAGTCACATATGGGCCAGACCAGGTAAGGATGGCAGATTTCCTTCCCTAAAGGACATTAGTGAACCAGATGGGTTTTTCTGACAATCAACAATGGTTGCATGGTCATCATTGGACTTTTAATTCCGGATTTTTATTGAATTCAAATTTCACCATCTGCCGTGACGGGATTTGAACCCTGGTTCCCATAATTATCCTCGGTATCTGGAGTACTAGTCTGACAATACCACTACACGGCCGCCTCCCCTTGAGGCGGAGTAATTCTCCTTCCTTGACTAAAGTAACACTCCTTCCTTGACTTAATGTAGTTAAAAAAAAACATGTTAAACAGTTCTAATTTGACATTACATGAAATGCAGCATAGAACAATTTCATTCAAGAGACGCATGAGGTCCCTTACTACGTTTGCCATTTTAGGTTATATTTAGAACATACATTTACATTTCATGTCAAACGTTCTTTGGTGCATACAGTCCATGGGGTTTTATATAGTTTCTAGTCCCTCTATGTAGTATGGTGGATGGGCCTTAAGCCATGGGTGTTCTCCATTGAGTCCTTATGCTGGCTACCCCAAGCTTTAGTGAGCGCCCCTTGCAAAGTGCCAGAGTGCATCACTCAGTTGTCAACAGCTCTTTGCACTGGACGATCATCAGGTTTCAGGAAGACCAAAGATCATCTTCCCTGAGTTGATGGTCCTCTAACAGTAGTTGATGTTTATCCTAGTGTGTGTACTTGGGAACAGAGCATTGTTGTTTTAATTCATTCATGGGATGTGGGCAATGGTAATGCCATTGAATGTCAAGGGGGCAATGGTTAGATTCTCTCTTTTTGGAGATGTCATTGCCTGGGACTTGTGTGGTGTGTATGTTACTTGCCATTTGTCAGCCCAAGCCTGGATATTTTCCAGATCTTGCTGCATTTAGACATGTAGTGCTTCAGTATCTGAGAAATCACGAATGGTGTTGGACAATGTGCAATCACCAACAAGCATCCCCACTTGTGACCTTATGATATAAGCAAGTAGCATTAAGTAGCTGCTCGGGATGAACCTCGACAAAAATCACTGAATCTGGTATGACTAATGGGAAAAAAAGCAGCAGGTTAGCGTGTGGGAGGGTGGATTCAACTTCATGGAAAATTATGAAAAAACTGAAAAGAAAGAAAAGCCCAGGAGAGGCTATTAAAGTCTCCAGAACACAAAATAGGACAGAGTGTTTGGAAAGGGCTAGGAATCTAACTTCAAGCACATCAGATAAAGGGATGACAATGAGAAAGGGGACGGGAAATACAGGACTGAAGGTGTTGTATCTGAATGCACGCAGTATATGAAATAAGGTAAATGAGCTTGTGGCGCAGATTGAAATTGGCAGGTATGATGTGGTGGGCATCACAGAGACATGGTTGCAAGAGGATCAGGACTGGGAGCTAAATATCCAAGGGTATACATCCTATCGAAAAGATAGACAGGTTGACAGAGGGGGTAGCGCTGCTTTGTTAGTAAGAAATGAAATTAAATCATTGGAAGAAATGACGTAGGGTCAGATGATATAGAATCTGTGTGGGTAGAGTTGAGGAACCGCAAAAGGTAAAAAAATCATAATGGGAGTTATGTACAGGCCTCCGAACAGTAGTCAGGATGTGGGGCACAAGATACACCAGGAGATAGAAAAGACGTGTAAGAAAGGCAAGGTTAAAGTGATCATGGGGGATTTCAATATACAGGTGGACTGGGAAAATCAGGTTGGTAGCGGATCCCAAGAAAAGGAACTTGTGGAATGTCTAGGAGATGGCTTTTTGGAGCAGCTTGTGGTGGAGCCCACTAGGGAACAGGCAATTCTAGATTTAAAGATGTGCAATGTGTAATGATAAGGGAGCTTAAGGTGAAGGAACCCTTAGGAGGAAGTGACCATAATATGATAGAATTTACCCTGCAATTTGAGAGGAAAAAGCTGGAATCAGATGTAACGGTATTACAGTTGAACAAAGGCAACTACAGAGGCATGAGGGAGGAGCTGGCCAGAATTGACTGGGAGATGAGCCTAGCAGGAAAGACAGTGAAAAAGCAATGGCAGGAGTTTCTGGGAGTAATTTGGGAGACACAGCAAAAATTCATCCCTAGGATGAAGAAGCATACTAAAGGGAGGATCAGGCAACCATGGCTGACAAGGGAAGTCAGGGACAGCATAAAAGCTAAAGAGAAAGCTAATAATGCGGCAAAGAGCAGTGGGAAACCAGGGGATTGGGAAGCCTACAAAGACCAACAGAGGACAACTAAAAAAGAAATAAGGAGGGAGAAGATTAAATATGAGGGTAAACTAAAAAAAAATTGCAAGAGTATTTTGAGATATATAAAGGGTAAGAGAGAGGCAAAAGTGGACATTGGGCCGCTGGAAAATGACACTGGAGAAGTAGTAGTGGGGAACAAAGAAATGGAGGAGGAACTGAATAGGTACTTTGCGTCAATCTTCACGGTGGAAGGCGCGAGTAACATCCCCAAAGTTCAAGAGAGTTGGGGGGCAGAGGTGAGTATGGTGGCCATTACCAAGGAGAAGGTGCTAGGAAAACTGAAAGGTCTGAGGGTGGCTAAATCACCTGGACCAGATGGATTACACCCCAGAGTTCTGAAGGAGATCGCTGAAGAGATAGTGGAGACGTTAGTGGTGATCTTTCAGGAATCACTGGAGTCAGGGAGGGTCCTAGAGGACTGGAAAATCGCTAATGTAACACCGCTGTTTAAGAAGGGAATGAGGCAAAAGACAGGAAATTACAGGCCGATAAACCTAATCTCGGTCGTTGGTAAGATTTTAGAGTCCATTATTAAGGTTGAGATTTCAGAATACTTTGAAGGCATTGTAAAATAGGGCAAAGTCAGCATGGTTTCATCAAGGGGAGGTCATGCCTGACAAATCTGTTAGAATTCTTTGAGGAGGTAACGAGTAGATTAGACAAAGGAGAGCCAATGGATGTTATCTACTTGGACTTCCAGAAGGCCTTTGACAAGGTGCCACACAGGAATCTGCTCAGTAAGATAAGAGCCCATGGTGTTGGAGGCAAGGTACAAGCATGGATAGAAGATTGGCTGTCTGGCAGGAGGCAGAGATTGGGGATAAAGAGATCCTTCTCAGGGTGGCAGCCAGTGACTAGTGGAGTTCCGCAGGGGTCAGTTTTGGGATCACAACTTTTCACTTTATACATTAATGATCTAGACTGAGGGCATCCTGGCTAAGTTTGCAGATGATACAAAGATAGGTGGAGCGACACGTAGTATTGAGGAGGTGGGGAGGCTGCAGAAGGATTTGGCCAGGTTAGGAAAATGGGCAAAGAAATGGCAGATGGAATACAATGTGGGGAAGTATGAGGTCATGCACTTTGGTAGGAAGAATAGCGGCATGGACTATTTTCTAAATGGGGAGAGAATTCAGAAATCTGGAGTGCAAAGGGACTTGGGAACCCTAGTCCAGGATTATCTTAAGGTTAACTTGCAGGTTGAGTCAGTAGTTAGGAAGGCAAATGCAATGTTGGCATTTATTTCAAGTGGACGAGAATATAAAAGCTGGGATGTGCTGCTGAGGCTTTACAAGGCTCTGCTCAGACCACATTTAGAATATTGTGAGCAATATTGGGCCCCATATCTCAGGAAGGATGTGCTGGCCTTGCAGAGGGTCCAGAGGAGGTTCACGAGAACAATCCCAGGAATGAAAGGCTTAATATATGAGGAACGTTTGAGGACTCTGGGTCTATACGGGATGGAGTTTAGAAGGATGAGGGGGGATCTGATTGAAACATACACAATACTGAAAGGCCTGGATAGAGTGAACATGGGAAGATGTTTCCATTAGCAGGAGAGACTAGGACCTGAGGGCACAGCCTCAGAGTAAAGGGAAGACCTTTTAGAACAGAGATGAGGAGAAACTTCTTTAGCCAGAGAGTGGTGAATCAATGGAATTCATTGCCATAGAAGGCTGTGGAGGCCAGGTCATCGAGTGTATTTAAGACCGAGATAGATAGGTTCTTGATTGGTAAGGGGATCAAAGGTTACGGAGAGAAGGCGGGAGAATGGGGTTGAGAAACTTCTTAGCCATGATTGAATGGCAGAGCAGACTCGATGGGCCGAATGGTCCAATTTTTGCTCCTATGTCTTATGGTCTTAATCTCTTTCCAGACCTTACTTTGTGAGACAATCTCTTCCCCAATCACAGCCGCCTCAAGGACAGCCTGCGGTGGTGTTGAGACTCAGGGTGTGCAAGAAGGACCTGATTGGGTGACTCCTTCTCAGCACCAGCCATGCTACACCTTTGCGCTTGTTTGAAAGTTCTGGTGAATATTACGTTGTTAAAAGGACATTTGCAATTGCAATGACAAGAAGTAACTTCCTGTGACAAGTTTAGTTCGTATTTACCACAGAAATACAGCAACCTCCCACTATTCAGTGCATTACGATGGTAAAGCAGACAGCTAGATACTGTTTTCACTCAGCTGCTGCTTGAGTTTAACTGTGCGTCTGCCCCCGGCTGAGATGGCTGCACAATTTACACATAAATAATGCTGGGTGCCATTAACCTCACCGTTACATTTACAGCAAGTTCTAGCCCAAGATAACCTATTTCTCACTGGGAAGCAAATCATTACTATTTAGTGCAAACATGTACAGTTTACACAACCTAGTATTAGAAAAATGTCAAGAAAGTCTGAAAAAAAAAATCAGCATTTATGCAGCAATATTAGGAGGTGAACATTTTAATGAAGTAATCGCTTATGGAAGGTTTATGCAATGTTAATTGGAAGCACTTCCTGAGCAAAAGAAAAAATCCCATTGCAAAATGCTTCTCTGTTACAAGAATGCTAGGTATTCACTTCAAAATCTTGTTTATGAATCCTTCCAAATCCTCACAACCTTCTCAGCCCTGTGTGCCTGTCACTCTTTTGACACTGCCGTTCTCATCCATGCCATTCCAATAGCATCACGTCCAATATGTGTGAATCAAAAATAAGTTATAGTTCAGTCCAGACACACACCAGTCTGTCCTTAACCGGTGTTATGGCCGAGTCTGCTCATCTGAGCATTGTTGATCAGCTCCAATTTCTTGTGTTCCAGCAGCTCCTTCCTGGTTACGTGTGTGAAAAATTAACCTAGCCACATTTGTGTTACCTCCAAACTCCAAAACATGTGGCTGGATCCAGAGGGACACACAAAATGAAGAAATTAAACTGTTTTAAGCTTAAAAATTAAGGTGGCATGCATGAGTTAAAAGTTGCAATAATAAAATGGAAAACTAGGAGGAAGAAAGAGATTACAGGTCCAGTGAAAGTACACATTTTTTTAAAACTTTCGTAACCATAGTAGCAAAACTGTTGCTGATATCTGCACAGCTCTAGTACTGCAGTATTAGTGTTTGTTCTAGCATTACAATTTAAGGGTGAAAAACATTTAAAAAGTGGTCTGCCCAGTGACCCTGAAAGTTCTTGCACTTGCCTACACAGTCTGAGGGTTAATGTGGAATGATCATTCCAGCCTTTCAGCCAATGCCACACAGCCATGTTAAAAAACTTCCCAATCACAAGGTTTGTCACGCCCACATACTGTAAATGCTCCTTCACATTTTTTCTACATTAGTTTCGTGGAATTTTGAAAACCATTTTTTGTTTTGGAGCATTCCTCAGATTTAAAAACTTTAAAAATATCAGCAGTTCAAAAACTACACAGCACCAAAATTCATGACACTTTTTCAGCAAAGTTTACAACCAACTTTACTCCTGACTAATCCAATCATTTTTATTTGTATTATCCTTACACAGTTTGACTTACATTGTTCCTGTGTTCACTACATTTTCAAACTTTTTACATATTTTAAGTCATTTCCAAATTAATATTTGCCATTGTTTTTGGAAGGGGAGAGAAGAGGAAGAATATGAAAATCCACCAAGATGGCTCAGTTCACTTATGTTGTTGTAAAGCCATGCTTTATATCGAAATTGTCTTTGTTTATTTATTGGACTGAAACCACTGAACAACAGCATTTCAGTGACTTAAAACAGCAGCTTCTAAGATGACCAAATATTTGCATAACTGTACCCTACGAATTCCAAAGCCATTAAAACAGTCAGCCTGTCTAGAGATAGCCCATCAGAGACAATAGCCTTAGAAGAGTATGAACGAACCATCTCCTGAACCATTCACAAAAGATTGAGACAACCTGTGTATTCAACTGGGTGTGGACCAAGCCATCAGGTGCGTTGACTTTGGACAATGGACTCTGGCTGAGAAGGGAACTCCTTCAGCTATAATCTAATCATGTCTAAACCACATACTTGGAATCAACTTGTTGTGACTATGTTTTGGTAGCTGGTGTGGGGAGATCAATTGACGACCAAACTAACTCTTTTGCGTTTTAAAGTAACTGCTTGTCTCCAGGTCAGGGAGAACAGAAGAGGAGACACAGAAGGAGGACTCTGAGTGGGCCTCTCTCTTTCTCTCCATCTACGCTGCAAGCTTAAGCCCTGCCTGTTGTTTGGCGCCATGAGCAGCTTCCAAAAAATAAAATGCCAGTAGTTGCTGAATCCAGAGTTCATCCGTAAATGTTATTAAATTGCTCCAACACAGAAATCAGGAAGTCCATTGAGCCCAGTCTAAAACCATCTAAAGGCATCAATCTACCGGATCCATACACAACTGGGTTTATTTCGACTTAAAACTATTTAACCTCTCCTCCCACTTTGTAACTTACTTGTGTGCGAATGTGTGAGTGAGGTTCACAGCATTTCTACTTTTTTATTTAGATCAGGTGTTGTTAAGTACAATAAATACTATTCTCTTTTTCAAAAAATTTACAAGAAAACCTATGTGTGTGTGCATTTTACAGTCACAGCACTTAACAGTTAAACACTCACTGAGTTGGCAAGCATATTCTTTTAATGAAAACCTACTGTGGTCAAATGAGGAATGGAAAGAGAGTGTTCCATTCTACCATTTCCCACCTGACCATTACAATGTACATAGCAATACGTTTAAATTTTAAGCTTTTTTTATGCATTTACGCATAATTTAGTATCACAATGTTCAAAATAGCTCCTATTTGTTTACCATGAGATTTCCAGGGATCCCAGGGAAAAAGAAAAGTTGATCTTAAATGACAGTTCCTTCTTTCTAACCAAGTTTCTCAGTCTTGGACAACCAATGCCACAAATAAATAGGGATTTAAAACATAATTCTATCTGAATATCAAGTCAATCCAAAGTACATTTTCCACCAAAGTCAGTTTCATTTCTACTGCAAGAAAGTAATTGTAAATGGGGCACAGCAATAATTTTCCTTAGACTGCTGGGATTCTATCTAAATGTTTGATCACAAGCCACTTCATCTGCATTGAAAAAATGCAATGAGCAAACACACAGACTAGCACCCCCTGCACCACCCAGATTGCCTATCCAGAGAGTAAATGTGCTGGAAATGACAAGTTCCTTACTGGGAACTATGTCATCCCCAGCAGCTTGTGCAGAAAGTCAAAAAGTTGTTTTCAAACATTGATCTAAGAATTGTTGTTCTCTAAAAGCTGAGAGTTTCTTCACTTGGATCAAGATACCTTGACTATGCAACCTTCGTAAAGTTGTAACAAATGAATGGAAAGGTTTTTTTTTATAAAAAATATGTTGTAACAATATATGTAAATCTTCAAAGTAACTGCTAGCCAACATTGAAATGCTACATTTTTCAAAATTGTTAAAAGAATCTGAGAGGGAGGCCAAATTATTATGCCTGTGCTCCCTTGTGTTAACACCATGGAACAAGGAAAAAAAATCAAATCTTTATTCAAAAAAAAGACTTGTTTATGCTTCCAGAGCACATCACTTGATCTGTTACAGTGCATGACACCTTGCACAAATGAGAAACATATCTTTTGAATACTATTGGTAAACTCAGAATCACAGAATCACACAGTGCAGAAGAGGCCCTTCAGCCCATTGAGTCTGCTCCTACATGTGAGAAACACCTGACCTACCAATCTAATCCCATTTACCTGCACTTTTTTGTTAAATTGCTAAATTTTTTTAAATAAAATTCTAATTAAAATATATGCTATGTATTGATTTATTAATACATTTTTCAAGTTAGACTGGAGACAGCAAATTATTGTGTCAAATTCCCAAAGGTTGACTGCTTGGGTACATTTTTGCTTGGTACTAACACTGGCTGACAACTTGATGGCTGGCATGAAGAACAGAAACTAGAATTGAAGCCAGTTTTTCTTTGTTATAAACACGTGAGTGTTATATTAACACAATTAAAATAAATACATGATTTAGCTCCAATTTTTGAAGAGACACCATCTGGTAAAACTTATGGTACAGCACACATGTATTGATTTTATCAGTGTTCCTTCATAATGGCGACCAATGCAAGAGAATCATACACAGCCCATATTATGGAATAAAAGCGAAGCAACCATAGCAGCTGCATTGGTGTAAGTGTTTCATGCCTGTTTATTTGTGGGATTTTTTTGAAAAATAGACTTTATTCATAAAATATCTGGAAGAACATTCCAAACCATTTCAAAATCACCATCACATTGTGGTAATGTAACCTGTGCTGGCGCTGCCTTCAGGCAGAATGTAATCTGACTGTTGTGGAAACTCCCCAAAAGACAATACTATAAGGAAGTAGGGAACTTCCTGTAGACTGATGTCATACCATCAAAACAAAAGCAAAACTCCAGACATTCAAAACAGGTTATAGGAAATGCTTTTAAAAACAATCACAACATTTAATATACTAGTATTGACCCAACAAAAATCGTTGGAGTGGGAGAATTTAAGTGGGAATTAGTTTCAGGCTGATGGTGTATGGGAGAAATGTTAGCAGTTTGATGTCTGGGCTATTTTAACTCCCCAGGTATCATTTACATCCCACCTGCTAGATGTCAGCTCTAAACTGGTGAAAAGAGAAAGGTTACAATTGTTTGGGCAGGAGTCCACCCACCAGCCCAAACATTAAGCAACAAGGAGGGCCTTTCATCCAGTTCTCATGGCAAAAATAAAAATTGTTCACGGTATACCAATGTAACTGAACCAAAACCTTGTACAAGAATTGTAGTTTTCCATTTAATTGCCCTAGCAACCTAACACCCTCTACACTTTCCCCGCCTTCACTGGCTCTAAGAATTCCATGTTTCATGAACTATAACTCCCAGGTCTTTCTCCTATTCAAAACACTCATGGGGGCATAGTCACGTGTGCATGCGCTTTGATAATAGCACTTCAGCTAGCGTGCAGTCTTTCGGAACATGCTCCTTTTTTCAAAGTGAGAGCAGAGATCGAGGCAGAGAGGACGGGAGGAGTGGCTGTGAGATGTAGGAAAGGCTTGAAGGAGCTAGCAACCCACTCGCCTCCAACTAGCTGGCCATTAAGATTCTTGAAAAGCTTGTTAACAGCAGGGAGGTCAGAAGGAAAGGTTCAAAGCAGTGAACAGGAAGACCGAATGGTATGGGGCATGTTAGTTGGGAGTACAACAAGGAGCCTCGATGTGATGCTGCTGCTGAATTAAAGTATTGTAAAAAAGAAAAGATTATTCAAACCGGGGTAAAGTAGCCATTGCTTGAGCAGAGCAGGTAAAGTACCTTATGATTAACTATGTGACCACTTGTACGCACCATGATGCTGCTGGCCCTCTGCTCTCCTGCCTAATTGATTGGGCAAGGCAATGGCAAGTCCAGTCATATCTGGCTCTGCCTTTGGGCTTTGTGCTCCAAAGCTAGTTCCTGTCAGCAGGCAACACAATGCCACTAACTGAACACCTAGCTCACCTTGGCTCAATTAGGGGCTTTGCCTATTCACATCAGTGACACAAGCTCAGCACAGGGCTGGGATCTGGAAAGGATCCAGGCTTCAGGCTCCAAACCCCAGGATGAAAATCCACCCCCTTGAGTGGACAACTCTTCATGATGTACCGACATGTTAAGAATTAACCCTGCCTGCTCAACTACATCATGTTCCAATTGTCAACACTAAATGGCATCTGCAACATGTAGACCCTTCATTCCTACAATGGACCTCAATCCACCTGCAAACTATTTTCTTCACCTAATTGGCACACATGCCTTTGCGTCATTTGCAAACGTGCGGACTATTCCCCTGATGCCTTCATCCAGCTCACTGATGAAAATATGGAAGATCAAGACACCAAGCATGGGTTAATTTCCAGCAGGTTTCAGTTTATGCCCAGAGCGCTGCTGTCATTAATAATAAATTCTATCCATTTGGTTGGAGAAACAGAAATGCAGAGTATTCCTTAAATGGTGAGAGATTGGGAAATGTTAATGTCCAAAAAGACCCGGGGATCCTTGTTCATAAGTCACTGAAAGCTAACATGCAGGTGCAGTAAGAAATTAGGAAGGCAAATGGCATGTTGGCCTTTATTGCAAGTGGACTTGAGTACAGGAATAAAGCTGTCTTGCTGCAACTGTATAGAGCCTTGCTGTGACTGCACCTGGAGTATTGTGTAGAGTTTTGGTCTACTTCTCAAAGGAAGGATATGCTTGTCATAGAGGAAGTGCAACAAAGGTTCACCAGACTGATCCCTGGGTTGATGGGATTGTCCTATGATTAGAGATTGAGGAAACTGGGCCTACATTCTCTAGAGTTTAGATGAATGAGAAATCATTTCATCAAAGCACACAAAATTCTTACAGGGCTTGACAGAGTAGATGCAGGAAGGATGGTTTCCCTGGCTGGGAGGGCGGGCCCTAGAACCAGGGGACACAGTCTCTGAATAAGAGGTAGGCCACTTAGAACTGAGGTAAAGAGGAATTTCTTCACTCAGAGGATGGTAAATCTTTGGAATTCTCTACCCCAGAGGACTGCAGAGGCTCAGCCATTGAGTATATTAAAGACAGAGATTGATAGATTTTTTGATATTAAAGATATCAAGAGATATGGAAATACTGCGTGAAAATGATGTTGAGATTGAAGATCAGCAATGATTTAGTTGAATGGCAGAACAGGTTCAAGGGGCTGAATGGCCTACTCCTGCTCCTATTTCCTATATTCCTAAGATAACTAGTACTACTGCACTCTTCAAGAACTCTTAAAACTTAATTTGCAAACTTATCAGCACTTTCGACTTTTCTGCAACCATAATTATGCAAGATCACAGATAATTAAGGATGAGAAATTTCATCTGGCCTATTTTTTAATTCATTCTTGGGACATGGGCATCACCAGCGAGGCTAGTATTTATTGTCCATTCCCAGATCTTGAGAATATGATGATTAGCCTTCACCTTAACCCATCCATGCAGAATGGCTTTAAATTGCCCTATCCACGTGCAGCATCCAATTAGTCCGCAAATGATAATACAGTTTTTCTCCCCACTATGTTCATCCATGCATTGATCACACTTTCTGTTAAGAAATTCCATGTATTAATTGTCTTTTGTGTTGAGAAGAACTTCCTGTTTACAGGCCTAAAACAATCTTAATACTTTGAACTGCTCTCACAATTTAATTTAAAGTGATAGCGAATTTACCTTTTCCATACCCTAAACCATCTTATATAGCTTGAGGGGATCATTTCCCAGATGCCTCCTTCGAATGCTGAAAAACCCAATCGCAAGCTTGGTACCATCTAAAGTGGGCAGTCATGGAAGAGGAGATAGACTCATTATTACATGCATGAGTTATTCATCAACAGACCACTGAGGTCATAGACTGCTGATAAGTAACCACAATCTCGCTGGAAGTTATGGCATCTGCTGTTAACTGCAATAATATATCCACGATCAAAGAATTCATTTCTTTAAAATAACCTTTGAAGTTATTATATTAAAACTGCTCAAGTAGATTAATTGTCCCCATGATCATCAGCACTTTTCAAAATACACACCTGTATGATTATAAAATAAAACATATTATATGCATTTCTTATGCAAATATATCACATGGGCCTGGAACTCGCTGTGGTAGTAATAGCAGGGTTGCTCACCGTTGCTACCAGGTAAATCTGACAGCAATTTCTGGTGGCCGCACAGGTGCAGTTAAACGGGAAATATAAATTACATTTAAATAAGGAAAAGAAAATAATTTATAGATAAGGGATAAAGTTAGAAACTTTAATAGAAAAGCATAAATTTAAAACAATTCTATATATCTTTAAAAACCTGCAACATCTTAATTTTCTTCTGAGGAATATTCAGAAGCTCAGGTCAGAGATGCCCTGTTCCTCCAAAGGAAGTACTGTTACAGTCTTCACAGATGGAATCCACATAGAAATCATGATTAAAGTGTGAACTTAAACTAATTACTTACTACTATCACACTAAAAATCAATAAAAAACTTAAGACTGTTCAATCAGAAGTAACTGAGATTTTAACTTTGCAGTAAGTCATAACTACTGCTGAATAACCTCTCTGGCCCTGACAAATTAACTTTAGAAGTTTGGAGCCTCATCTCCTCAGAAGAAAATTAAGATGTTGCAGGTTTTTAAAAATATATAGAATTGTTTTAAATTTATGCTTTTCTATTAAAGTTTCTAACTTTATCCCTTATCTATAAATTATTTTCTTTTCCTTATTTAAATGTAATTTATATTTCCTGTTTTGTTATCTGAAAATAATCTTCAATCAGATTGATTAATCAGCCTCCTTGTTGACTGTCATGTTCCTGAATGCCCCTGTTCCCCTGTTGAAGGTGTCAAATTCAAACTGATGTTGGAATACAGGGAGTGTGCACTTCAGAGCCTGCTAAAACGTCGTGGGCAGTTTCTCTAGAGGTGCATCGCAATGCCTTTCTTTTATTGCTGACCAGAAAATCTGGGCCAGTATATTTAGAGCTAAATTTTATCATTGCAATTACTTGGAATACAGTGCACTCTTAATCCAAAAGGTAATTGACTCAAATTATTTGATAATTTAAATTTTTTAGCACTAGATTCATATATTCTTATGTAACTTACATTCTTGACTCAAATCGCTGGGAGAATTCAATTTTTCGTACAAAAATAACTTTAGACTAACAGGATTAGATCATATCATGGATTAGCAACAATGATAAAGTTGAACGTCAAAATACTCAGTAAAATCACAAACAGCTACACATTTGTACAAATACAAAGGTGTGTTTCTGTGATTTAGAGTCTCTTGGTCCCCATGCCTAACCTTCACAGAGTTTACTCCTAACTGATGTTCAAGCACTCCTACAGGACTCGTAATGGATGTTTGCTTTGAATTGCATGGTGTTTAGCACATCCAGGGCTTTGCACTGTATGTTGCTGTATTCTGGAGATCCAATCAGAGCGTGCCAGTTAGTGAGATAAAGGGGAAAATTGGGATGGGGCAGAAATGAAGGAAGGGTGAAACAGAGGCAAGAGCCAACAGCCCTGTCTGAGCAACTAAGGCCTGTTCTTTGAGGGAATCAGCTGCTGCCAATATTAAACACAGTGATATTGTGGATTTCTGAGGTAGACTCTTGCTGAAGTGAAAAGTACTGCTGGAAGCAGAAGGCACATTTCAGCCTCATCTGCTCCCACAAGCCAGCAGCGTTGCTTGCTTATTTTGCTCCTGATCAGTGGATCAGCTGTTGTTTTTTGGTGATGTGCAAATTTTGCAAAGGGCAGTCACATCATTCATTTGCTTGAAGGGACAGGAGATGCCATTGGTAGGCAGTGACAAGAGCTAATGGTTTGGCTTTAAAATTGCAGGTATAGTTTTCTGGGCTGGATTGCTGGAGGCAAATTATTTTTTAGCTGCACGCACTCATCTGCATTTTAGCTAACTTTCTGTGACATTTCCATTAAAAAGAAATTAGGAGTACAGGATCTGCTGACATCAGTGATGACAGAAGTGCAGCTTTAATGATACTGAAATTATGGCCTTCTAGATTTAGGAATTCGTGGAACTATCCTTAACAAGCTTCTCATTAGCTTTAAAACATTTATTTCTCAAGTTGCTTGGGCACATTCTATCAGTCTTCTAAAAAATTTAAGACCATAAGACGTAGGAGCAGGAGTAGGCCATTCGGCCCATCGAGTCTGCTCTGCCATTCAATGAGATCATGGCTGATCTGATAATCTTCAACTCCACTTTCCTGCCGTTTCCACATAACCCTTACTGATTAAAAATCTGTCTATCTCAGCCTTGAATATACTTAATGACACAACCTCTACAGCCTTCTGTGATAAAGAATCCCATAGAATGACTACCCCCTGAGAGAAGAAATTCCTCCTCACCTCTGTTTTAAATGGGCAACCCCTTATTCTGAGATTATGCCCTCTGGTTCTGGACTCTCCCAAAAGGGAAACAACCTCTCAGCATCTACTCTGTTAAGCCCCCTAAGAATCTTATATGTTTCAATAAGGTCGCCTCTCATTCTTCTACATTCCAATGAGTACAGGCCCAGCCTAATCAACCTTTCCTTATAAGAAAATCCGTCCATACCCAGGATCAACCTAGTGAACCTTCTCTGGACTGCCGCCAATGCCAGTATATCTTTTCTTAGATAAGGGGACCAAAACTGTTCACATTATTCTAGGTGTGGTCTAACTAGTGCCTTGTATAATTTTGTCAGGGCTTCCCCATTTTTATACCTCACTCCCTTTGAAATAAAGGCCAACATCTTATTTGCCTTCTCTATTACCTGTTGAACTTGTACGTTAGCTTTTTGGGATTCATGCACAAGGACTTCCAAATCCCACTGTGCTGCAGAATTAAGCAGTCTTTCTCCATTTAAATAATATTCAGCTCCTCTATTCTTCTTGCCAAGGTGCATAACCTCACATTTTCCCACATTATATTCCATCTGCCAAGTTTTTGTCCACTCACTTAACCATTCTATATCCCTCTGTAGATTCCTTGGGTCATCCTCACCATTTGCCTTCCCACCTATTTTTGTGTCATCCACAAACTTGCCGATTCACTCCCTTCATCTAAGTCATTAATATATATTGTAAACAATTGTGGCCCCAGCACTGATCCCTGTGCCATCCCAAAAATATCCCCCTTATCCCAACTCTCTGCCTTCTATTAGTTAGCCAATCCGCTATCCATATGAATATACTACTCCCAACACCATGAACTCTTAACTTATTAAGTAGCCTTAGGTGCGGTACCTTATCAGACGCCTTTTGGAAATCCAAATATATTATGTTTACTGGTTCCTCTTTATCTAGCCTGCCTGATACCTACTCAAAGAATTCTAATATATTTGTTAGGCATAATTTCCCCATCATGAAGCCATGCTGACTCTGCTTGATTAGATTATGTATTTCTAAATGCTCTGCTTTACATCCTTTACAACAGACTCCAACATTTTCCCAATGACAGATGTTAAGCTAACTGGCGTATAGTTACCTATATGCCAGTCTCCCTCCCTTTTTGAATAAGGGTGTTACATTGGCTGTTCGTCAATCCTCTGGAACTTTTCCAGAATCTAAGCATTCTTGGAAGATTACTACCAGTGCATCCACTATCTCCGTAGCTACTTCCTTTAATATCCTCGGATGCAACCCATCAGATCTAGGGGACTTATCAGCCTTTAATTTCCCTAGTACTTTTTCTCCAGTGATAGTTATTGTAGTTATTTCCTCCTCCCCTTTTGCCCCTTGATTATTTAGTAATTTTGGAATGCTATTAGCACCTTCTACCATGAAGACTGAAGCAAAGCATTTATTCAACTCCTCTGCCATTTCCTGGTTCCCCATTATTATTTCCCCAGCTTCATTCTCTAGGGGCCCATGTTCACTTTGGCCTCTCTCTTCCCTTTCATATATTTAAAGAAGCTCTTACGGTTCATTTTTATATTAATTACTCATTTACCCTCAAAGTTTATTTTCTCCCTCTTTATTATTTTTTGGATCATCTTTTGTTGGTTTTTAAAACTTTCCCAATCCTCTGGCTTACCACTAATCTTTACCACATTGTATGTTTTTTATTTCAATTTGGTACTGTCCTTAACTTTCTTGGTTAACCATGGTTGGTTTATCCTCTTCCTTGAATCCTTCTTCCTCACTAGGATATAATCTTTGTTGAGAGTCATGAACTATTTTCGTAAACGTCTGCCATTGCTCATCAAGCATCTTTTCTGTTAAACTCCTTTCCCAGTCCACTCCAGCCAACTCTGCCTTCATTCCATTGTAATTACCTTTATTTAAGTTTAGCACAGTTGTTTCTGACCTAAGTTTCTCACTCTCAAACTGAATGCTAAATTCTACCACGTTATGGTCAGTTTCCTCGGGGATCCTTTACGCAGATCATTTATTAAACCTGCCTCATTACACATTACCAGATCCAAAATAGCCTAATCCCTGGTTGGATTCATAACATATTGTTCTAAGAAACTGTCCTGAATACACTATCAATTCTTGCTTGTGTCTAACTCTGTCAATTTGATTTTCCCAATCTACATGAAGATTAAAGTCACTCACGATTAATGTACTGCCTTTTTACATGCCCTCATGTGGCCTGATTTATTCTCTGTCTTACAGTATAACTACTGTCAGGGGCCTAGAGACCACTCCCATCAGTGTCTTCCTCCCCTTGTTATTTCATACCTCTACGCATATGGATTCTACATCTTCCGATTCAAGATCCTTTCTTGCTATCGTACTTATTCCATCTCGTGCTAACAAAGCTACCCCACCACCCTTTCCTTCCTACCTGTCTTTTTGAAAAGTCACATACCCCTGAATATTTAGTTCCCAGCTTTGATCTCCTTGTAACTATGTCTCCGTAATGGCTATAAGATCATACCCATTAACCTCTATTTGTGCCGTTAATTCATTTATTTCGTTCTGAATACTACATGCATTTAAGTAAGAAGCCATTCATTTTGCCTTTACCATTACCTTACCATTTTTTCCCCTTTTGACCCTATTTGCTGCTTTTTTTATGTTTGTACACTCTGTCTCTTCCTGTCACACTCTGGGTATCATTACCTAAATAGATGCCCTGCAAGGCTGCCATGTCCTTTTGCTTTGTAAGCCTAAATGTCCCCTTTCCACAACCCTCTCCTCTATTTAGTTTAAAGCCCTCTCTACAGCCTTAGTTATTCATTTGGCCAGGACACTGCTCCCAGCACATTTCAAGAGAAACCCATCCCACCAGAACAGCTCCCTTATACCCCAGTACTGTACCAGCGCCCCATAAACTGAAGCCCATTCCTCCCACACCAATCTCAGAACCATACAATTAATTCCTTGACTTTATTTACCCTATGCCAGTTTGCCTGTGGCTCAGCATTCTATTTAAATCAGGAAAGGGTCATGATTTCTTCAATCATTGCAGACTATAGTTAGGTTCTCAATACAACATACTCACAGCCCAGGACACTGCAACAACTTGCATTTATATAGCACTTTGAATGTAGTAAAATATCCCAAGGAACAGTTTTAAATATGTCATCAAGCCACATAAGGAAATATTAGGAAAAACTTGGTCAAAGAAGTTGGTTTTGAGGAATGTCTTAAAGGGGGAAAGAGAAGAAGTGAGATAGAGATATTTAGAGGGGGAATTTTGGAGTTTAGGGCCTCAGCAAATGAAAGCACAGCAATGGTAAAGCAAAATAAATTGGGGAAGAACACAGAGCTCTTGGAGGGTTGTTGTGCTGGAGGAGATTACAGATAGGGAGAGACGAGGCAGCTAACGTTTCGCTTTCTTGCGATGTTACAGAATAAAGCTGCATTACTCCTGTCACCTTAATGGAAATGAAATGAAGTGATGAAGATGGGGAAACAAGAAGAAAGGAGAGAATACTGGAAAACAAAGAGATGTACTTGCAGAAGGGAGACTAGGGAATGTGAAGGCTGGGGTCAATTTACAGAGCAAGAGACACCATAAACTGAGCCTGAATAGAACAACCCTGAAATATTCAACCAATTTGCATATACACCACATCAGGGTTTTCTCCTCCGAGCATGAACAGCATATTCAACTGGCTGGGAGCAGGAAAGAGACAGAAGTTCTCTCCAGTGAACTCTGCCCACTTTGTGCCATGATGTAGCTTCCAGGGATTGGGTGCCCATCCGAAAATGCTGGGCATTCACTTCAATATTAACTTGGGGGTAGGCCCTCCTGACTTCCACACCATTCTTCAAAACCTTGGAATGCAAAATGTTCCATGTAAAATGCACTCGAAAAGGACACACATTTTTATTGCTGGCATATAAGTCATCAAATCTGAAAGATGTTACAAGTGCTTTTCAACTTTGTTGTTATTGGAAACAAGCGGTTTTCAAGACTTCAGCATCTAATACAGGTTGATACTTCAGTACAATGCTGAGGGAATGTTGTTAGAGGTACTTTCGTTTTCATGAGACATTAAACAGATGTCCTGCCCACCTTTTTGATCGGTTCTGTGTACACGTTAATGATCGCATGGCACCACATGACAAAATCCAGGAAGCTCTCCAAGTGCCTTCAGTAATTTTATTCCACCCTCAACCATGAGCACCAACTGATTAACTGGTTATTTGATTCATTTGTTGTTTGTGGGAATGTGCTGCCACATTTACCCACACAGTCTGCATTTCAAAAAGTAATTCCTAGGTTTTGAAGTGTTTATGGATGTCCTTAGGGATGCGAGAAGGCATTACAATGAGAATTCTGCTACTCCTACTTGTAGTTGTATTATTTCAACAACTGTCTCTATCTCTTGCCAGTGATTTCTGTTTAACACATAATAAGCACCCTCCATTTTAACTTCAAGGGAGAAAGGATGGGTAGTGCGTACTTTGCATGAAGATCATAGCAGATTATTCAGTTTAAGAATCAGAGATGAGACAGCTCAAGCTTCCCCTGCAATGTGACAAAACAATACCAATTCTTCACTTCACAAAGGAAATCACACATATCAACATCCTGAATATTGTGTAGATATTGTGGCGCAATTTGAATTCCAAGACCATTTAGGTTTGTTATACAACAAGCTATAGAACACTAATATCTTCATCAGGTGCATATGAAGACATTCACTGCCAACTCAGTTACCTTGAGGGTAGGCAGCTATAGTGCTTAGTTTGACAATACAAGAGTATGCTGTAACATATTGAACTCCAAACACAATCTATTAAATAGTGCCAGCAGCAGCCATTCAAACAGTATTCTAAACAAAAATAAGATGGACACCAACAGCACTTCCATTTTTTTGTCACAATAATTGCATTAGAATAGAATACATCTGGTTTCACAATGATAATTTCATTTTTATAGAACTTCTGCAGGGTTTTCTGTGTAGCTGGTGCATGAAAAGGTAATTTGAAAATATAACTTTGCCACAAAAAACCATCGCTACCTTCCTGGAACAGGAATTATCAACTGGTCAAAATGTGATAAGAAGTAGCACAATTGGAGAGATATCAATACAAATTGCTACTACTTACTCCATTCTGGTAGGAGCAGTGGGAGGTGTGAACAACAGACCAGAGACCATTCAGCAAATCATTCATAAATAGCAATACTAGGGTTAGCTCAAATATAACTGCAAGTTAGGAAAATCATTTCCGAAGTAATTGTAAATTAAACCTTTCATACTGGTATGGGGATCATGCAACTGTATAGACAAATCAGCCCTAGGGGCAGGTAGCCAGCCCTAAGCCTTGGTCTTGGAACAAGCATGTAACTTCATCAGGAGCTCTGTAAATAAGGTTTACTGTTTCTTACTAGAAATCCGCCCTACATTTCAAGTTTATTACAACTGGCGATGAGGATAAATAGCTCATCGCCTCTTGATATGAGTATTTCAATTTTTAAGGGCAAAGGAAAAAAGTAGACTCACCAGCAATGCCTCTCTTCAGCAGAATTGACCAGTATGACTGATCAATCGACGAATGGAGTCAGTACATAGAGTGACTAGGTTTCTACTTTGTGGCGAACTAAATAATGGCAGAGGAAAAACAGAAGGCAATTCTCCTAAGTGTCTGCAAGAGTAAAATGTCTAACCTAATCTGTAGTCTGATAGCTCCGAACGTGCCAAATTCCTGATCCTTCACCAAGCTAGTAGACCTTGTGAAGGGACATTTTCAGCCTAAACCATCGGTGATCAAAGATTCAAATTCAACACTTACAGTAAGGGCCCCTAGTGAATCGATTGCAACGTACATCGCAAAGTTAAAACAGGTAATGGAGCACTGTGACTTCACTGATACTCTAAACCACACGCTGCCAAAATCATTTGGTTTGCGGTGTCCATGACGATGTCATTCAGCACTGCTTACATGCAGATGTCGATATGGACCTAAAGTGCGCCATGGAGACAGTGCTAGCAATGGAGAGTGCTGAGAGGGACTCACAGGCATTGCAGACTGTGCAACATGATGCCCTTCTGCAGTTAGAGCAAGAACCTGCCGCTGGGCGTGGCGTGAAGACCAGCGAGGCTACCGTGAAACGGGACACGGTCCCTACTACTAGAAAAACAAAAAGAATACTGGAAGCAGCTCACCAGTAATTCTGAAATTAAGTGCTACCGATGTGGGGGTAATCATGTACCTGAAACCTGCAGAGTTAAAAAAGCAGAATGCCACTACTGTCACAAAAAAGGGAATGTTGTAAAACAGTGCAAGATAAGATCAAGACACCCATTCAGACAGCAGATCGAGTGAAAGGAAATGCACAATATAGATGAACCAGAAGCTGCTGAGACAGATGTTTATTCCCTACATAATCCAAAGGCCAGGAAAATGAACCAATCACTGTTACCCCTCGAATAAATAGAAAGCCTCTGGTCATGGAGATTGACACAGGAGCATTGACAACAGTGGTGAGAGAACACATCTTTAAATACCTTAGAGAAGGCACCCAGCCATTGAGTTTGGAGCAAACTACAGCTCAGGTAAAAATGTATACTGGAGAGGCAATACAGGTGAAAGGCATCTCCTCTACCTGTATCCTATAGACAACAGACAGCCCAGCTGCTGATAATTGTTGTAACAGGAGAAGGACCTAGCCTTCTGGGCTGTGATTGGTTGAAAGAAATTAAACTCAACTGGTCAGAAACTTTTTCAAGTCAAAAAAGGAGAAGTTCCTGAGTTGCTGAAAATATTATGACAGAGTATTCCGAGATGAGTTGGGGAAAATAAAAAGTCTACAAGCTAAAATATTCTTGGATTCTGAAGCAACATCCCAGTTTTTTTTTTAAGGCAAGACCTGTGCCTTACGCCCTAAAGAAGGTGGATGTGGAGTTGTGCCATTTGGAGAAGTTAGGAATAATACAGCTAGACCAATTTTCAAAGTGAGCAGCACCCATAGTCCCTGTGATGAAACCAAATCTGCGAAGCTTCGCAATTAGACAAATACGCAATCCCAAGGATTGAAGATCTGTATACTAAACTTGCAGGAGGAAGATCCCACAATAAACTGGACATAAGCCATGTATACCAACAGTTAGAGCTGGACAACACATCAAGAGGTTATGTCATCATAAAAACATGCAAGGGCCTGTACCAATATCCATGCCTACCCTTCAGTGTGAAATCTGCCTGTGTGATTTTCCAACCATGGTGGTGGATGACAGACAAGGAGAAACTTTAGAATTTCAGGAGGCCAGTTTAGCTTGAACTCTCCAATACCAAGGTAGATTTAGTAAATCTCCATGTGGGAAAGGGCTGTTGTAATCTTAAAAACAGAACAGATGGTTTGAGGATTTACACAAATCCAGCAAAACAAAAGAATATGATATATCTATAGTCAATTATTATCCAATAACAATATCCATTACTCAGGACATGATGTTAACACATTTCAACTCATGAATCTCAAGCATCCTGTTCAGATGGCTAAGCAGCCTAAACCGCTTTAACCCTTACTTAAGGACAGCAAGCTGGAATTAGTTTGTTACCACTACAAATAATTTACGTTCTATTCAATTATCATTCATATGACCATAAGGTATGGCTTACTCAGTGTCCCACCTGTCCCTAAACAGTGGCTCTTAGGAAATCTACAGCCTCATGACTGTAAATCTTCACTGACAGCTCCAGAACAGAGTCAGAGGTGGAAGAGAAGACAAGACAGGTATGCACATGAGAGGAAAAGATAATGGGCAGAATTTAGCCCTTGTCGGGCAGGCTGCCTGTAGCCCGCGATTTCACGCTGGCTGGCCAATTAAGGCCCTGTCGACTCCCGCCGCCGACCAAAATATCACATAACTGCACGTCATGCCTGTGTTGGGTGCGCGCATGCCTGCTGAGGTAAACATTTTGCCCAATGTAACGCTGGCCTACTAAAACACACAACCAAGTCACCTTGTGCAGCTATTTTGAAAATTACCAATTTTTTTTGGCCAAAATGCATTTTTAAATCTTCACTCCCAAGTGCTTTAAATTAGCAGTCAAGTGTGGTCATTTTAGAAAATTCTTAACTCCATAATGGGTGAGATTTGAATTAGAATCTGCTCTATCGCAATAAAGCTCAAGAATTGCCATCTGTATGTAGCATTATAAAATCGAGAGCAAGCATATGCTGTTGCACTGTTCAAATCCACACCAGCCAATATTCATTAATTTTTTTCAATCATGAACTTGCAGCCTAATTGATTGTCAATGCTCTATATTAGGATATAACATTTCTGTTCCCTGACCTCCCCTGAAAAATATATTAATTAGTGGTCCACATCCCACATTTCAACAGATATTGCAGGGGCACGCAAACCTAATAAGCCAAAGTACTCAAATGATAGATATCAAATTATTATTTCACACAAGTCAAAGAGAATCATAATCAATAGTTTCAGGTTAATTCTCATCTTGAAAATCAGTCAGGACAATAAATACAAAAACAAAATATTGTGAATGCTGAAAGTCTGAAATAAAATCAAAAATGTTGAAAGCACTTAGCAAGTCTGGCAGCATCTGGAGAGAGCCAAACAAAGATAACTGGCAGAACCTTCTGCCCTCTTGAGTGGCATATTTGGAGGCGGAGGGGGTGTATTTAATCAGGTGGGAAAGTGGCGGGTGAGTACCCTGCCGTCTTCCCGCCTTCACCCTGATTAAGTATGGGTCGGCAAGGCCCGTTGTTTACCTTCCTGCCCCGCGGTCAATTGAGGCACTTAAGTGGACAACTAATGACCACTTAAAGGCCCCATCCCGCTGCTAGTGGTATTAACCCAGCAGCGGGTGGGCCTGTTGCCATGTGACATGCATGACAAGTAACATCTGTATAGACTGCTTGTCTCCTGGGGGGTTGGGGTCCATCCTTACTCTGGGCTCAGGACCTCAAGTGGGGTGGGCGAAGACGTGGTGGGTGCTGCATGAAAGACACCCACTGGAGACCCAGGATTGCTGAGCGGCCCAAGCCAAGTAAGTAATGGTGAAAGAGGTTAGGGTTAGGTGCTCAGTGCCTGATCGAGGGACCTGTTATAGGGAAAGGGAAGCCTGTTGAGAGCCACCCTCTTATGCTTGCTGCCCCTCCCCTACAGCCCCTACACCCTTACCCTGCCACCCCCAACTGTGAACCACCTTCTGCTATTACTTATCTGTGGCCTGGGAAGCTCCGCAATCCCGGGCCCTCAGTGGATGTCTTTCATACAGCATCCACCACCTCCCCTGAGCTAAGGAGCTGCCAACCTTCGATTGGCCAGCAGCTCTTGACAGGCCAGGCTTCCCCCTATTTAGGGTCCTGAACACAGAGAAAGGCCTTTCCACTGCCTGATTGGCTCGTGATTCAGTAGGCCTTCCCCTAAGGAGGCAAAGCGGTTGTCTCACTGGGTCACCAGCCAGAAAGTGAGGCCTCTGTCGCCTCCACAAGATTCCACCCAATGTTTCTGATGCAAGGTCACAGACCTGAAATGTTAACTCTGTTAATTTCCCAAGAGATGCTGCCAGACCTGCTGAGTATTGCCAGCATTTTATTTTTCAAACAATAAGTGTCTTTCCTATAGGTGTAATAGAAAACATGTCATCAAAGTCATATTTGTGTCTGTTGCAGACCTATTAATTTCCATTGAGAGGAGACATTTTCTGTAAAGCACTAATAATCATATATACCTTTGAAACTTGCATTGTGATTTTCAGGAACTTAAGCCTTGACCTCAACTTAGCGCTATTAGGATGGGTGTGTAGTTAAAATTGCAGTCAGGGGGGTTTGCTTCATTTTTCCAATGTTTTCCTGCCCCAGCTGCATTTTAACTAAATTAAGTAGGGTAGCTCACTCCAGGCAGGCAGGGCCCTAATTAACATTCAAACGTCACAAGTTGACTGTATAACCTGTACTGCTACGTGATATTAAGAAGAAATATTGGGAGTCTCGCAAGGCTCCAAAGCCACCAGAATAACTTGGCAGGAAGCAACAGAGTGCTCATCAAAGGCCTAAGATTATAATGATTTTGTTATAATTTCTGGGAGAATTGCCTACGAGCTAAGAGAAATAGGAGTGCTCTCCAGACCACACAAGAAATCTCACCAGCACCACCTCCCCTCCCAAGCCAATCCTGATCTTCCATCTTCCTCTCAGCTATGGCATCTATTTGGAAACACTTCCTACCCTACAGCACTGTCTTATTCTGAAGATTGCTCGATTAGTCACAAGGGTTGCCAGTGGCATCCCGCTCTCACCGGCCTAGTTCTTATTCCCTCCAACCTGCATGGGTAACAGTTCAGAGCAATTCAGTTGAGGCCTGTGAGTTAAAAGTTAGAACTCAAGCTCATTTCCCAACAGGGAAGCTCCCTCCCTTCCCCAAAGCCCACCAACCCAAACATGTCAGAGTTAAATTTGGGTTTGGTCAATCTTTCCTTAAGGCTCCAAACAGATTGGTGTTGCTGGGTTAATTGGTAGCACAAGTTGTTTTACATTCTTCCGAAGAAAATGAAAATGGTTCAATAAAATTATACAATTAATTGGTTGTGAAACTGAATCCCAACTCCTTCAGTTTTAAAGTTACCATTCATGAATTAGTTTAAAATTATTTTCCGGACCACTGCCATTCTCCTTTATGCTTCGTGTTGGAGTATTAATTCCTATTTAAAACAAAACTGCAATAAAGGAAATATTCCAGTTATTGTAGAGTTTCGCACAGGCCTATGGTTTCACAGAATCTGCCCTCCACCCACTGGAAGAGAACAGCTTAATTTTCTCAGTAACCCAGAGACAGCTCGGCATTTCCACTCTTCCAAGATTGAAATTACTTCCAGTCCCTTGACTTATTGGAGTGTTGCCTCTCAATTATTGCCATCTATGGATACAGAGCGTAAATTGAAAGATGAATTGAAATATCTGTCCGTTGCTATTTTGTTTTAGAAATGTTTAATTATCTGAAAAGTTTATAGTCCCAATTTTAACTGAACAATAGAGGCGAACATGGGAATGAGGTATGGCTTACCCTAGCTCGCCACCATGACACCCAAATCTTCCAGAGCTTCAGAAGTGATCAACACACATAGTTCAATGATGTGTGAAGCAATGTATTGAAAACTTTTGACTGGAGCAAAGGACTGTGCATCTGAATATGACACCAATACATCTAGAAGTACAGATGTTGAAATATACAACAAGCTTACTGTGTAATGCAGATCATTCTATATGAACATCACAGATTCCAGGAAGTTCTATAAATGGAAGTCCTTAAGTGTTCAAAACAAAAACAAAAACAGAATTACCTGGAAAAACTCAGCAGGTCTGGCAGCATCGGCGGAGAAGAAAAGAGTTGACGTTTCGAGTCCTCATGACCCTTCGACAGAACTTGAGTTTGAGTCCAAGAAAGAGTTGAAATATAAGCTGGTTTAAGGTGTGTGTGTGGGGGGCGGAGAGAGAGAGAGAGGTGGAGTGGGGGTGGTTGTAGGGACAAACAAGCAGTGATAGAAGCAGATCATCAAAAGATGTCAACAACAATAACACAAAAGAACACATAGGTGTTAAAGTTAAAGTTGGTGATATTATCTAAACGAATGTGCTAATTAAGAATGGATGGTAGGGCACTCAAGGTATAGCTCTAGTGGGGGTGGGGAGAGCATAAAAGATGTAAAAAAAAATAAAACAAAATAAATAAATAATTTTTTTTTTTCCTTTTTTATAATGGAAATAGGTGGGAAAAGGAAAATCTATATAATTTATTGGAAAAAAAAAGAAAAGGAAGGGGGAAACAGAAAGGGGGTGGGGATGGGGGAGGGAGCTCACGACCTAAAGTCGTTGAATTCAATATTCAGTCCGGATGGCTGTAAAGTGCCTAGTCGGAAGATGAGGTGTTGTTCCTCCAGTTTGCGTTGGGCTTCACTGGAACAATGCAGCAAGCCAAGGTCAGACATGTGGGCAAGAGAGCAGGGTGGAGTGTTAAAATGGCAAGCGACAGGGAGGTTTGGGTCATTCTTGCGGACAGACCGCAGGTGTTCTGCAAAGCGGTTGCCCAGTTTACGTTTGGTCTCTCCAATGTAGAGGAGACCACATTGGGAGCAACGAATGCAGTAGACTAAGTTGGGGGAAATGCAAGTGAAATGCTGCTTCACTTGAAAGGAGTGTTTGGGTCCTTGGACGGTGAGGAGAAAGGAAGTGAAGGGGCAGGTATTGCATCTTTTGCATGGGCATGGGGTGGTGCCATAGGAGGGGGTTGAGGAGTAGGGGGTGATGGAGGAGTGGACCAGGGTGTCCCGGAGGGAGCGATCCCTACGGAATGCCGATAGGGGGGGTGAAGGGAAGATGTGTTTGGTGGTGGCATCATGCTGGAGTTGGCGGAAATGGCGGAGGATGATCCTTTGAATGTGGAGGCTGGTGGGGTGATAAGTGAGGACAAGGGGGACCCTATCATGTTTCTGGGAGGGAGGAGAAGGCGTGAGGGCGGATGCGCGGGAGATGGGCCGGACACGGTTGAGGGCCCTGTCAACGACCGTGGGTGGAAAACCTCGGTTAAGGAAGAAGGAGGACATGTCAGAGGAACTGTTTTTGAAGGTAGCATCATTGGAACAGATGCGACGGAGGCGAAGGAACTGAGAGAATGGGATGGAGTCCTTACAGGAAGCGGGGTGTGAGGAGCTGTAGTCGAGATAGCTGTGGGAGTCGGTGGGTTTGTAATAGATATTGGTGGACAGTCTATCACCAGAGATTGAGACAGAGAGGTCAAGGAAGGGAAGGGAAGTGTCAGAGATGGACCACGTGAAAATGATGGAGGGGTGGAGATTGGAAGCAAAATTAATAAATTTTTCCAAGTCCCGACGAGAGCATGAGTTAAGTGTTAGCAGGACTAGCAGGAGGTAGAGGATCTTGTGATAGATCTATTCAACGGGCACCGAGGTTCATGGAGACTCAGAACAGAACAAAAGAAGGAATGTCCAATTTTTAGACTGTCTTTCACAACATCAGGATGTTTCAAAGCACCTCACAGCCACTCGTACTTTAAAGCACAATCACTGCTGCAATGTAGGTTAATGCAGCAGCTAATTTATGCATATCTAGGTCCTGTAAACAGCAAGAGATAAACAACCAGACAATTTGTTTATTCGTGCTGTTTGAGTGATAAATGTTAGCTACTACACCAGAAGAACCCACCTCTGTTTTTCAGATAGTGCCAGAGGTGTTTTATGTCCACCTGAAAAGGCAGAAGGATCCTTGCTTTCATGTCTCATCCAAAAGATAACACATTCAACAGTGCAGAACACCATCAGTAACTGTGTTAAAGTGCAGCCTAGATTATGCACTCATTTCCAGAGTGGGACTTGAACCTACAACCTACTGGCTCACATCAAGAATGCTACCACTGAACCAAGGCAGGTACAAACCATTTTAGAGGTTAACAGTAGATTTTTGTTTCCTTGTATAGCAAAACGCTCTTACAAAAATTAGCCATTACCGTAACCCCAGGAAGCTAAATGAAGTTTGAGAAGATGCTTGTATCAGGGAGTGACTTTATATGATAGCTTTTGATTATCCAATAAATTTAGCTTTCAAATGTTTCCAAAACTGAGGAGAGAGATAATGTAAGCGGCTCTGTAGTATAAGATAACCAGATGCATTTACCACACTACCTACACATCAAAGCTACATTTGGCAAGTGGCCACCACATAAGAACATGCTTAGTAACTGAAAAAAGCAAAGCAATTACAAAAGGTCAGTTTTGCTAAGTTATGTGGACTTATACATATCTGTGATGGAGGGAAAATAGAATGCTTCTATGGTGATTAAGTGGCCTCCCTCGTGTATATTTTTTCTTTTTGAAATCAGAAAGGTTAATTTTCTACGAAACCATTATTATTTATCACAGGCAATGTTTAACATTATTTAAAACACTCGAGAGAGAAAGTGGAGACTTCAGTCACATGTCCTACAGCCATAAAACCCAAATTTACTATTAGAGACAGAAATTTATGTCACACTCCTTCATAGTTGACTCTTTCTAATTAATACATATTATAATTTCTACAGTCCAAATGAAATGAAATTAGACCAAATAGTGCTGAAAGGAATGTCTTAAAAGGAATGAGACCTGCAGCCTTTTTTCTTGATTGCATTCCCAATAAACTGATGATCACTAAATTCTTTCCCATTCTCTCTCAAATTCTCTTCTGTTCCCATGCTAAATAGCATTATAAACGGTTCTCTCTCCTCATGTATTCACCCTTCCTTTTAAAGCTGCTATCATCACCCCCCTCCTTAAAGAAGCCACCATAAGCCCCTCTGTCCTTCCAATTTACACTCTGGGGAGGAAGGGACAGGATCGAGTCAAGCCAATCGGCCCAGGAAGCAGATCCTAGATGGCCATGGAGGCAGGTGAGTCCTGAGATGGGCTTGTTAGAAAGTTCACCTTGGTTCTTTATGACTTTGTCCCAGTTGTTTCAGGAAATGTTAGGCCATCTAGCCCACACCCTTCCTCATCCTCCATGCCACCTCATGCCTCCCACATACTGCAGACCTCCATAGCTATGCCCAATACCCACCATGGGTAGACCTCAGGAACCACGTGGAGCTGAAAAATAAACTTTTAGCAATCTACTACAGTTCTCACTCCAACACACTTAATAGTGAAAAACTTCTATTCAAGAAATCTTTGAAGCACAATGGGATTTTTTTTCTTACCTTTACCTCTATAAATGCAATTTATTACATGGTTGTTAAATTTGCTTTCTCCCCAACCATCCCCTCAACCTCCTCGCTAATTTACTCCCCTCATCTTCTGAAGGTCTTTACCTCTTACTGCGATGTTATCCTACAGATGCCCATAACTTCCTGGTCCTCATCCATTGACTATTATTTATGTGAGTTTTGACAGCCAAGTGTTAGTAGGCTAATTGACCACAAAAGGCGTCACAGCCAATTTCAGTTGTGTTCTCACCTGATGTCTACTTACTGTATTTACAGCAGAAGTTGCCAAACAGCAGTCAAAAGCCATGACCCTGATGCATACTTTCTCCATCCATAATTCAGGCCAACTTTGGCACCCTACTGCTAGCTTGAGATCAGGTGATTCAGCACAGAATAAAACGGAAAATGCTGGTATTTCCTTGTTAAATGGCTTAGACAAACACTGGATGAATACAACTAAATTGGGTTTCTAAATTGTTTCAGGCTATACATTTTCTCCCACCCCTAGTTATATCATTGGGATAGAATGATAGTGCTTTTTAGGTTGCACTATATGGTTTGCTCATTCCTTCCCCCACAGTATTTTATGAGAGATTTGTGCATACAATGAAATCCAACTGAGATGTGAAGCATACCATTTTCATACAACATATAACAGCATGGAACCTGGATAGAAGCTTCAACCATAGCTCCCAGTCACACTGAACTTTTCCAGGGTGGAATTTCAACTCAGGTCGTCAGCGGCATTGAATGAGAATAATATCTTTTGTATGTCGAAGTGAACAGGGAGGAAAATTTAAAATAAAAACTAAAAACAAAATGGACTTCCACCTCAGGTCAACTGCTGGCACATCTCATCAGCTAGACATAGGTCACAAAAAGATGTGCCTATCTGTTCTTTAAACCATAACCCAATGAATGGGTTCGGGTAACCCATTCAGGTAACCCAGCATGTGGGAATGGGACAAAAAAAGATTGTACATGTTGTTAATGGATTACAACAGAGCATTTCCTTACATAAAGTGACATTTGACATGATTATGCATAGAAATTTGATTAGTGTGCTTAATAATCAGCAAATTTCTGACAAATAAATACTTCTAACTAGCCTAAAAACTTTAAAATTCTAGAATTCAATTGTATTTCAATGCCACTGCCTCATACGCAGTACAAACATAATAAACAAACCCCATTGATTATAACAGAGAAAAAAATACATGCATTGATTCTTCATGTTTAATGAACGGACAACTGAAAGTTACACAATTGTTTTTGGACAAAAGACAAACTCTCAACATATCAATATCCTTGTACTAATTTCCATTTTATGCAAATAATTTAATCCTCTGCAAAAATCCATCATAACCTATCAGTTCACTCATTTGGATTATGCTAAGCACCAGTTAAAATTAATTGAAGCAGCATATACTGGACTAAATATTGTTTCTTTTTGTCTTTTGCTTTCCATTAAAATTACATTACAGTTCATTCACATGCTGAATCAGATGAGTTGATAACTCTTCTTTAAAGTTAATGGTAACATAACCTTTTTCCTTAATCTACTTTTGAATTGTTGCCAATCAGCAATTAGGTTACGATTAAATCAATATTGCCTCTGTCAAGTGATGTAGTTTGGAGACTGAGAACAATGCAGTGCTCAGCTCTGTCATGGAAAATTGACCTTGGAACCAGCTTACTCCACAGAGAGGAAGTATCAAGTATAAAAACATGTAAACAGACGTGTGGCACTTGCACTCAGCTGGACACAACCACATTTGTTTGTTGAAAGGCTGCCTCTTTTGTGGCAAAATCACATTGCTTTTGGTGACATTGCAACTGAACTGTCATCCTGGATTATTTACACAATTGTTACCTCAGCAAATATAAAGGCAATGACTAAATTCAAAACCCCTTTTATCTTTGCCAGATTTCAACAACTTATTTTCTGTGTCTTTGTGGATTCTCATGTAAAACTCACATTTGCTTCTGGGCATGATATGAATGGCCACTTAGCTGTCTATGAAACAGCAGTCTCTACATAGTGTTTTCTCTTAAATTAAGTTTTTACTCGTTTGGAAAACCAGGAATTTTTTATTTTACATACTACATACTATAGAAAGAAATATAATTGCTCTTCAAGGAGTCTCCTGCCCTTCTAACTTTTCTCAATCTGTCCATGTCACCAAACCAACTTCAATATACATTCCAGTCTTTTGTTAATATAAAACTGATAAGTCCAAGAGGGAAGCTTAGGAACAATTCTCCCTCAGGTTTTCCTCCAAAAACTCAATACAGCAACTCCTGATCAGCAAGATTAGGAATGTAGCAGAAACACGTGTGCTTGAGAACAACTTTCAAAAAATGTTATGAGGGATTGGAATACTGGTCATACTGGGACATAACAAATAACAATGATATGACCCAGATTTGTGGTCAACAGCAAAGTGGCACTGACCTAGAAGAAAGCTGTGCACAAAGATCTAATGATTTCTGCAGCATGGATTTCCCCTTTCCCAACATCAGTTTGGATCAGGCACCAACTCAGCAGTCACCTAGTAACAGTGATGTCATCAAGCAAGCTAAGCAGCCAATCTCATTGAAGAATTATCATAGACAGCAAACCAGGAAAGTAAAATGCACAGATTATCCTTCACATTTTTTTTATTCTTTCATGGGATATGGGCATCACTAACAAGACCAGTATTTGCTGCCCATCCCTAATTTCCCTTGACCTGAGTGGCTTGCTAGACCATTTCAGAGCAAAGTTAGATCAGACCAGCAGGTTTCCTTCCCTAAAGGAGTGAACCCGATAAACACTTACAACAATCGATGATTGGTTGTCATTATTGAAGCTAGCTTTATATTCCAGATTTGTTAATTGAATTTAAATTCCACCAGCTGCCATGCTGGGATTTGAACCCCAGAGCACTGGCACAGGCCTCTAGGTTACTAACTCAGTGACATTACCACTACTCCACCATCTACTCCAGAGAGAGCAAAATAAAGATTGGGACATACACATTAAAAGCTGAAATAGCAAACAAATTTTAATAAAAAAATTAAAACAATGGAACTTTTATCATTTTGTAAGCATTTGACTTTACACAACTATAACAGTTTTACAGGGCTTTAGAGATTGTTCAGCAATACTGATGATTTAGTATGCCGTTAAAAGCCCTGTTACACCTCTTTAATAAGGCAAAACTTTTTCAGAGGTTTTCAACCATGATATTATAGTGTAAAAAGGGAAATCCTCATCAATTCAGTCAAAAGATCACCATCTATGTCCCACCAACAGGAGCGTCTTACCCAAGGCGGCAGCACAATGGTGTACAGTCAGATGGGAGTTGCCCTGGGGATCCTCAACATTGACTTCAGGCCCCATGAAGTCGCATTGCATCAGATCAAACATGGGCAAGGAAACCTCCTACGGATTACCACCTACCGACACCAGCCCCCCCCCGCAACCAGCTGATGAAACAGTACTCCTCTATGTTAAAGACTAATTGGAAGAAGCATTGAGGGTGACAAGCAAACAGAGTATCCATCACCCAGAGTGGCTTAGTAGCGCCTCTGCTGGAGGAGTTGGCCACCTAGGCTGGGCTTGCAGCTGGCGGTGAGGGAACCAACAAGAGGAAAAAACCTACTTGACCTTGTCCTCTTCAATTTTTTTATTCTTTCATGGGATATGGGCATCACTAACAAGACCAGTATTTGCTGCCCACCCCTAATTTCTCCTGAACTGAGTGGCTTGCTAGACCATTTCAGAGTGAAGTTAAGAGTCAACCACATCGCTGTGGGTCAAATCAGCAGGTTTCCTTCCCTAAAGGAGTGAACCCGATAAGCACTTCCAACAATCGATGATTTGCCTGTCACAAATGCACCTGTCCATGATAGTATTGGTAGGAGTGACCACCACATAGTCCTTGGCAGTATTGGTAGGATTGATCACTGCATAGACCTTGTGGAGACAAAGTCCTGCCTTCACAATGAGGATACCCTACATCATGTTGTGTGATACTATCACCGTGCTAGATGGGATAGATTTTAAATTGACCTAGCAACTCAAGACTGGGCAACCATGAGGCACTGTGGATTGTCAGCAGCAGCAGAATAATATTCGACCACAATCTGTAACCTCATGGCCCGGTATATCCCTCACTCTACCATTACCATCAAGCCGGGGATCAACTCTGGTTCAATGAACAGTGCAGGAGGGCAGGCCAGGAGCAGCAACAGGCAAACCTAAAAGTGAGGTGTCAATCTGGTGAAGCTACAACACAGGACTACTTGCATGCCAAATAGCAGAAGCAGCCTGCAATAGAGAGAGTTAAGCAATTCTACAACCAACAGATCAGATTTAAGCTCTGCAGTCCTGCCACACCCAGTTGGGAATAGTGGTGGACAATTAAACAACTAACAGAAGGAAGAGACTCCACAAATATCTCATAATCGATGATGGGGCAGCCTAGTACATCAGCGCAAAAGACAAGGCTGATGCATTTGCAGCCATCTTCAGCCAGAAGTGCCAAGTGGATTACCCATCTCGGCCGCCTCCAGAGGTTCCCAGCACCACAGATGCCCTTCAGCCAATTTGATTCACTCCACGTGATATCAAGAAACATGAAGGCACTGAACACAGCAAATGCTATGGGCCCTGAAAATATTCCAGCAATAGTGCTGAAGACTTGTGCTCTAGAGCTAGCCATGTCCCTAGCCAAACTGCTCCAATACAGCTACAAGACTGACATCTACCTGGCCATGTGGAAAATTGTCCAGGTATGCCCTGTACACAAAAAGCAGGACAAAGCCAAAATGGCCCATCACCGCCACATCAGTCTACTCTCTACCATCAGCAAAGTGATGGAAGGTGTCGTCATCAGTGCTATTAAGTGGCACTTACTCAGGAATAACCTGTTCACTGACACTCTCTTTGGGTTCCAGCAAGGTCAGTCAGCTCCTGACCTCATTACAGCCTTGGTGCAAACATGGACAAAAGAGCTGAACTCAAGAGGTGTGGTGAGAGTGACTGCCCTTGACATCAAGGCTGCACGTGACCAAGTGCATCATTAAGCAGCCCTAGCAATACTGATGTCAATGGGAATCGGGGAAAACTCCACACCTAGCACAAATATTGCACAATGTTCAGCACTATTCATGACTCCTCAGATACTGAAGCAGTCCATGTCCATATGCAGATAGACCTGAACAATATTCAGGTTTAGGCTGATAAGTGGTAAGTAACATTCATGCCGCACAAGTGCCAGGCAATAACCAGCTCCAACAAGAGAGAATCTAGCCAGCAACTCTTGACATTCAATGGTATTACCATTGCTGAATCCCCCACTATCAACAACCTGGAGGGGTTACCATTGACCAGTAAGTGAACTGGACTAGCCATGTAAATGCTGTGGCTGCAAGGACAGGTCAGAGGCTGGGAATTCTACGGCAAGTAACTAACCTCCTGACTCCCCAAATCCTATTCACAAGGTGCAAGTCACAAGTGTGATGGGATACTCTCCACTCACCTGGATGAGTGCAGCTCCAACAATACCCAAGAAGCTGGACAACATCGAGGACAAAGCAGCCCACTTGACTGACACCCTATCCACAACTTTCAACATTCGCTCCCTCCGCCACCAACACACAGTAGTAGCACCAGTACATGATGTACTGCAGCAACACATCAAGACTCCTTCAGCAGCACCTTCCAAACCTGCCACCTCCACCACAAAGGCCAATGGCAGCAGATGCATGGAAACGCCACCACCTGCAAGTCACTCACCATCTTTGACTTGGAAATATATCGCTGTTCCTTCACTGTCGCTGGGTCAAAGTCTTGGGACTCCCTTCCTAACAGCACTGTTGGTGTACCTACACCACATGGAATGCAGCAGTTCAAGAAGGCAGCTCACCATCACCTTCTCAAGGGCATTTAGGAATGGGGAATAAATATTGATCTAGCCAGCAATGCCCGCATCCCATAAATAAGTAAATACCCCACCAATTCAACAGACAACTAAATTGATCCTAGACCTTCACTTGTGTTTGCTCAGCCTGTAATTTTCCCACGAAGGGAACCAAAGGAAGAAATAAGAGGCACGTACCTACCTGTGCTTGCTATCTTGCAATATCCCAAGCTGAGAATGAAGTATCTGTTTATTGCACAAAGGTTGAGTGTGCTACACAATGCTTTGCTTTTGTAAGCGTTCAATTGGTTTTCTTTCACGTTTTTGTTTTTGCTGCCCCACCCAAGAAAAGCCTTTCCCAAAAGCTATATTATAGGCTTGGAAAAACTCAGCAGGTCTGGCAGCATCGGCGGAGAAGAAAAGAGTTGACGTTTCGAGTCCTCATGACCCTTCGACAGAACTTGAATTCGAGTCCAAGAAAGAGTTGAAATAGTTGTCTATTTCAACTCTTTCTTGGACTCGAACTCAAGTTCTGTCGAAGGGTCATGAGGACTTGAAACGTCAACTCTTTTCTTCTCCGCCGATGCTGCCAGACCTGCTGAGTTTTTCAGGTAATTCTGTTTTTGTTTTGGATTTCCAGCATCCGCAGTTTTTTTGTATTATAGGCTTGTTTGTTAAAATTTCATACACCAATCTAGCTAGCGAATATGATGAAGGGCAGCAAATTGGGTGCCAAAATTAGTTTCAGTGGCCCTGCATTTCAGAGGGGCTAAATCATACAGATTTCCCACTCCTGATCATTACCTGCTGCAAAGTGCATGTGGGGTGAGGATAAGATTAGCCCAGCAATAATGGCCTCTATTGTAAACTCGCTTGATAATTGACCTTTAGACTCACATAGAAAACAAGATACTTGAAAACTCTGAGCAAAGCCTTCAGAAAAGTGAGAGAAAAGGGGAAACAAAGTTATTTTCTCCCAAAGCTTGATTTGTAGCTAAGCTTGTAGCATACCAGAAAGAATCAATAAATTTGCACGTTTTATGTTATATGTATTATAGCTTAATATGTGCTTAAGGTGTTCAAACTGCTTTACAAGGAGGGAATTACTTTTGAAGTGTAGTCACTGTTGTATGGGTGAACACGGCAGACAAATTGCACATAGCAAGGTGCCACAAACAGCAAATAACGAATGATCGGAAGAGTATATTGGGTAGTGTTGATTGAGGGGAGAATGCTGTCAGATCCCTGGAGAACTCCCCATTCTTCAAATTGTGCCATGGCATCTTTAACAGCAAGCACAAGAGGGGCTGGGGTTAATATCTCATCCAAAAGAACAGCACCTCTGACATTGCACCAATCCCTCAGTGCCACACTAAAGCATCTTCCTAGAACACTCAAATCTGTAGGCTGGCTAGTGCCACGATCTTCAAAATCCGAAGCATGAGTGCTACCATCTTGGCCTAGCAGACATGTCAGCTATGACTAAATTAGAAACTTTAAAAAGTGCTATAAATAAGCAAGTGTGTTATTTTGACGGGTTAAAAACAGATAACAATTCCAAGCTAGAGGATATAGGGAATTCCTGATCTGAGGCAGAGAACTGTGAAACAAAGCAACTTCTAAACTTCAGTCTCAGCCAAACATATCTAAAAGCCATTAGTGGGCCAACTAAAAGCAACGCAGTAGAGGAGTAAAGGCTTGTAGCAACAAGTCCCTGTGCAAGAACATATAGTAAACGCTGGAAAAGAAACACCGAAATAGTGAAAGAATCTATTCCACATTGTACTTAACACAAATTGCACCTATATTAGCCACATTTGCTTTATCTTATAAGAATGAATTTTAATAGTTTCAGGAGCATTGAATTTGATCTCATTATTTTTGATGCGATTATGGATGGTATTTTAATGGTAGCATGCTTGTGGAATGTATTGTGGAATGTATTGCTCTAGATCACTAAGAATGGCCCTGTGTAGCATCCTACCAATAAATCTTATTGTCGACATTTAAAAATTGTAGCAATTTTCCTTACTCTTAATTTTTTTCCACCTATAACATACTGGGCAGGATGTTGAACACCTGCCTGCTAACAATACAGGTAGTGTAGGAGTTAAGTTTCCACTTCCCTGACATCACCAGATATGATGTTGCCACTGTCAAATGCTGCTACTGGGGCTGGTATTGTTTGAAGGCTTTAACCAAATTTCATGACTGGCTTCTCAAGAGATATCTGTTGCTGCACCTGGGCTCATTATTGTGGTTACATCAGGAAGCTTTTCGTCTCAGCCACCGTTGCTAATCTCCCATGCATTGCCAATCCCACGCAGTGCCAATCACAGTTAACCATCCTCCTCCAGCCAACATGACAATCTTTTCTAGAGACATCTGAAGCGTTTTGTGGCCTGGATTAACCTCTCACTCCATTTTCTCAAACAAAACAGGTAATATTCAAAAAAAAATACTGGAGAGAAGGTGTGGAATGGGTACAGAGCAATGAGAAACAGGCAACCAAAGCAAATTGGAGGCACTAATTGTATTAAAACCTGATTTTCTGCCCAAAGATTAGAGCCAAAATTAATTTCAAGGTCAGGACCTTGACGTCTGGAACATTTCCAGGTCTGCGCCACATCAGCCATTGAGGCATGAGGCAATTTTGAAGAAGACAGTCAATCAATGGTCAGCAGGCAGCTCACAATCCACATAAGGATGGCTTGTGAGCTCCCAAAACTGGAGGGCCAATGGGAGGCCCTCAAGCACTGAGAGTGTGGGCAGCCCCATCAACAGTAGTTGGCACTGCCAATGTAGACAGAAGAGACAGAGGGCGCCTCAAGATGGAGATACCCACTGAACATACTTCATCATATTTCAAAAGAAAAAAGTGGCCCCAGCTGCATGACGATCATTGTGAAGGGGAAATCCCTCCATAGGGCAGCCTGTGGCCACAGCTGTGGTCAACTTGGTGTATTGGCTGAGGAGGGGTGGGGGTTTAAAACGATGCTGACCACCAAAGGGCAAACTATCGTCTCACAAGATGCATGGCTGCCAGAAAGTGCAATACAGATCGAAGCACTGGACATCAGTTGTCACAGGAGCCCTTTATAGGCCCTTTAATTGCTTAAGACTATACACCGGGTCATTACCTCAAACTTGCCTCTACCAAAACGAATTGAAGGTGGGAACACGCAGGCAAACTGACATCACTCTCCAATGCCAACTTTTCATCCCTCTGCAACCACTCCCACCTCTGACACTATCTGAAAATTCTACCCTTAGTATTTCAGCTATGTTCTTTTGGTAACATTGTATACTCCTCCTTCTCTTTCAGGTACCATGTCCTAAGAGGGCATTGGCAATCATGGACTTCCATTGGATGGTCCACAATTATGCTTGGCAAAGTACTGCAGTGGTGAACTCTCCTGCATTTTACCACCTGCCATCAGGCATATTGGAAGGATTTACAGGCTGATAATCGACCTGTTTGACCATGTTATGCATGCACTTTCCATAGCCATCAAGTCTTTAAGTGGGACTTGACTCAGAGCTTCTACCACTGTGCCATAAGACCTCCCAACATTCTATACTATATTTTTTAAATGACAGTTATGCACGGGTACATTTATTCAACTCTGAGTTGGAGTTGGAGAATTTGGACAGTTCCGGCGTACTTACCTAGATAGGTAAGTACCCAGGAAATATTAGGCAGAAAAGTCCTAGGCTAACTCCTGGGTAACCATACACTGACACCCCAACTCTCCCCTCAGCTAGTGTTGTAAAAAAGAGGTCATGACTTCAGCACAGATTCTCTTCCCTACCCTCTACGAGGATTCCTACACTGAGAGAGCTCTGCACTGTGGATTGAAAGTTAGAGCCTATTCAAAATATGCAGGTAAGTGGGTAGTTTTCTGACTGATCAGCATCAGACACAGGGGTTGGGGCTCTGATCGGGGGTTTTGGGCCTTTAATTCAATCATTTTGATTTAGAGGAGAATTATGGATTTAATAGAACTCAATTATGATATGTTTATCAATAAACTGACCATTTTCCTTTTGTGCTGGTATGTCATTATACATCCTCCTCTTGAACCAGGTTCACAGGAATTGCAAGCCAACGTCTCTTTGGAAAGATATCAGACACAATCACAATATCAAACTTAAACACCTTTGACATAAACTGATTCTGACCATGTTACAGAATAACATCACTGTGCTAGATAACAGAAGTAAAAGATTTAAACTACATATTCAATATAGAGCAAAGTAAAAAAATAATTTAGCATTCACTAATTTGATCCTAAAATATATGGCATCTGAGGAATAGGAAATCCAGCACCATCTAAGTGTGTCAACACCTGATATTTTACACAAATGACATCTATTTATCACACAAGCTAAATACCAGTAAGAAAGGGAATGCTAATTGGGTCACAGAACAAAAATGCACAGTATTAAACTAATACAAGTCCCAACTAAAGCAATTTTCAGCAAAGGTTATTTCACATTTAAAAAGTGCACCAAAAAACAGCATAACAGGCAAATTCAATCAAGGTTACAATACCCCCAATTCCAGACCTCAGCTGCTATCCTTTAGTAAAGCACTGAACAGAGGCCATCTGGCCCTTAACGGGGGGAAAAAAATGAGAGAAAACGAGAAGAAGGGAAATCTCACTCCCAGCCTAACTACCTCCAGAACCCAATGTAGACCCATAAGTGGGGTAAGACGGCATTACTTCCCCTCTGCTTGGCTACACTGGTTCGCAGTCTGGGGCAAATGTAATAGAAAAATAGAAATTTACTCTTAAAGTTACTTTCTTTTCCAAATGATAGTCACCTTCCTCAGATAAATCATTTTGGGATTTACAGGTTTAGATTTAACTTGAGGCAACAGTGAGCTAACCACAACTGTTAAAGTGGTGAGTGACAACATACAACTGTGATCCAATTAACACACACACACACTCACACACACACACACCATGATAGCCACTTAATTCTTCCGCAGAGGGGAAATAGTTTTGAAATATAATATGGAGAATTATTTTCAATTGGCAGATTGTTGATGGCAAAATAAGGACATCAATATTCTCATCTATGTCAGTGAAGGAAAGCTGTTGCTTTACATCTGTGTTTGAACTTGCAACAAGCTTGTTATTAGAATCACTGTGGTGATTTTTTTAAATTGCTTTCACAATATGGAGAAGTGTAAATCCTGACTCATCAAGTGGTTGTAGAGTCACTATTTCCAATTATAGCAACAATGCTTGTGCAATTAGCAGTTATTACTGGAGGTCCACTGGAAGATTCAAGAGCAGTGGGTGCCTCAGGCCGTTACTCAGAACAATTTCAGGAATTTCGATTATCTTCACTGGAGACTACCATGCTGGTTTTGCATCAAGTGTTTACATTACCCAGTCATTTTTACACCAATCTGTAAATTAACAACAAAAACAAAAATTGCTGGAAAAACTCAGCAGGATCTGACAGGATTTATGGAGAGAAAGACAGAGTTAACGTTTCCAGTCCATATGACTCTCCTTCAAATCTAATGAGAAGTAAAAATGTGGTGAAATATATACTGTTTAAGAGGGGTGGGATAGATGAAGCTGGAAAGAAGGCCAGTGATAGGTGGAGGCAAAATTGCAAAAGATGTCATAAACAAAAGGTTGAAGGGGTGTTGATGGTGGTGATACTGGCTAAAGGAGGTGCCAATGGTGATATTAAGAGTAGAAAGCAGGATGAGCAAGTGACAGGTGGCCCTAGTGGAGGTGGGTGGGGGCAGGGGACGGTGTGGGAAAAAAGATCGAAATGGGCTAAAAGGTGGGGATAAAACAATGAATGGAAATACATTTTTAAAAATAATAAGAGAAATAGATGGGAAAAATAGATATATAAAAATTAAGAAATAAATATTTTCTAAAAAGGGGATCAAAAAAGGGTGAGGATGGAGGAGAGTTCTTCATCTGAAGTTGTTGAACTCAATATTGAGTCCGGAAGGCTGTAAAGTGCCTAATTGGAAGATGAGGTGCTGTTCCTCCAGTTTGCGTCAAGCTTCACTGGAACATTGCAGCAGACCAAGGACGGACATGTGGGCATGAGAGCAGGTTGGTGTGTTAAAATGGCAAGTGACAGGTAGGTCTGGGTCATGCTTGCGAGCGAAGCGGTCACCCAGTCTGCGTTTGGTCTCTTCAATGTAGAGGAGACCGCATTGGGAGCAGCAAATGCAGACTAAATTGAGGGAAGCGCAAGTGAAGCCCTTCTTCACTTGAAAGGAGTGTTTGGGTCCTCGGACGGTGAGGATGGGGGGAAATATAGCGGCAGGTGTTGCACCTTCTGCAGTTGCATGGGAAGGTGCCGTGGAGGGGGTAAAGGTGTAGGGGGTGATGGAGGAGTGGACCAGGGTGTCCCGGAGGGAATTGTCCTTATGGAATGCTGACAGGGGGGTCAAGGGAAGATGTATTTGGTGGTGGCATCATGCTGGAGTTGTCGGAAATGGCGGAGGATAAGCCTTTGAATGCAGAGGCTGCTAAGGTGAAAAGTGTGGGCAAGGGAGACCCTATCATGGTTCTGGGAGGGAGAGGAAGGTATGAGGGCATTGGCGCGGGAGATGGGTCGGACACGGTTGAGGGCCCTGTCAACCACTGTGGGTGGGACGCCTCGGTTAAGGAAGAAGGAAGACATGTCAGAAGCGCCGTTTTGGAAAGTGGCATCATTGGAACAGATGCGACAGAGGCCTCAAACTCTCCCTCCATCAGCACCAACTCACCCTATCTCAAAGCTGTCCTTGCTCCAAGTTTCGTTTTATTCTTCGTCTCATCCAACACCTTAACAAGGAACTTTGTCTCTTTCTTTCAGGTGCTAAGGAGCGCAAACTCCAACAACTCACTGATACCAACGACAATCCAGGATCCTCCACCCCTTCCTATCCCTCTGACCCCATCCTGTCTTCTAATCCCAGCCCCAGCCATGTATTCATCATACCCAATCTTCCCCTCTCTGATGCTGAACATTCAGTGCTCAGCAAAGGATTCAGTTTCATATCCTTACGCCCTCAACTCAACGAATTCCAGGCTAGGCACAATGCTGAACTCTTCTTCCACCATCTTCATCTCCGTGCTCGCTTCTTTGGGCAGGAGTCCTCCCCCCGTTCAACAGATCCTTTCACCCGCCTCAAGTAGTCTCTCTCCACCTGAACCCCTCCCTCTGGCTCTTACCTGCTTTTGATCTTTTCATTGAGAACTGTCGGCATAACATCGGCCGTCTCAATTTCTCTGCTCCTCTCACGCACTCTAACCTCTCTCCTTCTGAACTTGCTGCACTCCGTTCTCTCAGGTCCAACCCTGACTTTGTTATCAAACCTGCCGACAAGGGTGGTGCTGTTGTTCTCTGGTGTACTGACCTCTACCTCGTGGAGGCTGAGCGTCAACTCGCAGACACTTTCTCCTACCTCTCCCTGGACCATGTTCCCACCACCATACATCAAGCCATTGTTTCCAGGACTGTCACTGACCTCATCACCTCTGGAGATCTTCCCTCCACAGCTTCCAACCTCAGTCGCCCAACCTCAGACAGCCCGTTTCTACTTCCTCCCCAAAATCCACAAACAGGACTGTCCCGGTAGACCGATCGTGTCAACCTGTTCCTGCTCTACGGAACTCATTTCTCCCAATCTTGGCTCCATTCTCTCTCCCCATGTCCAGTCTCTTCCCACCTACATTCGCAATTTCTCTGATGCCCTATATCATATCAACAATTTCCAGTTCCCTGGTCCTAACCGCCTCCTCTTCACCATAGACGTCCAATCCCTCTACACCTCCATCCCCCAGCTGATTGGTCTGAGGGCTCTCCAATTCTTCCTTGAACAGAGGCCCGAACAATCCCCATCCACCACCACTCTCCTCCATCTGTCTGAACTTGTTCTCTCACTGAATAATTTCTCCTTAAACTCGTTTCACTTCCTCCAAATAAAAGGTGGCTATGGGTACCCGCATGGGCCCCAGTTATGCCTGTCTCTTTACAGGGTATGTGAAACATTCCTTGTTCCAGTCCCACAGAGGCCCTTCCCACAACTCTTTCTCTGGTACATCAATGACTGTTTCGGTGCCGCTTCATCCTCTCGTCTGGACCTGGAAAAATTTATCATTTTGCTTACAATTTTCACCCTTCCATCACTTCCACATGGTCCATCACTGACGCTTCCCTTCCCTCCCTTGACCTCTCTGTCTCCATTTCTGGTGATAGACTGTTCACCAATATTCATTACAAGCCCACTAACTCCCACAGTTTCCTCGACTACATCTCCTCACATACTGCTTCCTGTAAGGACTCCACCCTATTCTCTCAGTTCCTTTGCCTCCATCTCATCTGTTCCGAATATGCCACTTTCCAAAACAGTGGTTCTGACATGTCTTCCTTCTTCCTTAACCGAGGTTTCCCACCCACAGTGGTTGACAGGGCCCTCAACCGTGTACAACTCATCTCCCGCGCCTCTGCCCTCACATCTTCCTCTCCCTCCCGGAACCACAATAGGGTCCCCCTTTGTCCTCACTTTTCATCCCACCAGCCTCCACATTCAAAGGATCATCCTCCGTCATTTCCACCAACTCCAGCATGGTGCCACCACCAAACATATCTTGCCTTCATCGCCCCCGTGGCATTCTGTAGGGATCATTCCCTCCGGGACACCCTGGTTCACTCCTCCATCACCCCCAACATCTCAACCCCGTCCCATGGCACCTTCCCATTCAATCGCAGAAGGTGCAACACCTGCCCCTTTACTTCCCCCCTCCTCACTGTCCAAGGGCCCAAACACTCCTTTCAAGTGAAGCAGCATTTCACTTGCACTTCCCTCAATTTAGTCTACTGCATTCGCTGCTCCCAATGCGGTTTCCTCTACATTGAGACCAAAGGCAGACTGGGTGACCGCTTTGCGGAACACCTTCGGTTTGTCGACAAGCATGACTCAGACCTTCCTGTCGCTTGCCATTTCAACACTCCACCCTGCTCTCATGCCCACATGTCCATCCTTGGCCTGCTGCAATGTTCCAGTGAAGCTTGACGCAAACTGGAGGAACAGCACCTCATCTTCCGACTAGGCACTTTACAGCCTTCCGGACTTAACGTTGAGTTCAACAACTTCAGATCATGAACTTGCTCCCCCATCCTCACCCCTTCTTGATCCCCTTTTTTCAAATATTTATTTTTAAATTTTTACATGTATATTTTTCCCCACCCATTTCTATTATTATTATTAAAAATGTATTTCCATTCATTGTTTTATCCCCACCTTTTAGCCTATTTTGATCTTTTTTCCCCACACCGTCTCCTCCACCCACCCCACCCCCACTAGGACCATCTGTCACTTGCTCATCCTGCTTTCTACTCTTAATGTCACCACTGGCACCTCCTTTAGCCAGTATCACCACCATCAACACCTCTTCGGCCTTTTGTTTATGACATCTTTTGCAATCACTCCTTTACCTCCACTTATCACTGGCCTTCTATCCAGCTTCACCTGTCCCACCCCCCTTAAACACTATATATTTCACCACATTTTTACTTCTCTTTAGTTCTGGAGAGCCATATGGAACTCGAAACGTTAACTCTGTCTTTCTCTTCACAGATGCTGTCAGACCTGCTCAGTTTTTCCAGCAATTTTTGTTTTTGTTTCAGATTTCCAGCATCTGCAGTATTTTGCTTTTACCTGTTTGTAAATTATCTTGACCTACAAACAGTGCTTATGATGTTCTGAGATAATCAGGATAAAAAGAACATCTCATCCTTCAATTAGCATACTATGGCACAGTGATCCCTCGTTCAAAGGTACTCAGTGCCTCATCGAGGGACCCAGCATCAGGAAGCGGTGGGGGCTCGCTGAGATCTCCGCCTGCCCTTGCTGCCACGCCCCTCTCCCCAACAACCCCCACAAACCCCTCTCAATCCTTTGGTCTGGGATCCAGCAATGATAGAGGCCTAGGGTGGGTGTAGACATCACCTGCGGAATGGCACTGCCATTCAATACAGCTGCAGGCCTCTGATTGGCCGGGAGCTCTCAGCAAGCATGACCTCCGCTCTGGGGTCTTTGGCCCTGAGGAAGGCTGCTGTCCAGCTAATTGCCTGAGTTTTATTTAATTTGGCAGACTGTCCCCAAAGGAGGCGGCGCAGGGCTCCTGCCAGCTGGTGGGAATAAGCCCCATCACCTCTATTAAATCCAGCCTCGTCTCCAGGATGACGTATTTGGCAGGTTTAAATCCCAACTGTCTTCTACATAAGCTCAGTGCTAGGGTTGGCAACCAGGAACAGAAAGGATGTCAACCATGATTCAGTGGTAGCACTCTCACCTCTGCGTCAAAGGTTCGAGTTGACCTCTGGAGTTCAGAGGCTCAATCTCAACATCTAGATTGACTCTCCACTGCAGTACTGAGGGAGTACTGCAGTATCAGAGGTGCTGTCTTTCAAATTAAACATTAAACCAAGGAAGGCCTGTCTGCCCTCTTAGGTGGACATACAAGATCCGATTATCCTAATTTAACCTTGTTTTGAGCTATATTTCCTATATTACAGCAGTGACTACACTTCAAAAAACTTAATAGGATGTACCAAAGTACTTTACAGCCAGAAGCCATGAAAGGTGCTATATAAATGCAAGTTTTTTTTAAGATGAAGAGTCATGTGGACTCAAAATGTTAACTCTGTCTTCCTCTCCACAGATGCTGTCAGACCTGCTGAGTTTTTCCAGCAATTTTTGTTGTTTTTTTTTAAAACTGGTTGTGAGTCAACTAGAAATCCAATTATCCCTGCTCCCCTACTCATTCCTTATATTCATGCAATTTTTTTCACCTTCAAGTATCTATCCAAATGCTCAACAAATAATGAATTTACACAATTAAAAGAATGCTTTTAGCTCATTATGAAAAATTAATGGCTATAACTGCCACTATTTGCCTCACTACTTATTACTCCAGAAATTGAAGACAAATCTTCCATATATAACCCATTTAAATATCCTTTGCCGCTGTCAGTAGTAAATGGAGTGTAAATTCAGGAACATGAAGAAGCCACTTAGACCCTCTCAGCTCATTTCTGTATGACTAACATCTATAAATAATTACAATTAAACAGTCATTCCTATCCTATCAATTGAATCTAATGTTGCAACTTGCAAGCCTATATTACTCTTGACATTGCAGATTATTAGCTTTGAAGGAAGATTTACCAGTCCCTGGTTTGAAAATAGGATATAATTTTATCAATAACCACACCTGTTTTATGTTAATTCTTTTGGTGTGCAAATTAAAACCCCCAAATGTCTTGGATAGAATGGCAGATTCAGAGCAGGACATGAAACTGAAAGGCTCCAATCTGGCAACATCACATCTTCAGCATTCAAAATAACATCCACTTTTTGAATGAGACCAGTTATGATTCAAACTGTTAATAATGACATCCCTAGCACAACTCCAGCAACATGACATGCTGCAGGCCTCAGTAACAGAATCTTGACTTTGATACCAGCATATACCTATTTGTTTCCAGGTTCAGAAACCTGCATAGTTTTTATTTTAAACCAGAATAATTCTGATTTATTGTTAAATAGGTGGAAATGTATATTCATTCCAGATAAATCAGGAGTTTCTTCCCGAATCCAGCTTTCCCACTGATCTTACAATTAAGCAATTGCATAGAATAGTCATGGAGAAATGTAATACATTAAAATGCTATTTTATCCCAAACTGAATAATTTAATTGGCTGCCTCGTTTTAATGCAAACTTTGATTGGCTGTATTAGGAAGAAGGTATATGATGGACTGTTAAGAAAATGATTTAATGTCTTGTACCCAATATATTCAAAATGCTCCCAATACTGAACTGCTCATGCTTTATTATAGATTATGTACAATGAAATATGATTTATCATAATTTCTCAATTCTAGGAATGAGAACATAAGACCTCTTATGTATTGTTAGGATTTAATGACTGCCACATTTAAAAACAGATTGAATGTAGTTTTGAAAATTCAAGTTGTTTTTTAAGAAAAGAATATAGATCGGTTTATCAGGTTGTGTTGGTGAAAATGAAGCCAAGTTCCTATGTTAGTGAAAATGAAGCCAATCTTTAAAACTGGGTGCACAGAAAAGACAGCCGATTCACCAGACAAAGGATATAGTGTTTGTTTTGTCGAAGGAGGAATTTGACATTCTTCTTTTTGAATCTGGTATTTTCAATATCACGCAAGCCATTCATTCCAAGAGCTTGCTTAAATCAGTATTACTGAGACGTGCAAGAGCACAGGATACTAGGCCTCGTGCTATATTAGATGGTCTCAGCTGGGGTCTTAAAACTGGCCACAGCCTACCTATAATAGGTAGACGTTGAAAAAAAAGGGTTCCCACTCCTAATCATTACCCTCTGTCTCCAGTAAAATGGGTGCAAGTAAATATTAGGTGAAAACTAATGAGTTCACCTGTGATGCTCATCATGTGGACTAGTCTGCTAGTGTTTGTTATTAAACTTACACATGAAGAATGATCTCCTGGTTCAGGGGTCTGAAGTTGGACCCTGGCAAGAGTATGCACTTCAAAAGAGGGGAGAAGATCAAATTTTTTTTTTTAAATGTTTGCAATGTCAAAATGGCCTGTTATAAAACGAGGCACTAACCCTTCTATTGTCACACCAGAGCAGGCAAGTTATTTCTATATGGCCCGTAAATTTTCAGAGTCTTGGCGCACACAAGTCATAAAAATAATAACGAATCATGGTGCTGCAGTCCACAAGTGAATTATGCCTTGCCTATAAATCATTTAGTATGTTTACAATCCCTGTAGCAATTATTCATTAGGACCACAACCAAGGTCAAAATAGCAGGTACATCCGATGTAAGTAAGTAATCATAAGCTGAAAACAAAATACTGAAGGTGCTATAAATCTGAGCTAAGGGCAGAAAATGTGGGAAATGCTTAGCAGGCCAGACAGTTTTTTTGTCAAGCAGAGTGAAAGGAAGAAAGAAATTGTACTGAAATACCATTGTTCAGTATTTAAGTCAAGCTGGTGTATAAGACAACCAGTTTCTTTCTGTGCCAAAAACCATACCCTTGCATATACTTGGTGTACGAGGCGACCACCATGACCCCCACCCACCTCTTCCAGCTACAACATGCTTTACTTGCAATAGTAGTCAGCCTCAGTTTTTCACCCCCAAAATAAATGTTGTTTACCTTATACTGTAAGTCGACACCTCAGATCAAGCAGGTGATATGGGCTGTGTTGTGAAGAAGATGCGCGGAAATTTAAAGCACGCCAACATGGAGCAGAACACACATAGGATGGTCAGTGATGAACAGCAATGGATCCTTCAGCAAAAAGAATTATGTATGGAGTTGCCTTCGAGCTAAAAGTCGTAACATTTGCTAACTTGTCAAATAACTGTTCTGCAGCGAGGGAATTTGGTGTTGGTGAAAAACTGATACAAAACTGGGAGAAGGAGGAATCTGCCCTGAAGAAAATGCCCAAGAACAAATGAACCATGAGAATAGGGACCAGTCACTGCCCTGATCTTGAGATGCATGTAACAGAATGGGTCCTCAAAAATCACTGGAATCATTACACCACCAGAACTGTATACGTACTAAGTGGACCAAATCAAACCCTGCATCCAGCAAAGATTTCAGAGCAAACAGCTCAAGTTTGTGTAGCTGCTTTGAGGAACGAAACAGTCTAGTGTTGCGATAGAAGTCCAAGACTGCTCAGAGACTTATCAAGAGACCTCAATGTCAAAATTAAAGTAAATTGTGGCACATAAGTCTACCAGGCTTTTGAGGCGGTCCCACTTTTTCAGTTCCAAAAATCATATTTCTCCTATATGCTTAGCATAAAAGCATACAATTCAGCCATAACATTCCATACTCACATTAGCAGTCAGCGTCAATTTTTCACCCCACAAATGCGAATACTTACCAGTACCTTATAACTGGGTGCAGGGGATCAAACAAGTGATAAGGGCTGTGTTACAAGAATGCACAGGAGTTAAGATATGCCTATTCTGTGCATCGGAAACCAGTGACATTTCGTAATAGCAACCAGCCACACCAATGCCAGCAGCTCACTTTTATAATTAGCATATAAATTGACCTCCGTTTTTGGAGGGATTTTTCGAGGCTTCAAAGATCGACTTACATTCTGACATCTGCAGTACTAGTTTCCAGCAGTTCATCATCAGACAGCAGCAAAAACACAAGTACCCTTTAAGTCACAGTAGAAACATGGATGAAGCACCCATTAATTTCAATATGCTCAGCAACCAAATTGTGGAGTGGAAAGGTTCAAAAACAGTTCTCGTGAAAATTACAGGACATGAGAAGACCAGGTTCATGGTGGTACTAGTCTACATGGATGAAGGAATGAAATTAGAGCTTATGGTAATTTTCAAACCTAAAACCATGCTGAACAAGTTGCCTGCAGGAGTTTTTGTGCTCGGTGACAATGGTTGGATCGGTGAGGATGGAGTGAAGTTATGGACTAATAAAGTGTGGAATAGTGTGGATAGCCTACATAACGAATGCAGCTTATTAGAGTGGGACATGTTTGTATCCCATATAACAAATATCAAGATCAAGAGGTGTTTGTGAAGAAATAACACCCACATTGCTGCTATACCAGGGGATTTAATGTTCATAGTTCACCTTTTGGATGTGTGCCTCAACAAACCATTCAAGGATTATGTTCATGCCAAATGGGATAGGTAGATGGTTGATAGAGAAAAAAACTTCACAAAGCGTGGAAATATGCAAGCTGCCCCACTTGATATGCTGTGTGGTTTCATTGTCAAATCGTGGGATGTTATTAGTGCACAAAGTGGCATCAGATTGTTCAAAAAATTCACTGGATGGAGAAGATGATGATTTGTTGTTGGGGTGATGATTCTGAAAGAGAAAGTGCCAAATCTCATCCAGAGTGGGACCCTTATGATGATGCCATAGCCAAAGTGACTCAGAATAAACTCTGAAAAAGACCCTGAAGACAATAAATTTGCTGATTTTAAAATGCACTGATTGTGGTCAAAGGTATCTTTATACAATTCATTCATTCAGTAAACTGTGCCACAACAATTTACTAAGAATTACCAGCATTCTTCTTTTGTATCAAACATTCAACAATTTCATCCTTCAAAAAAATAATCAAAATTGCTCCTTCCTCCAAAGAAAACTGCACATTGATTCTTCCTCATTGTAAATTACAATCATATCTAGATCTCAGAAATTGTGGAAATTTTGGGTGATCAGGTTGCATAACTTGAACAGAAGTAGAAACCTCATATTTCCACCCCCACCCCCAGTAAAACAAAAACAAAGATGCTCCATCTCCTCCATATCAAAGTTGTCATATTGTTCAAATGTGAATTAAGCAAAGACAGGAATTGGCTCCTTCATGTTTATATTTGCTGCTATACAGTACATGTTTTTTCTCCCCAAATTAAATGGTAAGTTCACAAAATCCAAAACCATCCAACTCTATTTTCTGTTCATGAGACTTGAGGGAAAAGATAAGGCCACAAAAATTGATCCACACATTGATAGCACTCACGGGTCTGAGTCATAAGCACAAGGGACATAAGCACACACTCCAGGTTAACACTGCAGTATGGAGGGAGTGCTGCATTATTGGAGAATCCATCTTTTGGATGACACCCGGTCTCCTCTCAGATGCACAACTATTTTCAAGAAGAGCAGGTGGATTCTCAACAATATCTTGGCCAATATTTATCCCTCAACCAACATCACTAAAGAAGATTGTTTGATAATTTATCTCATTGTGGGTTTTAGAAGCTAACAGTATGTAAACTGACATCCTTGTTTCCTACATTACAATAGTGACTAGACTTCAACAGTACTTGATTCCTGTGAAGTGCTTTGACATTCCAAGGTTGTGAAATGTGTTATATAAATGCAATGTTTTTTAAGTTTAATTTCAAGGTCAGTTTTAAAATATTTACACTGCGTTTGAAATCATTCCAGTCACACTTTAAAAAATAGCAATTCTGGGTTAAAAAATAATGTTGCCCCATCAAAAAATACATCTTTAAAATAGAAAATGGACAGTGAGTGAATGATTGGGTAGAACAGTGGCACACAACTTCCATCATTTATTAGCAAACGTCAATCATCGCAGGAGATCATAAGTAGTAGTGCAGTCTGAGGATATCTCATTCACTTAGTCAGCATGTATAACGTTACACAAATTCGGCGTTTAACATCAGAACCTATCTGGACCGCGTCAGGTCGATGCACAGCCGCCCCCGTCCTGTTTCTAACTTGTGTGTGTCCTGGAATAATATCAGCCTGGAGGGAGCACTGATGGCCGCTCCAATGGTGGCTTTAACACAGTGTGAAACCAGACACTATGGGCAGCTGACGATCAAAAGGACGAGGGCGCCACGTTGTTTTTCAAATCAAACTCTCATTCCAGAGATTGCACGCTGCAAAGATAGAGTTAACCTGGCACGAATTTTACTTGGTTCCGGGCGGATAGTGAGACATAAATGTACACGAGCAAAGGAGACCATGAGAAGCAAAGGACGAGAAAGCCCTACAGGTAGCAGAGAATAACATAAATATGCACCCTAGCAAAAAATAATGTTAAAGAAAACAAACCTAGTCTGAACGACGAAATGATTTACCAGTCTCTGCAACACTTGGGCAGACACGAAGTGTTGACGCCGGTTTGATCGAACCTTTAGACATGCGGTTATCACAGAGAAGCGTTTGTTTTCATTAACATGGCCCCAAGAGACAAGGGCGTTCAGCAGACAGTGGGTGCAGCAGGACGCAGAGTCCTCACAGGGGCGGCAGCGCAGCCAGCTGAACGGCGGAGCTCAGCGACTGCAGCTTCATCTACCTGCATCCAAGCGGATTCCATCCGAGCCCGCCCGGGGTTGTCCTGCCACTATTATGCTGATCACTTACAGCCCGAAGTTAAGAAACAAATATATACACAAGCTCCCCACAAAGTTTGATCCAGAAAACTTTAGGCACCCAAACACTGCCCATGAGACGATCCTGTAAACATGCCTACCCTTGAATTGCACTCACAAAGGGAAAAAAAAAGTTATTTTAAAATGCAGTTACTTAAACGCTACATTTGAGAATTAACAGATACCTTTCAAGAACAGCTTCTCTGTAACGATCCGAATGAATGTGCCGAGTTCTGTTCAGCCCAGCTCTCAATGATCTTCAATAGTCTTGCCGGGACTTTGCAGTAAAACTCTTTAATTCGGTGACTGCTTGATCTTCAGGCGGCCAGTCGGGGCTGTGCGTTATGGGGATTGTGTGTGTGTGTCTTGTAACTTTTCCCGCTGTTTGTATGGTTACTTTTAGCGAGGTCACTTAACAGGGAAACTGACCAGCCCGGCCAACTGGCGAGAACAATTCCAAACTTGGTCGCGGGAGCGCAGGGTCCAAACCAGGGAAATCAGCAGAGATTTCACCCGGAAATACATTTGCGCAGAGCCCTCCTTCGGTAGAGCTGGCTCGTCACTGTGGTGGTTTTATATAAACCAATTTAATAATTGATTGCCCGTAAAACAAGTTGAGATGGTTCGTTCGCTAAAAGGTACATTAGCAGTTAATGTCACCCAAGCTGATTCTCTTTCGCAAACCACTCAAAAGTTTTATAATTGATGTGGTCATTTTTTGTGACATATTACAATAAAGTGTCAATTTAATTTGAAACCTTTTAAAATGTCTTTACGATGCACAATGCTGGAAATTGTATGTGTTTTTATTTCGCATTGTTTTTGGATCTATACATATTGTAGCAGACTGTATATTATTGTAACATTGTGGTATGGTTGTGATTTGAGTTTAACCAGTCTTCTCCCTTTAGGTCACTGTTCACTCAGGTCTGTGGAGAAATGGAATAAATAAGCAAAGCAAGGTAACTTTCGTCGCTTGTGAATTCCGGAAGTCAGTTCGAAGACAATTGTGGATGCAATTACATTTAGGATCTGGGCAAAATAATCCTGCATAAAATGAGTGGCTTTCTTTCTCGCTTTTAATATTTATTTTAACAGTGCAACATCTGTAACTATGACATCCAGAGTATGGCAGATGCGCACTAAAGCCAAGAAATATTTATGTTATACAGTTGCGGATAGTTCACTGTGAGATATACCATTATGTCATCCAACAATAACAATCTATATTTATATAGCACCTTTAAGGTAGTATAACGTCCCTAGGAATTTATAAAGCAACATTAAACACGAAGCCACACAAGGCCATATTAGGGCAGATCGCTCAGAGTTAGGTCAAAGAGGTAGGTTTAATGAGCCCCTTAAAACATGAAGTGGAGTTAGAGAGGAGAGGTTTAGGGAGGGAATTCTAAATTTAGGACCTAAAGTTTGAAAACAGCTTTAATTTACCTTGGACAATCACAATTAATAAATCTGCTGTTAGGTGAGATACTTCAAATAGTATAGTGAATAAGATTAACTCAATTTCAGGTGACCAGATTTTCAAAAGTCAGACCCAGGACACATTGAAAAGCCATGGGAATTTGGGAATCTGTGGTGATTGATATGTTGGGCAATCAATGGCAGGAGTCTGGAGGAGGGGTAATTGTAGGTAGGAGGTAATCACAGTATCTTTACAGTGCAGAAGGAGGCTGTTTGGCCCATCGAGTCTGCACTAGCTCTCTGAAAGAACATTCCACCTAGTCCCACTCCCCTGCCTTATCTCCACCACCTTGCACATTCTCTCTTTTCAGGTAGTAATCCAATTCCCTTTTGAATACCTCAATCGAATCTGCCTCCACCACACTTTCAGGAAGTTTGTTCACCCTAACTCTATTTCTCTCACCACATAAGCTGCCTGACCTGCTGAGTCTTTTCCAACATTTTTTGTTTCTCTGTCCAACTGATCACTTTTCCAGCAGCCACAGTATTTCACTTTTGTTCCACCCAGTTGGAACAATGGGTAAACTTTCTCTGTTCTCCAATGTGAAGTAAGCATGGCAAAAGATGGGGCTGCAAATGAACTGTATCCCACATTCAATTCAGACCTGTGGAAGAATGCCAACATTAGACTGGGCAAAATTTACCAATTATAATTTAGTATTTAGTCATAAGATGCATACTATTGTCTTCCCAATATGACATATCTTCTACAAAATAACATGTAACAATCTGACACAACCATTGAGATCTTTATTCACACAAGGTGAGTTATAAGCTGGTACTAGGGTGGCCCATTCTGCACCTTCCAAAGTCATTAGAATAATGAATTTTATTCATTAGAATAAACCTGTAAGTTTTATTTTATTTGTTCATGGGATTGGACATTGCTGGAAAGGCCAGGATTTATTGTTGATCCCTAATTACCCTTGAGAAGATAATGAGCTACCTTTTTTGAACCGTTGTAGACTTTGTGGTGTAGATACACCCACAGTGCTCTTAGTAGTGATTTTGAAGCGATATGTTTCCAAGTCAATATGGTATGTGGCTTGGAGGGAAACTTGCGGGTGGTGGCGTTCCCATGCTTCTGCTGCCCTTGTCCTTCTAGGTGGTAGAGGTCATGGATTTGGAAGCTGCTGTAGAAGAAGCCTCAGTGAGTTGCTGTTATGCATCTTGTGGGAGGTACACACTGCTGCTACAATTCACCAATGACGGAGAGTGTCTTGCTGAAGACAGCTAACTACATTCTTGGAAAGAAAAGACAAACTGACAGTGGCTTGCCCAACATGAAAGAACTTAGGGATATGAAAAAGCAGTCCGATAAATAGTTGGAATGGAAGCAATTGGGTACTTGCTAGTGAAAGCTTATCAGCCTGGTGACAGTTCATCAAAGCTCATTATTTAGGTTTCTTACTGCCCTTTCAAACCCACTCACTAAGATGCAAATATTCTCTGTCCATCAGCAGCATGCCACACAATGTACCTACACATTTGAAATCTATCCACAGCCGGTTCATACTGGTTCTGTTCCAAAACGTACCTTTGGCAGTCACCCAAGATTAAGACATTGGTACCAGAAATAATAAATGAGTCCATATCATGCATATCTGTCCCACATTCCACAGACACCTACTCAAGGTGTATCCACCTTAGTACATACAGGTAGTCAGCTTCAGAAAATAATAGCAGCACATCTCATGACTTAGATAAGGAGGTGCAAATGATTCAGATAGTGGGGGAGTAGCAACCAATTGCACAGAGCACCTTCCTGAGCTGCAGGACTGGGGATCATGGCCTCATGGGGGGGCACCAATGGAAGGGAACAGAGGTTCTTTATGCAACCTTTTGAGAATATTGAAAGCACCCTAAAACAACCATAGTACAATGTGTGGCAGTGATGCCCAACATCACCACAGCAATGAGGGATGGTTTAAAATTCATGCAGAGTTTACAAAATGCATAGCAACTTCACAGCATTTGCAGAAGAACCTGCAGTCAGCCAAACCCCAAATGCAGTTTCTCCCATGAACACTGTAGCAGCAGTGTATACCATCTACAAGATGCACTGCAGGAACTCACCGAGGCTCCTTCAACAGCACCTTCCAAACCTGTGACCTCCACCACTTAGAAGGACAAGAGCAGCAGATACATGGGAACACCACCATCTGCAAGTTCCCCTCCAAGTCATACACCATCCTGACTTGGAACATAATTGCTGTTCCATCACTATTGCGGAGTCAAAATCCTGGAACTCCCTTCCTAACAACACTGTGAGTGTACCTACACCACATGGACTGTAGTGGTTAAAGGAGGTAGCTCACTACCACCTTCTCAAGGGCCATTAAGGATTGACAACAAATGCTGGCCTTGCCAAAAATGCCCACATTATGTGAACGAATAAAAAAAAGCAGGCTATTGAGATTCACGTTTTAAATTATAGTGATTTCTCAGTTCCAGATTAGAAGTATAGAGGATTGAATTAAGAGAACTTTGATTGCAGGTTTCACACTATATATTTATTGCCTCAGGCCTGTACCCACATAGATCACTGAACATGCTAAAAGAGAGCCCAGCCACCATGGAATAGCTGGAAGGCTATGAGGCAGCTGCCTCTCAGGGCAAGATGATAATCCATCCATTACATGTAGCAACTGACCCCATGTCTGCAATTTTAGATGGATATCACCAAGAAGTAACATTGAGATAAGGAAAAGGAGTGGACCACAGAAGGAATCTTGGGATCTCCAGAGTTGATGGTGTACAGGTGACAAGGCAATCTACTGCTAGAGATGCTTTGCTTATGATTGCATAGGTAAGAGCGGAACCAAATGGTACAATTTGAAGACTAGCCCCCTTGTGAGGTATATAGGATAAAGAGACATCTTTCTGGCATAAAGCAGGTATCCTTAGGTCTGAACATGCACCGGCTAGGCAATAAGTGTGAGAGTATGGATGGATACCAAATGCCCTGGGTGCCTTTTTGTGCCTTTACAGAAACTTTCTTCTCCCAATTTAAATGTTCTATAGGAATAACTGATGTAATCCAAATGCAGAGCAATTTGCCACCTGCAAGTGAAACAGTGGCTGTCAGCAAGACAGTTGTGGGGAACAATATCAAAAATGTTTGTCTGAAATGGAAATTTAAAGTACAAAGGGCTAACAGGTAGTAATACACTAAGGAGAATGTGGATAAAGATAGCCAGAAGGCAACTAAAGTTTTAGATCCAATTGTAAACAGTTAAATAAATGCTTAAGAAGCAACCTCCGAAGATCAGACCTACAAATCCTAGCAGCACACACTTGATACAAATAAGCAATGCAAATGGTATTGATAGGTGAAAAGAAAAGGCAGATTTTTGTACTTCATGAGTTTGCCTTAAATTTAGGAGTGCAATGAAGATTCTTAAAGATTCATTGCAAAATAGAAAAAAATAAGTTTTGCTGAAGTCAGCACCTCCTCCACCCATAATTATGGCCTTTTCTGCCCACTTTACACCACATGCAGTTTCTGTGGTGGTTAGGGCCATAATAGCCAAATGTATCCACCTCAGATAGGCGGGTGCTTCATTTAAATTCCTATTTAGGGATGCATTCTTTTAGCGTGCCAGTTCCCACCTTTCAGGTTAGTCAGCTATTATTTCAGAAGCTATCCATCTAAAATTGTTATCCAGCATTTTTAGGCAATTAGTTGCGGTGGTAGCTGTTTATATGCCACATGTAGGTAGTCTGAATATGTAATATTACAGTCCTTCCTGGCATTTATATTTTTATTTTTTGCTGTTGTCATTGAGGACCTCATAAGCCTCTATGCCAATTTATTTTTTATTCAATTACTGGCATTGCTGGGTTTCTCAAAGGGAATGACTTTTCATATGATGTTGGAAGAATGAGAGAGCTTACTGAGGGATGTTAGGTTGGAAACAAAACACCCTCTACTCACCTGCTGGGATTCTCACACCTACATCAACAGACACAGGAGCAAACCTTGCTTTGGCTGACAGTGCATGCAAGATTGATGGCATCACTAAGATGTATGAATGCCTGCCTCTCCAATGTTGGTTGCTTCCTTTAATTACATTGTGTCCTGCTTTCAATGCCACTGTAGGGAGGAAGGTATCCTGGGGTGATCAGCAGCCTGCATGCCCCAGATTGACCACACATGCCAAAATGTCATCCATCATGTCTGCGGGCTGAGGCAAATTGACCTGACAATGATCATGGAATCACAGTACATCATGATTTCAGTGTCATTGCATTAAAGACATGGTGAGATTATTAACAGACAACATACTTGGATTGGCCACCCCTAGCAAAATTGTCAGCAATCATGTCTGCAGCTCTTGACATAAATAGCTGGTAATGATGGTGGGAAGAAATATTCATGGATGACCAGAGAACCAGTTCTTTTTTAATTCTATCGTGGGATGTGTCACTGCAAGGCCAACAAGCATTTATGGCCCGTCCCTAATTGCCCTTGAGGAGGTGGTGATGAGCCATCTTCTTGCATCCCTGCAGTTCATCTGATCAAGGTGTAGTATAAAGCGTTAACAGATGGGTTATGTTAATGTATGGCATAGATGATGATGTAGCACTAATATCAGTCAGTCATGTGTTTGGCTTGAGAGAGAGCTAGTGGTTGGAACACCATGCCTAGGAGCAACATGCCTACTGTAGCCTGTTTAGATGTAATACCAATAAACAAGTGTTAAACAGATACCAGAGTATGACTACAGTCTGTCTACTAACCAAATACCACACCTAGAGTCCACGGATAGAAGGACCATCTCAGAACGGCTACAGTAGAAGCATTGATGTTAAAAAATCTATTCGGGTTATCAAAGGGCTCAGAGAGTGAAGAAAATCTTGATAGTTGCTTGTAACAAATCGAAAGAAGGAATTAAAGTCCCTGCCCCTGCCCCTACCCCTACCCCTGCCCCTGCCCCTGCCCATGCTCCACCTGTTTGACTGCCTTGAGGGCGTGCAGAGAGGTTAGCAGTGGGAGTTATGGATATACTATTTCATGCAGTATCGAGCGGCATCGGGCCTTCACTATAAAGAGCAAAAGCTTCAAGTCAGTTCTTTCCTTTATACTGTAGGCCCAATAGCAGACAACGTTTTCCTGAGGCAAGGTGTGGAAGAGTCCATGGACTTTGGGACCGTACTCAAAGCCTTTGACACTTATTTTGGACCAAAGCAAAACTTAGTAATCGAATGAATACATTTTAACCAGGGGTTGCAATGACCCAGGGAATCGATTAGATTTTTCTAACCAATCTATATCACCTAGCTAGTTCTTGCAGATGCGGAGCACTGAAGGACAAGCTAAACCATGATCACATAGTCGTGGGTATCCTAGATGAAAAACTCTCCAACTTACTGTAGGCCAAAGCTGACCTTACTTTGGATCAAGCAGTCCAGTATGCGAGGCAGGTCGAGCTTAGAGAATTTAATTGGGCAATAATTCAGCGCAACTCTGAGGCTTTACGTGATTCTATTGACCAGGTAGGACCATGGGCAGTGTCCCCACCTATCAGAAACCACACCAAACCAGGTGAATGGGCAGGAAACTCCACACTGGCAGCCATTTTGAGATGCTTTCATTGTGATGCGAAAAACCAATATGGATGCCAGGACTGCCCAGCAGGGAGCATGAAAAGCTTCCACTGCAGCCAAAGTGTGGACATTTCAAGCATTTCTGCAGAAGTTGAGGAAGTTTATACAATCAGAAGCAAGTTCCTTTCTTTCACAGGGACACCACCCACTAGACCCTGGGCAAAGATCAAAGTTATGAAGCTCTCAGTTCTTCATGAAGTCAAGCCAGAGGTGGCGGATACAGGAGGCACTTCAGCAGATAATGACCATCCCCATGAAGACCTGCTGGGTATGAATTGGCACTTCCTAGAAAAAAGTAACTACAAAGAAGCCCTTGCTGCACTGTGTGACCCGTTGGAGGTTGAGATTCTAGAGGTGGTTCATCTTTCCAGTTGATGGACAAGCCATTCGAGATCTCTGTTGTCTTTTTAGAGGAGTCAGCTATGTTTCTAGTGGGTGAGCAGCATGCAGATCTTTGTTCCACTAAACCTATCAATGTATTGCCTAGTCTATCTCTTGCTGTCCATGAAGAGTCTTCCAGAGAGGATGCCTTGCCTGAGTCCATGTTGGAGTCCATAAAGGATCACACTGCTGAAGAGCTTGTAGCTTCCAGGGGTGAAAGCCAGGTCAGAACTTTCAGTTTCAGCTGAAAGTCGCCTTCTCTTCAGGGCTGGGGGTCAACATAGAAGCTGCTGCAGAATCCTGCACAGCAATCTTTCCCCCAGTGTCTAGAGGGAATTGATCCCATTACAGAAGACAATGCGGTCTTGTCTCCACCCTCAGCAATGCTTCCCATTTCCCAGAGTGTAAACAACCTCGTACAGAGGGAAGTGCAGCTGTCTTACCATTGCCTACAGAAAGTAGCCAGTCCTCCTGAAATACCATTAGGAAATCATCTCTTAATCTTTTCCTGAAAGACCTACATGAGTTTTGTCTTCTTTTTTTGCCTCCATCATTTAAATTCATTGAAATCTCGGATCTTCAATGCCTTTTCAGTCTTCAATGATTCCCTAAAATTGAAGATCATTCATCTTCTGAAGCTCTTTCCCTGTGTGCTCCAAGGGAGAAACAACTTCCTCAGTTCTTCTCGTCTAGTTCCAGAGAGTCTCTTTAGTCTTCTCTCTTGGACCAGTCTTTCATTGGAAAGTCTTCGTTGTCCTTGCAGTTCAGTCATCCTGAACCCTACACTCTTGTGTCCCAGCAATGCTGCTAAATTGCTGTCCTATTCTGCAGATGACGTCTTCCCAGATGTAGAAGAAAACACCCATGTCTCCAAGACATCTTCCCTAAGGGCTGTTGGTGGGGGGGGTCGGGCAGCGGGGAGGTGAAGAGTAGGAGTTGGAGATGGGTAGAATCTGTCGTTATAAAAGGGAGTTACAGGAATGGAATGTAAATAGTTAAAGACATAGTTTCATGTTGTTGTTAAAAAATTAGGATAGTATACTTGGGGGGTGCTGTAGTATAAAGGTTTAACTGATAGTATATGTCAATGTATGACATAGATGATGATGTAGCACTAACATCAGTCAGTCATGTGTTAGACTTGAGAGAGAGAGAGGGGTTGGGACACCATGCCTAGGAGCAACATGCCTACTCTGTAACCTGTTTATGTGTAGTACTTATAAACAAGTGTTAAGCAGATACCAGAGTATGACTATAGCCTGTTTACTAACCAAGTACTATGCCTAAAATCTACAGATAGACGGACAATCCCAGAACACGAGGTATACCCACTGTTCTATTAGGGAGCGTATTCTAGGTTTTAACACAGTGAAGTGAAGGAACGATGATATATTTCCAAGTCAGGATGGTGTGTGGCTTGGAGGGGCACTTGAAGGTGTTGGTGTTCCTATGCGTCTGCTGCCTTTGTCCTGCTGGGTGATAGAGGTTGCAGGTTTGGAAGGTGCTGTTGAAGAACCTCGACAAGGTGCATTTCTGTAAGATATGGACTCCTATAGCTGCCAAGCAAGATGGCGCTGACACATCCAATGGTAATAAAAGGCAGCTGTGAGCTGAGGTGTTGCTCCACCTCTGGGCAGGCATACTGCAATGCTGGCTTATAGGGAGATTCCCTCAGACTGCACAGAGGACAGCTCTCCTTGCAGCCACCTCTTACTGCTCCACCTTTATGTCAGCAGCTACCAAACAGGATGTAGCATGCTGAACTTGGTGTCATTTCTTACGCCCCTGCTACTTCAGTCTTGGTGAAGGCTGCTAATGGATTGAGATGCCATTCGAGGCTTTCAGAGCTTCTGTCCTCGTGTTGATTAATTCGCTGTTTTACTTTAAAATTTCACTTGCATACAAAAATCCTTTCCCATTAGTAGCGTGCTTTCTGCACTCTAGCTTTGCAAGTGATCTAACCTCAGAAAATTGGATGCAACATCACATTTTTCATTTCAGTCTGTCTAAAAAGTCACCAATAAACATTCCAATCTAAACTGCAGTAAAAATGGAACACCTAAACCTGAGTGAATAAACTGGTTAACTGGAAGGAGCATTATGTGGCGAGCTTAATCCAGTTCTTACCCAGCATGCATATATGTTAATTTTCCAGCCTGGACTATTGAACAAAAATCAAGATTAGAAAGTCTGGTTTATTCTTTTATCTCCACTGGCCCAGGTATACTGAGGCCAGTCAAATTATTGTGCTCCATTAACATTCTGCCTGACATCATCTAATTAAACATACACCAGACATTAACCTCAGTTCCTTTTCATTCCTTTATGCCTCTATGCCACAGGACATGGTGCACTCAACCACTGAATGAATTTAAAATCTTCCTTTATTATTATACACAGTGATTCTTTACAAAAGCAGTCTGCTATCATGAATCAGAAAAAACTATGGTGGCAAAATTCTGTTGTGTAGTGCCTGTATTTTCAGCACTACAGCTGCTGCTTTGGTTGCAAAATGGTGTTGGGTCACACATGCACATTCCTGCCACCAGGTGCAGCAAGTGTCATTTTTGTGAGGGCATTAGTCTGAGTATTAGGAATGTGTGCCAGAAGCATGTAGAGCATTTCATCATCATTAGTCCCTTGTTCCTCTTGCACTTCATGCTCCAGCACCACTGTCTGGCCAGATTGCAATTCTTAGGTATCTAAAAGGAGAATAGCACAAGGGTAGGGTTGCAGTCAAGTAAGTGGGGAAAGCCAGAGGTGCATGCTTACACCATCTGCAGCTAGCAAATTAGAAGACTTTGTGGAATGAATGTCAAGTGGGATGTGAGGACGAGCTTTAGGTAAGAACATACCGTCAGCATCAATGGTTTCAGCCTCTGTCACTCCTTCATCAGGGTGAGGACATGCAGCCATGCCTGTCACCCACAGGTTAGGTGATTCTGTCTGCTGTTATGTGCTGCCTTGTCCTGCAGGATTCAGGGAAGTGTTTTAATGAGTGTGGGGTGCAACCTATTTGGGTGATGTGGTTGTCAGAATTGAATAATTGGCAGTGTGCACCAGCTGTGAGACTTATAGGAGTGATAATTGTGTGAGGATGAGGTGAAGCTATGCACGTGAAATATGAAACCTGGTTGGCAAAAATTGTTGAAAGGTGAGAAAGGGGTTTGTGGGGGGAGGGAGCTGATGAATTGAACAGTATGTTAGTCTATTGTAAGGATATAGCATTTGAAAATGCACTCACTGACCTTGACTATTCGTCTGAGGTTATTGAACTTCTTGCTGCACTTAATCCAGATTCTCAGGCTATATGACTGGCATTGGTTCTGACGGCTATCTGCTCCCACTGCCTTTACCTTGTCTGTGTGAAGGGCCTGCTCAGAATGTTTTCCCCAGTTGGCTTTAAATAGGTCATCCTAGTTTTAAGTGCTTTCATTCTTGTGTGAACTTGACTCTTGTGGGTGTGCAGCCACTCAACAGTGTGTTTAGCACGGGGCTGCAGACTCCTCTTGTTTAAATTGGCAAACAGCATGAAGTTTACCAACTGCCTGCATTGGACCAAATAGGCTTGGGCTCATCACCCATCCTGATCCCCATGCCCATTTCCCGACCTTATCCAATATTTCCATATATTCAGCACAAATCCGGTCCTTTCACCACACGACCTGCTGTTTTAGAATTTCAATGGCTATAATCTTTCAGGAAATATCTATGGCGGCATAACAACAGGTTTAGCCACTGCAACATGCTTCTGATAGACAGTCCATCATTTGGTATAAGCAATAATTTAGATACTCCTTTAGTCATGGCAATACATAACCAGTTTGGCAGGAAATGATGACTTGAATCAATGTTTCTATAAACTGCAGAATAACCAGTTTCCAAACATTTGTAACTCTTTCGAGTACAAACCCGTTTCCATCTGTTTCAGATGAAGTTACATAGTTTCATAGTTTGCCATTGTGAGATTTGAACTCTTCATCTTGGGGTTACAAACCCAGTACCATAACCACTTGGCTATTTAGGCCAAGCCTCCAAACATTTGTAGTATACCTGCCTTTAGAATTCACTTAACAATTCAATCACGACAGGACAAATCATGGACTGGATTTTCCTCTGGGCAGGAAACTGATGTCAGGACCGTTAAGTTTTTTGAAGAGGTGAGCTAACTAATTGGATGGAGGACAGGTTGAATGGTCAGCTATCGGCCACATGGGTGGGGATGGAGGCAGGGCAGAAGAAGTGCATGACCCATATAAGCACCCCATCATGGCAGCCATCACTGTGGGGACCTCTAACTGAAAGAATGGATGCACCAGAGTCTCAGGAAGAGAGGCAGAGGACTGTCAACTGGGGCAGGGCCGCTCTTTGATTCTCCAACACAGACCTCAAGATCCTTCTGGAGGCAGGGAGGGAAAGGAGGGACACTCTTTCCAGAGGGCAAAAGGAGAAGTCCATCCTCCTAATCCAAGCAGGTATGGCTGCAGGTGGCTGAGACTGTCAGAAACAGGTGTGGTACGGAGGATCTGGGTCCAGTGCCAGGGAAGGTTCAATGGTTTTATGAAAGGAAAATTGTGTTTGACAAATTTATTAGAGTTTTTTGAGGATCTAACTAGTCGGGTAGCTAAAGGAGAACCAGTAGATGTAGTATACTTGGATTTCCAATAGACATTCAATTTCACAAAAGGGTAACAGGTAAGATAACTGTGCATGAATTTGGGGGTAATATATTAGCATGGATAGAAAATTGGATAACCGACAGGAAGCAAAGAGTAAGTATAAAAGGGGCGTTCTCAAGTTGGCAGGCTCTGACTAATGGAGTGTCAAAACAATCAAGCTTGGAGTTGGTGAATCTTAAGGGTCTGTGTACAAGAAGAACATTGAACTCGGGAGTTGGTGTTGAGGGATTTTAAAGTGGTGAGACTGCAAATAAGGCTTTAATCGTTGCTAAGATTTTTCTGGGAGTAGAAGATATAACCCTGATTGATTTACAAAAAGTAACTAAGGCACAGTTAACAGAATTGGCAGATAAGTTGCAGTTAGGTTTAATCATAGGGGCAAAAAAGCAGGCATAATTGAAATCATAGCGCAGCATTTAAAATTGAAAGGGATATGAAAAAGCTTGAACTTGAACAAGCAGTGAAAATGAAGAAAACCTGAATTAGAAGAAAATGAAAAGGGAAAAGAGAGAGCATTTCAAAGGGAAATGTAAATGAAAAAAACTTGACCTTCAGGAGGAAAAGCTAGCAATGGAGGAAAGAGAAAAACAAAGGGAAAGAGAATATCAGTTTAGAAAGCTGAAGTTAAAAAAGAGATCACAGATGCTGAGAAAGGTTCTGATGTGGAAATGACCACTCTTAACTTTAAACCCAATGGGGAGCTGTTTACATTTGTGTAGGCACTTCCAATATTTGAGGAAAGGGAAGTAAAGGCATTCTTTAATTCATTTGCGAAGATAGCTAAGCAGATGAAATGGCCACAAGAAATCTGGACATTGCTTTTACAGTCTAGGTTGGTAGAGCTCATAAGGTATATGCATTGCTGTCAGAAGATGTATCAGTGGATTATGAGGCAGTAAGAAAGGCTATTTTGAGTGTATGTGAGTTGGTTCCTGAGGTGTACAGGCAGAAATTTAGGAATATAAGGAAACAGCCTGGTTAAACTTATATTGAGTTTGAGAGAGTAAAACAAAGTAATTTCGACAGGTGGATATGGGCATTAAAGGTAGAGACAACATATGCAGCTCTTAGAGAAGTAATTCTTTTGGAAGAATTTAAAGATTCAATTCTTTCGGTAGTTAGAACCCATGTGGAAGAACAGAGGGCAAGCAGCAGAGATAGCTGATGATTATGAGCTAGTTCATAGATCTAAACCCTTTTTTTGTCACCCTTCTAAATCCGTGAATGATAGAAAGTGGGAAGGCAAAAGAAAGATAGTTACTCAAGTAAGAGATGGAGCAGTTGGAAACTTTCAGTAAGTTTCTCCTCAGACCAAAAGGAAGGTTCTGAGGGTAGGAGTGACACTCGAAAAGTGAGGTGTTTTCATTGTAGTAAGGTGGGGCACACAAAGTAAATATGTTGGAGGTTACAGGCAAAACCTATTGCAATAGTTGGAATGCGGAAAAGCTCTGGAAGTAAGAGTACTGTGGGTTCAGAGATCCAGAAGCAGGAAAAACCAATGGTTTGTGTACAGGTGAAGCAGGAAGAATCAGTGGTAGGTGAAGAAGTGGGAATGCGTTCATAATTCACCCAAGGAAGTTCTGAAGTGCAGATTTGGCTTTTGAAGGGAACGTCTTTCCATGTGTACAGGATGGAGCGGGTGAAGATATTAAAATTTTAAGGAATACAGGGGCTATTCAATCCTTAATGTTATAAGAAGGTGCTATTTGTTGTCCAGAGGGAGTATTGCAGGAAAGAGTGGTAATAGTGGAATTCATGGTGATGTGAAACCTATTCGATTGTGGAAAGTAAATTTAAAAGTAAGTGGAAAACAGGTGAGGTGGTTGTTGGAAAAGTGGGAAAATTGCCCTTTGCTGGGGTTCCATTTATCTTAGCTGGACCACAAATGTTGATGATGCCTACTGTAGTCGAGCAGCCTGTGGTGGTGCATTCAACAGAAATGTTGCAGAAAGAACATCCTAGATTGTTTCCATAATATGATCATAAACTCATAGGTTGAAACAGGAAGAGGAGGAATTTAAAAGGCAGGGAAAAGGCGCTGACATACAATTAGCTGGAACAGTCTTTGAAAAGATTGTGCAGGAAGAGAGGGTTGAAGAAAATAAGTACAAGTGTTTAGTTCAGTTAAATTGGTAGAATTACAGCAGAAGGATTCACGAATAAAGAAGCTATATCAGACAGCTTATTCGGAAGCAGAGGCAGATGTAATCCAGAATGTTATTACCTTAAAGGTAATGTGTTAATGAGGAAGTGGAGACCATCTCATGTTTCAGCAGATGAGAAATGGGCGGTAGTACATCAAATAGTTATACCATCTGGATACAGAAATGCAATATTGAGAGTAGCTCATGAAATTCCAATAGCGGGACATTTGGAAATTAGGAAAACTCAGGCGAAAATACAAAAACATTTCTATTGGCTTGGATTGCATATAGGTGTAGTCAAGTTCTGCAGATCATGTCACACATGCCAGGTGACAGGAAAACCTCAAGCAGTGATTAAAGCGACGCCTTTAATTCTGATTCAAGTGTTTGAGGAACCTTTTGCCAGGGTCCTGATTGATTGTGTAGGGGCCCTCTTAAGACTAAAGGTGGAAATCAGTACTGGCTGACAATTATGGAGGTATCTACAAAGTTTCCAGAAGTGATACATTTACGAAATAATACAGCAATGAGAATTGTAGAGGGGTTGACTGATGTTGATGTTATCAAGTCCTGCACAGGCCCTGGCCTCCTCCTTGCACTTGATCTTAGCCAACAGGTCCAGAGGAAAGGCAGCCATTTGATGGGGTGGAAGAGACCCCACTGCCTTCTCACCTTGCCCTGATTAGGCCTGGGGCAGGAATACTTGTGGCCTTCCAACCTGGATGGCAATTGAAGCCCTTAAGTGAACAACAAATGCCCACTCATAGGCCTCATCCTGCCAGTGCTGGTATACAACCAATGACTGGTACTCACCATGCAGGAGGCAAACCTGTACAGAGTTACTTGCGGGCAACTGGAGTGGGCCCTTGTTCAAAGGCACTCAGTGCCTGATCCGTGAACCCACCATTAGAAAGGGGTGGCTTACTGCCCTTGCTGCTGACTCCTCTCCCCAAAAATCCATCCCACAATCCCCCTCTCAACATCACTCACCTGTGACCTGGGATGTAGTGACAATACTAGGCCTTGGATGGGTTTAGCATTGGCAGCAGCCACTGTCTCCCCAATGGCGCTCCTATTCAATAGAACGGCTGGCCTCTGATTGGCCAGCACCCCCTGGCAGGCGAGTTATCTCTGCCATTTTCTCATGATAATTTCTCCTGTCTCTGCCTCTTAGTGACCAACATTTACTTTAGCTACTCTCCTCATTTTTATACACCTCTATAAGATCTTACTGTTTTTATATTCCTGGCTAGTTTACTCTCATACCCTCTTTTCTTTTTAACAACTTTTTGGAGGCCCTTTGCTGGTTTCTAATACTCTCCCAATCCTCTGGCTTACTTATATTCTTTGCAACATAATAAGCCTCTTCCAATTTAATACTTGTTTAACTTCCCTAGCAAACCATGGGTAGAACTTTCTTGCTAAGATTTTGTTTTTTAATGGAATGGAGTATTGTTAGACATTCAGAATCACTTTTTAAAATGTTTCCCACTGTTTATTTACTGCTATACATTTGAGACTATTTAACCTTATCTAATCATGCTTAGCCAGCTCTCCCCTCATACCTATATAATTATCTTAACCTTTATTTGAAACAATTTAATACACCAAAGATATCTTTAATATTTTTAAAATCAATTTGACTTTGCTAAACTATCATTCAGCTATGCCACAGAGCTCACAAAGAAAAATGTTTATGAGCCCTTCTTAGAAAGAACAAGCTTTCCATGTTCATGGGGAGACGGTGGCAATATCACTGGAATAGCAGCTTAGGGGCCCAGGCTAATGCTCTGGGGACATGGGTTCAAATCCCATCATGGCAGCTGGTGGAATTTGAATTCAGTTAATAAATCTGGGATATAAAGATAGTTTCATGGTCAACATCACCGAGACTATCATCGATTGTCATAAAAACCCACCTGGTTCACTAATGTCCCTTTAGGGAAGGAAATCTGCTGGCCTACATGTGACTCCAGACCCAAAGCAAAGTGGTTGACTCTTAATGCCTGCTGAAATGGTCCAACAAGCCACTCAGTTCAAGGGGCAACAAATGCTGGCCTTGATGGTGACAGCCACATCCCACTAAAGGAAAAAAGGATGTCTCAAAGTATTCATATTGAATTCATAACTTGTCAAAGCATAGACATTGTTATTTTGCAGACAAATATGGCAGCCAATTTGTCCACAGCATGGTACCATAACAGCAATGAGATCAATGGTCAGCTAATGTGCTTTTGAGTGGGGGGGGGGAACAGTGTCCATAAATCTGAGATTATTCTCTATTGTTCTTCAAATAATGCTGTGGAATTTTTAATTTTATCTTAATAGGCAAATAGGTTAACATCTTACCTGAAAGACATCAACTCTAGATAATGCAACATCCCCTCAGTACTACTTTGGCATGTTAAGCCAAAATATCTGTTCAAATTTTGGAGCGGGGCTTGAAGCTATGACTTTCTGACTCAGGTGAACCAGCTACCAACTAAACCAAGCTGAGCACTAGTTTTAATTGAAAGGAATTGAGCAGATTTTTCTCAATTTTTCCTCATCTTTTCTTATGCCCTGAAGATGTTGGCATTTGCTTTGATACAGTTCTAAAGTTAACAACAGGTATCTAAGCTAAATATGTTACCTAAATGGCCAGCCTTCAAATATGCCAAGATGGTGAATGTTGGCAAGCTATCTAATCAATGATCCCCTTACCGAACAAGTCGCTCTTGGTTTGACACTGAATAAATGAGAATGTACTTACTTTGCAAAAAGCTTTGGTTCAGAGATTTAGACAGTAAAGTGACAGTGATATATTTATTGCATTTGCATTTTGGCCTTAGACTTCCAAAGAACACTTAGTAACACAAAACCAAACTGAATCTAAGTGGAGTCATTCAGGCTGATATTTCACTGCTGAAAATAGGGTTTATGATATTAGTGTTTTAAATTGTAACCAGTCTGTATGTAAGTGTACAAGGCAATTATGGCATCTCCAGTGCACATTCAATTACAAAACTACAGCCCAATGCAGTTAACCCAGAGCATTTACTGGTAAGGAATTATCTGAGAAATGTATTTTATATCTCTATAACTGTATTTTGGGGATTAAGGGAGCTGTATTCAGCTCTCAAGAGATAAACACATTTTCCTATGTGATATTGTGCTATCCAGACCAGAAAGATCTTAGTTTCTGTTCTGAGTTGGCTGATCTTAGATAGTGCAGCAGTGGGAGAGCTCAGGTCAGGCTGCAGGGCCTCGAAATTTGAGAGGGGGTAAAACACAACTGGAGTTTCAACCCTGACAACCATCCAGTGATCCCTACTAGAAAGCATAAGTACATGCATCACATGAGATCAAGCTTGGCAGTGATGCACTTTATGATTGAATTTCCAAATCTCATTGTGTAGTGTTATATATGAAGAATATCCACATGGTCAAGACACCAGAGTGCAGCCAGTGGACATTATATGAAAATTGGAAAAAGAAGCTATGTTTTCTATCTTTTTTATTAGATCATCATTTCTTATTTTCAGTTAACATATTTTACCATGTGATAATTTATCATGTAATTTAGTTGATCCCACCTCCTTCTACTTCATGTATCAATGTGACATTAAAGCTATTGGGATTTCGTATGTACCACACAGTGTTTGAGTAGTGGAGCAAGGTTACAGGTGGCAAGGAACACATCACACATTCTATTCAGCCCATCCACATGTAGAATGGATTTGGCCCTGTTGGGGGGTTGGTTCTACAACATTGGAAGGAAACTAATCAAAACATTTCAAAATATACAATATGTGATCATTATAGTTGCACCTGTAATATCAGTAGTGATAGTATTCCAATATCAGCAATTGCAAAAAGAAAGGATTTGCATTTACATAGCATCATCACTTCTCTCATAAACCTCTCAAAATAATCCAGATTTACTGGACCAGTTTGATGTAAACATTGTGAGATCTGCAAACAACAACACAATTAACCTATTTTTTGTGGTGCTGGTTGAATAAGAAATGTTAATCAGGACACTGTAATAACCTCTTGTTCCTCTTTAGCGGGACCCTTAACATCACTTGAACCACAGGTGGCAGAAAGAAAGGCCTTCATTTAATGCCTTAAGGAAAGATGGCACCTCTAACATTGCAGTACTCCCTCAGTGTTGGATGAGAAGATTAGCCTTGATTTTGTGCTTGAAACTATGGGCCAAATTTCTCCCCATCAGGTAAGCTGGTCGACAGCGGGCGCGGGCAGGCGCAAAGCCGATTGCTGCTCGTGATCAGCTGTGTGCCACTATTTTACTTGGGCAAGCCAATTAAGGAAGTGCTCAGAGCTACCTATGCAGGCAGGGGGAGGAGGGAGAGTTGGGGCCTGTGCTTTTTTGCATGGGTGCGCAAAAGAGTGCAGAAATCTCCCCGAGGCACGGAGCTGCCTCAGGGAGATTAAGATCACAATGAAACTTTGAAAGAAAGAAAAAAGAAAATTATTCAGATATGTCCTCTCATGTGACAGTGTCACATGAGCTGGGACATGCTAATGAATTTTGATAAAAAATTTTATTTAGTTAATAAATTTAGTTAATAATGAAACTTCATCCCGCCTATGGATGAGATTTCATTAAAAATTTAAAGGCTACCTGGGATCTTCGCCTGCCCGCCAACATTAAGTATTAATTTATTAATTAATTAGTTTATTGATATCCTTAACAGGCCTTTGACAGTTCGTCGGGTGCACAGCCAACTCCAGTGCGCGCCCGCTGAACGCAAAATTGGAATGACGCACAGTGATGTCGGGACGCACGCCCAACTTCACCGCACATCATTTTACGTGTCGGCATGCGGCACCCACCCCCACATGCTGAACAGAAAATCCTGGCCTATGTCATTTAGAAACTAGTGTGCTACCACTGAGTCAAATCAAATCACTCATACTACTGACAATGCACACCTAAAGGACACAGGAACAGAGAGACCTGGAATTAACGTACACAAGTCTTTGAAGGTGATAGGATAAGTTAAGGAGACTGTTAAAAAGGTGCACAGGACCCATGGCTTTACAAATAGTATCCTCACTGGCTACGGGTGAGGTCTCAGAGGACTGGAGAATGGCCAATGTTGTCCCATTGTTTAAGAAGGGTAGCAGGGATAATCCAGGAAACTACAGGCCTGTGAGCCTTACGTCAGTGGCAGGGAAATTATTACAGAATATTCTTCATGACAGGATTTACTACCATTTGGAAGCAAATGGGTGTATTAGTGAGAGGCAGCATGGTTTTGTGAAGGAGAGGTCATGTCTCACTAACTTGATCGAGTTTTTTGAGGAAGTGACAAAGATGATCGATGATGGAAGGGCAGTGGATGTTATCTACATGGATTTTAGTAAGGCCTTTGACAAGGTCCCTCATGGAAGACTGGTACAGAACATAAAGTTGCACGGGATCAGAGGTGAGCTGACAAGATGGATACAGATTTGGCTTGGTCATAGAAGACAGAGGGTAGCAGTGGAAGAGTGCTTTTCTGAATGGAGAGTTGTGACTAGTGGTGTTCCGCAGGGATCTGTGCTGGGACCTTTGCTGTTGGTAGTATACGTAAATGATTTGGAGGAAATGTAACTGGGCTAATTAATAAGTTTGCAGACGACACTAAGGTTGGAGGAATTGCAGATAGTGAAGAGAATTGTCAAAGGATACAACAGGATATAGATCAGTTGGAGACTTGGGCGGAGGAATGGCAGTTGGAGTTTAATCGGGACAAATGCGAGCTAATGCATTTTGAAAGGTCTAATACAGGTAGGAGTTATACAGTCAATGGCAGAACCCTTAAGTGCATCGATGGGCAGAGGGATCTACGTGTACAGGTCCACAGGTCACTGAAAGTGGCAACACAGGTGGATAAGGTAGTCAGGAAGGCATATGGCATGCTTGCCTTCATCAGCAGGGGTATTGAATATAAAAGTTGGGAAGTCATGCTGCAGCTGTATTGAACCTTGGTTAGGCCACATTTGGAATATTGCATGCAATTCTGGTCACCACATTACCAGCAGGATATGGAGGCATTGGAGAGGGTGCAGAGGAGGTTTACCAGGAGACTGCCTGGTCTGGAGGTTATTAGCTATGAGGAGAGGTTGAAGAAACTCGGATTGTTCTCACTAGAGCGACGGAGATTGAGGGACAATTTGATAGAAGTTTACAAAATTATGAGTGGCATGGACAGAGTAGATAGTCAGAAGCTTTTTCCCAGGGTGGAAGAGTCAATTTCTGGGGGACATAGATTTAAGGTGAGAAGAGAAAACTTTAGAGGAGATGTGCAGGGCAAGTCTTTTATGCAGAGGGTAGTGAATGTCTGGAATTCGCTGCCAGAGGAGGTGGTGGAAGCAGGTACGATAGTGATGTTTAAGAGGCAGCTTGACAAATACATGAATAGGATGGGAATAGAGGGATTCAAACCCCGGAAGTGCAAAATGTTTTAGTTTGACAGGCAATATGATCGGCGCAGGCTTGGAGGGCCAAAGCCCCTGTTCCTGTGCTGTACTTTTCTTTGTTCTTTGTTATTTGTAAGAGTACAAAAGCATGGGATTTAAACTAAGCCTTTATAAAATCCCAGTTTGGTCTCAACCAGAGTATTGTATTTAATTCTAGGTAGCACACTTTCGGAAGGATGTCATAGGCTTAGAGAGTGTTTCTAAATATTCAGAGAACAGCTTCTGTTTAAAAGAATATTTGATTCTAGATCTAATAGGTTCAGCTTTTTAAATTACAAAGTGGTTTATTTGATGGAATATTTGATAGATGGTTCCTAACTTAGTAATGGTGCAAATTGATTTTAGCTCCACATTCAAATAATATATTTTCTTTTTATGGTGTATGTAATGACATTAATTATATATTTCAATGTAATATCATAAAGCTCATTTAAAGTTTCATTTTTAAAATAATTCATACCTTAATGGCTTTTTGCTTTACTTCAACAGAATTTATGCTTCTAGAGATTTGAATGAGATGGGAGGCTCACTTTCAACATCCTGACTGAGCAGATGATTCAGTGCAATACAATATACACTGTAATGCCAATATCATAAATGATAATGAGAAGAGTAAACCTGCAAAATTTGTCTTGCTCGTAATCAGGAATGTGCATTACAAAACTGAAGAGACTTTAATACTTCTTAGAATCATAGGCTGGGATTTTCCAGTCCCAACAGGGGCGGGTGTAATGGTGAGTGGGTGGGGGGAGGGAAACAATGCGGTGGGAGCTGAAAAATCGGTTTCCCGCTGGCATGAAATGACAGCAGGAACGTGTGCTCCTGCCCGTCGTGCCAGGTCGCCATTCCCTTTAGAGGCCGGCCTGAAGCCGTTTTGCATCCCATTAATGAGATGCAGATGAAGGTCCGATCTTCCCCGGTTCACTTATCCGCGCCTCCAGTCAGATATCATGCTGGTCCGGGACACGTCCAGATTCATGTGGTGTGCAATTGGAAGAAGGCCTGGGGCAGCTTGCGAGGAGTGGAGGATGGAGGCCTCCAGTGCCCGTGGATCCTGGAACACCGCAGCAGCAGTGGGTGGGGGGACCTTTATGCTGCTGGAGCTTCCAGGTCGTGGATCTTTGTGGATCATTAACGTATGAATTATTTTAAAAATGAAACTTTAAATGAGCTTTGATATTACATTGAAATATATAATTAACATCATTACATACACCATAAAAAAATTCTGAATGTGGAGCCAAAAATGGATTCTCACCATTGATAAGTTAGTAACCATCCTTCAATAATTCCATCAAATAATCCCCTTTGTAATTTAAAAAGCTGAGCCTATTGGATCGAGTATCAAATATTCCTTTAATCAGGAGCTGTTCTCTGAATATTTAGAAACCCATGACATCCTTCCTAAAGGGTGCTACCTAGGATTAAATACAATACTCTAGGTCTTTGTGCTACTGGAGCTTCCAGGACGTGGATCTTTGCACTGCAGGTGGTCAGCTGCATGAGGTACTGTTGGTCAGTGATGGTCTGTGCTGGGGATGGGGGCAGGATTAATTGGGAAGGAGAGGAATGAAGAGATGGGGCAGGTGTGGAGGTCTAGAGGGGGCTGGGGGAGGTTGGGGATGGTGGGAGAAAGAGAGAGATGCTGCGGGCTTCATGGAATGGGTGAGGCGATATGGAGCGGGAGAGTGGGAAGAGCCGTGCTGTAGTGTGGGCGGGGTGGTTGTACAGGTGTGAATGGGCGTGGGGGGGGGAAGAAGGGGAAGAGGTTCAAAGGGAGGCATCAGTGGTCATGTTCAGGGAAATGTTGATAGGAAGGAATTGTAAGAATTAATGGGGGCAGTGGGAGCCAATAGGATGAAGGGTGAGGATCCTGCGATGACGGGCAAAAGGACGATGAGGGTTGTTGGAGGGGACACGGAAGTAAAACAGGATCCTGTGGGTTAGCAGGATGAGAGAGGAACAAGCTTATTGTCATGGGGGTCGGCTCTTCAGGAAGGTAGGGGACATGGGCATTAACTTGAACAGAATGGAGGATAATTGGGAAGAGTTGTAGGGTAACTGTGGGAACATCTAAGGTTACACCGGGATGATCAATAGTTATGAGGGAGAGGATATAGGTCACATGGCGAGGTTGGAACGTATTGGATCCAACCTGAAAAGTCACACAAACCTTGGCTGCTTGCAACTATCTAGAGCCTCAAAGTGGAGATCTTGAGATGCTGCATGGGAGCTAGGTCATCGGGGGTGGGCGAAGTGGCAGGTCAGCTCAATTGGACAACTGAAGGGGACCGGGGGACATGGACCCAGCCTGTGGCTCCCGCTGAAGATGGGGGAAGAGGTGCACAGGCTTAAAAACTACGAATTGCAATTAAACCATGTCAGACCTCATTAAAGTGCAAGTGTAGACTATTCACCAAAGTGTAAGAACATTAACAATCATAACAACCATGCATCCGCATGTGAAATCAAATCTTTTAATCTTGCGTTCCCTACCAATTCTTCCAGGTGCTCTCCCGACATCCACAACAGGGGTGGGGGCAGCCTGCTGACCAGTCTTGGATGATCTTGGCAGGCGTCCTCTGGAGACCCGAGGCATGGAGGGCCCCAGCTTACTTTGGCTGTCCTGCTGTGGGACAGCTGCTCCCTCTGAGGATGAAGCTGAAGGGCTCACGGGCATGGGGGAATTCCGAAGATCTGGACACTCTCAGAGGGTCCAGAGTGGAGGTCCCAGGGATGCCCAAAGGCAGTTCCTCTTCCCTTTCCCAGAGGGCCTTTACCTGATTCCTTGAGGAGAAGGGACACCTGGAGGGAAATCAAGATGCTCCATCCCCCTCTGACCCAGCCACAGCAAGATGTCACCCATGGCTACAGTGATGGAGTGCAGATCTGCGCGCAACTTCAACAGAAACTCAGCATTCTGCTGGACGAAGTTCTCTATGGCATTTGCCATCCTGCCCATGGAGACCTCCATGTGCGCACAGGTCAGAACCACTTCATCAAGGAGCAGGCGGATGGACTCCTTCACCACATGTGCCACTCTGTTGCGGACCTTTGCCACCTCTGCCTGATGTTCCCTCTCTTCTCACTGCATCTCCAGCATTTCGTGCAGGGCCGATCCCAGAGGCTTGTCAACCGACTTGGACATCACAGATGCCTCTTCCCCAGCAGTTCTCTAATTGTCAGTGAGCTTGGCTGACCCTGCTTCCTTCTGCTGCGGACATGTATCCGTGCAGTGACCACCAGAATGTGAGACCCTGCTTGAACGAGATCTAGTACCACTGAAGTATGTGTCTTTGCACTGGAGGAGGGTGCAGGTGACTGCTGTGATAGATCTACAAGTGCATCTTCTTCCTCCTCACAACGTCCTTGGTCCTCTGTGAGCTGGAGGTACTGCTGAACAGGGCTTTCTCTTCCTGCCTTCTCCTCTGCTGCTGGCACCTGTAAGTGAGAGAGGAGAGAGTGTGTGACTGCTTGAGCTGCCTCCAATATGGAGGAACGTATGGCCCTTAGGTTTCTATGTGACTACATTATGCATGGATCCTTACTGCATGGAGGCTGCCTGCCGACATCTCCATCTGCACAGGCTCAGCCTGGTTCCCCTCCCCCCCCACCGCCCCTGCCAGCTTGACTACCCGTTCCTCAAACTCAGTAAGGCTCCTCAGGGCAGGCAGGCCCCCTCCTGTCTTCTCTCTCTCTCCTGTTGTGCCGTAACTTTTCCTGCGCAAAGAGAGATGGGGTTGAGAACAATTGGGTTTCAGGTACCCTTCTCTTGCTTCCACTCTTACAAATAACCTGCTGGATTGTGTACCATGTGAATTATGCACTGTTGGTTGTCCACCAGGGATTTGGGGTAGCGCCCTCCAGAGCGGTGAGCCAAGGAAATAGAAGGCTCACAGACACATGTCATTAGCGGTGCTTTCTGGTACCTCAATGTCTAGACTCCTTTCCCCTAACCTCCACCACCCTCCAACCAGGCAGCATCTGAGCTCTCTGTGTGGAAGGGTCAGGGGCCCACAGTGGCCTCTCCACCTGCAGACCAGATGGACTGCAGTGGGGTCATGAGACATCACTTTATCACATTGAGTAGCGTTTTATGCATGGGTCCCATGGATGGCGCCCTTGCCACTGAGGTCCATGACCCCTCTACCATTCAGTGAGGTGAGTGTGAGCAGTTGAGGGTTCACTTACCCTGGCGGCGCAGATGAGGTTATTCATTGGTTTCCGGCACTGCAGGGCAATTGTCTGGTGCAGGCCGAGGGCATTGACCACCCTGAAGACTTCCTCCCATGCAGGGTTGATCACACAGCTCGGTCTCCTCCTTCCATCGTCAGGGTACAGGTATGCTCCTCCTGGCCTCCACTGCACTGAACAGTACATTGAGGGAAGCCTTGCTGAATCTGGGGGCTGGAGCTCCCCCGGATTGCTGGGCCATCCTCTCCTTCCATGCTGGGTTTGCGACAAAGAAGTTGATGTCCGGATGCCTTTTTAATATGGCACTTGGATATGAAAGCAGGGCGCACGCCATACATTGGGAAACTCCTGACTACATAACTAATTAGGGCAGCATTGTGCGATTCGGCATGAATTCCCACTGGTCGGTGTGAAACACTCCCGGTTCCCATGTCCATCACCGGATTTAGGCCCGAAATGGAAAATCCAGGCCATCGTGTTTGTGCCAAATCTTTGCTAGAACAATCCAAAATTAAAAGGATAATAGAAGTGAATTCAAACCAATAATTTCATGTAAGGTTCAAATGGTTATAACTGGTTCCCAATTTACTTTTGTGATTCATGAACTTGCTGCCTTATAATATATATAGTGGAGAAGTTGGCATTGTGGTAATCCAGAGGCCCAGGTTAATGGCTTGGGGACATGGTTTCAAATCCCACCATGGTAACTGGTGGGTTTAAATTCAACTAATAAATCTAGAATATGAAACTGGTCTCAGTAATGGTGACTATGAATGATAACTTTTGTTTATTAAAAACCCAGCTGGGTTACTAATATTTAGATTATTAGATCCAGAATGAAATCTGCAATCCTTACCTTTCTGGCCTACTTGTGACTCCAGACTCTTAAGTGAAACTCAGTTGAAGTGAAATTAGGGTTGGACAACAAATGTTTGCCAGCGTTGTTCAAATCCCTTGAAAGAAAAAAAATATATTGGCAGGGTGAATGGATCCCACTATAGTGTCCCTGCTATTGTATGGTCCAGATATGAGTGGGCATTTGGTCATGCAATAGGTCTGCACCATCATGCAAAACCTAGTAATGTTGTTAATCAAAATAGGTATCCGTAACCACAAGCAGCACTTAAATATAGCTTACTGAGTAGTTCAGCAAGCAAACTTACAGAAAAGCAGAAAAAAATGAAGACTAATTTGCAGAATACTTTAGTCAAGCTGGTATATATTTACCTGAATAGAGTGCCTTCAACCATACTTATCCAATGATAATCTTGTGTCCCACACTATTCTTTTGATCCAGGTATGACTGTAAACTTGGTCATGCAGTAGGGCTGCACCATCATGCAATTCTGAGCAATGTTGTTAGATACCTACAACCACAAGCAGCACTTAAAATACCTTATGGAGTAGTTCAGAAAATAAACTTACAGCAAAACAGGAAAAAAAATGAACACTAATTTAGAGCATACTTTAGTCAAACTGGTATACATTTACCTGAGTGGAGTTGCATCCAGTCATATTTATCCAATTATAGTTCTGTGTCCCACTGCACTGAATAAAGTTAACAACACTTAGAGCAGAATCATCCCAGATTTGCACTCAGTGCAGTAGTGGGCGGGTAAAACCATCTTTTATCCACTGGCCATGATAGCAGATTATTTTTTTATTCATTCACAGGATGTGGACTTCGCTGGCTGGGCCAGCATTTATTGCCCATCCCTAGTTGCCATTGTGAATGTGGTGGTGAGCTGCCTTCATGAACCGCTGCAGTCCATGTAGTGTAGGTACACCCATAATGCTGTTAGGGAGGGAGTTCCAGGATTTTGACCCAGCGACAGTGAAGGAACGGCGATATATTTCCAAGTCAGGATGGTGAGTGACTTGCAGGGGAACTTCCAGTTGGTGGTGTTCCCATCCATCTGCTGCCCTTGTCCTTCTAGATGGTAGTTGTAGGTTTGGAAGGTGCTGTCAAAGGAGCCTTGGTGAGTTCCTGCAGTGCATCTTGTAGATGGTACACACTGCTGCTGCTGTGCATTGGTAATGGAGGGAGTGAATGTTTGTGGATATGGTGCCAATCAAGCGGGCTGCTTCGTCCTGGATGGTGTCCAGCTTCTTGAGTGTTGTGGGGGCTGCACTCATCCAGGCAAGTGGAGAGTATTCCATCACAGTCCTGACTTGTGCCTTGTAGATGGTGGACAGGTTTTGGCGAGTCAGGAGGTGAATTACTCATCACAGGGTAGCCTCTGACCTGCTCTTGTAGCTACAGTATTTATAAGGCTAGTCCAGTTCAGTTTCTGGTCAATGGTATCCCCCAGGATGTTGATAGTGGGGGATTCAGTGATGGTAACGCCATTGCACATCAAGGGGCGATGGTTAGACTTTCTCTTGTTGGAGAGGGTCATTGCCTGGCACTTGTATGGTGCAAATGTTACTTGCCACTTGTCAGCCCAAGCCTAGATATTGTCCAGGCCTTGCTGCATTTGAATATGGACTGCTTCAATATCTGAGGAGTTGCCAATGGTGCTAAACATTATGCAATCATCAGCGAACATCCTCACTTCTGACCTTATGTTGGAAGGAAGGTCATTGATGAAGTAACTGAAGATGGTTGGCCTGAGGACACGACCCTGATGAACTCCTGCAGTGATGTTCTGGAGTTGAGATGGCTGACCTCCAACAACCACAACCATCTTCCTTTGTGCTAGGTATGACTCCAACCAGCGGAGAATTTACCCCTGATTTCCATTGACTCCAGTTTTGCCAGAGCTCCTTGATGCCATACTCTGTCAAATGTGGCCTTGATGTCAAGGGCAGCCACTTTCACCTCACTTCGGAAATTCAGCTCTTTTGTCCATGTTTTAACCAAAGCTGTAATGAGGTCAGGGCTGAGTGGCCCTGGCGGAACTCAAACTGGGTTATTGCTAGGTAAGTGCTGCTTGATAGCACTGTTGATGACCCCTTCCATTACTTTACTGATGATCATAGACCAACGGGGCGGTAATTGGCCGAGTTGGATTTGTCCTGCTTTTTGTGTACAGGCCATACCTGGGCAATTTTCCACAAAGCTGGGGAGATGCCAATGTTGTAGCTGTAATTGAACAGCTTGGTTAGGGGCGTGGCAAGTGCTGGAGCACAAGTCTTCAGTACTATTGCCAGAATATTGTCAGGACCCATAGTCTTTGCAGTATCCAGTGCCTTCAGCCATTTCTTGATATCATGTGGAGTGAATCGAAATGGTTGAAGACTGGCATCTGTGATGCTGGGAACCTCTGGAGGAGACCGAGATGGATCATCCACTCAGCACTTTTGGCTGAAGATTGTAGCAAATGCTCCAACTTTCTCTTTTGCACAGATGAGCTGGTCTCCCCGATCATTGAGGATGAGGCTATTTGTGGAGTCTCCTCCTTCGGTGAGTTGTTTAATTGTCCACCACCAGTCACGATTGAATGTGGCAGGACTGCAGAGCTTAGATGTGATCCGTTAGCTGTGGGATTGCTTAGCCCTGTCTATCACTTGCTGCTTATGCTGTTTGGCGGGCAAGTAGTCCGGTGTTATAGCTTCACCAGGTTGACACCTCATTTTTAGATATGCCTGGTGCTGATCCAGGCATGCGCACCTGCACTATTCATTGAAGCAGGGTTGACCTCCTGGCTTGTTGGTAATGGTAGAATGGGGGTTATGCTGGGCTCTGAGGTTACAGATTGTGTTCGAGTACAATTCTGCTGCTGCTGATGCGCCACAGTGCCTCATGCATGTCCAGCCCTGAGTTGCTAGATCTGTTCGAAATCTGTCCCATTTAGCATGGTGGTGGTGCCACACAACAGGATGGAGGGTGTCCTCAATGTGAAGGCGGGATTTCGTCTCCACAACAACAGTGCAGTGGTCATTCCTACTGATACTGTCATGAACAGATGCATCTGCGGCAGGCAGGTTGGTGAGGATGAGGTAAAGTATGTTTTTCCCTCTTGTTGGTTCCCTCACCACCTGCCGCAGACCCAGTCGAGCAGCTATGTCCTTTAGAACTCTGCCAGCTCAGTCAGTAGTAGTGGTACCGAGCCACTCTTGGTGATGGACATTGAAGTCTGTTTTATCCTGATCACTAGTTAGTTGGATTAATAGATCCGGGTTGCACACTTGTTTCGTGATGACCAAGTTGGTACCATAGACATAGCAGATCAGCAGATAGTTCTTATGTAGAACACATTGTATTTATTTACAAAGGAACTCAACAGCTACACTTGTGTACTTACGACTCAAACCCTGTCTCTACATTACAGACTCTTACTCTAGACTAGTTACTATTGACTACAGACTACTGAGGTAGCCTGCGCTACTCTGTCATTGGATAATAAGATCATGTGATCTTTTATTATAATATTCTTCCTAAAGGCATATTACGCATCAGATTACCACATTCCTCCCCCTTTACTCAGCAATATATGTTACAGTTATAATTACAATTTTTCTCAAAATGTCACATTATTTACACAGCTGAGTTATTTACAAATTCAGTCTCCCTGGCGATTTCCTTATGTGTGTAGACTGTCTCAGTTTTACAGCTTCAGGTGTTTTGTCAGGAATCGCCTCTTCTGGTGTTGTCCTAACATCAGATTCTTCAGGGGCACCTGCAAATTTCTTTCCTCAACTCTTGCAGGTACAGCCAATGCTTCAAACACATATGTGCTAAGTTGAGTTCTTTCAACAGGAGACATTAACACAGTCGTGAACACTGGAGGAATCGTTTCCTGAAACTTTGTTTCTCTCCTCCTTATATGGTCTATATGTCTCCGTATGACTCAGTCTTCTTTCATGTGGTAAGAAAGAGGTCCAGTAAATGTACTTATTTCACCTGATAGCCAGTTAAGTCCTTCACCAAAATTTTTCATACATACCGTCTCTTCTACGGTAAACTTTCTGTTATGACTATGCCAGTCAATTACAATTTTCTGACATCACTGACTCTTTTCCACCTTCCCACCTAAATGTGGCGTTACTAAGCTTAATTTCGTTCTGAGATGCGATTCATCAACAATTCCACAGGTGTGACACCTGTTGTAATGTGAGTGGTGGTTCTATAATGGAAAAGAAAACATGCTAACTTGGTCACTACGGATCCTCCAGTTAATTTCTTCATATCATTTTTGAATGCTCGCTTGGTCAGTCCATTCGAAGAAGGTTGGTATGCTGAAGTTTTTACATGATTAGTACCACTGAGGCTGATAAACCGTTGAAACTTAGCTCTGCTAAATGCTGTGCCGTTATCTGATACGCCCAGTTCTGGTAGTCTGTTAATGGCAAAACTTTATTGTAGCTTGTCAATTGTATCAGAAGATGTTGGTAACTTCACTTCATATATGTCCATCCATTTTGAGTGAGCATCAACCATAAGGAGAAACATTGTTCACATAAAAGGACCCAAATAGTCAATTTGCAATCGTACCCATGGTCTTCCTGGCCACTCCCACGGGTGTAACGAAGCTATTGGAAGTAACTTTTGCATTTGCTGACACTGCATACAACTTTTTTATAAACTCTCTATTTCTCCATTCATTCCAGGCCACCAAAGATCGCTGCATGCTGTGGTCTTCATTTGGGAAATACCCGGATATGCACTATGTAATTCAGTTAACAAAGGCTTTTGTCCTTTTGGAGCAACAATCACTCAAGCTCCCCACAATAAGATACCATCCTGGCTGGTTATCTCATATCTTCTGTGAAAATACAATTTCATTTCATCAGATTCCTGTTCTTGTGACCAACCGTGAAGAACTTGTTCTTGTACTTTGGATAAGACTGGGTCTCAACTTGTCCAATCTCTAATCTGTCCAGCACATACCAGTGGTAAATCTAAGAAGTTCAATAATGAAACGAATTCTTGAGGAACTGCAACATCCTCATCATTTTCTTTCAAAGGCAAATGGCTAAGTGCATCAGCATTTGCAATCTGATTTCCAGGCCTGTGGATGAAAGTATACTCATACGCTGCCAGAATCAAAGCCCATCTCTGTATTCTTGTTGAAGTTATGGCTGGTATAGCTGAACAATCCTAGTAAAGGCTTATGGTCTGAAACGATAGTAAAGTGATGGCCGTGTACGTACTAGTGAATTTTCTTGACACCAAACATGATTGACAAGCCTTCTTTTTCTATCTGTGAGTATTCCTTTTCCGCTGTGTTGAGTGTTCTTGATACAAACCCAATAGGTCATTCTGAGCCATCGTCCTTTCGATGGGAGAGCACTGCTCCCATTTCATAAGGAGATGTGTCACATGTCAGAACTAACTCCTTTCTTTGGTCAAAATGTACTAATAGGGTGGATGAATGCAACAGTTGTTTCACTTTTGTGAAAGCTTTTTTCTTTGGCGTTTGCCAAGACCAATGTTGGTTTTTCCTGAGTAGGTAATACAAGGGCACCAATTCTGTCAACAAATTAGGCAAAAAGCGTCCATAGTAATTGATCATCCCCAAGAATGATTTGAGCTCGGAGGTGTTCCTTGGTGCTGGTGCCTCTCTAACGGCTCCCACTTTTTCTTCAGCCAGGTGGAGGCCCATTGCATCTACCCTGTGACCTAAAGTAACCTAACTTCTTTCTTTCTTTTTTTAAGTACACTTCCTCCAATGTAAAACGCTTCAAAACTTCTTCCAAGTTTGTCAAATGCTCCTTTTCAGTGATTCCTGTCACTAGAATGTCATCTAAATAAACTACAACATGAGGCAATCCCTGCAGTAAATTTTCCATTGTCCTCTGGAATATGGCGCATGCAGAGGATACACCAAAAGGCAACTGGGTATACTGGTGCAACCCTTTGTGTGTATTACTTATGACAAATTTTGGGAGGCCTTCTCTAACTCCAATTGTTGATAAGCATGGCTCATATTAAGCTTCGTGTAGTGGTTCGATCTGCCAAGTTAATATCCAGTCTTCAGTTTTTGGTATGGGGTGTCTGTCCAACTTAGCCACTTTACTGACAGTTAATTTGTAGTCTCCACAAATTTGAACACTTTGGTCAGGCTTAAGTATGAGGACCATTGGTGCTGCCCCTTTCGAGAACTGCACAGGTTGTATCACCCCCAGTTTCTCTAACCTATCCAATTCAGCTTCTACCTTTTCCTTCATTGCATAAGGTACTGGTCTTGCTTTCATAAATCAGGGGGTAGAGTCTGGATCAACATGAATTTTTGCTTGTAGCCCTTGGATGTTCCCGAGTTCATCTTGGAAAACTGAGGTGTATTTTTTATAGTAGCTCAGGTAGCCCACTGGCTCTCAGCTGGAAGATCTCAGTCCAATCCAATTTAATTTCTTTCAGCCAGTTTCATCCAAGGAGACTTGGCCCCTCACCTGCTACCACCATCAATGGTAATTTTACTGACTGACTTCCGTACTATACAGTAATCCTGCTTATGCCTTTGATTTTGATGTCTTCTCCCATGTAAGTTTTCAATTTGGTATCTGTTTTTTCCAAATTTAATTTATATTCCCTATGATTTAGGTATTTAAAAGTATGCTCACCTATCACCATAGAGGAAGTTCCTGTATCCACCTCCATTCTGATAGGCCTGTTATTCACCCTCACTGTTACATAGATAGGTTCTGTTCTTCCTACCTTTAAATTATGCAATGAATAAATATCTGAATCTGTTACTTCATACTCTTCTATGTTATGAATCTCATAGGATTTTTACTTTTGATTGAAAATCTGCCTGTTTCTATGCTTTCAATGTCTCATGAGGTGTCCGTTTCAATGACAATAAAAACATTAGATTTTCTTAAACTTCGATCCATTACAAGTTTCCACCTCTGTTACCATTTTTCCATGATTTCGCTGCTAAGTCATTTATTTTTATTTGTCTGAAAGCTGTGGCTGCTTCCCACTGTTCATCAGTGCTGTACATTTTTGTGCCCTTTTTGGCTGGGGCTCCCTGCCCTTCCTGGATGTCAATGCCATTTTGCGCTCCCTGTATGGCTTGTGAATCTCTCACTGCACCTTCCATAACCAGTGCTATTTCCTGTGCCTTCTGAAAATCCAAATTTGTTTCAGCCTGTAATCTCTTCTGAATCACATCTTCACTTATACCGCACACCAAACAATCTCTAAGCATTTCATTTATAAATGTACCAAACTTGCATTATTCTGTTAACTATTATAGACTTGCCACATAACAAGCATCTGTCTCCCCTGGGGCTCTATTTCTTGAGTTAAATTTGAACCATTGTATCTTTACCGAGGGCTTGGGCTGGTAATGATTCTTCACAAGGTTCACTAATCATCAAAACTTTTTGAATCCAGGGGACTGGGTGCCATTAAACTTCGGATCAATCTGTAAATCTTACTCCCACATGTGGACAACAGGATCACTCGCCTCTTCTCCTCCCCCGCAATGTCATTAGCTTGGAAAAAGAACGCAAGACGTTCAGCATAGTGAGACCAATCATCTACATTGGGCCGAAAGGATCAACTCTTCCAAACTGCAGCATGCTTCAAAGGGACTGCTTCGACGATTAAGACGGAAACTCTACTTAAAATTACCGTGCAAGGTATGGCCCGATTTCAGCTCACTTGATTTCCTTCCTCGCTTTTCTTTTGCTTTTTTTCTTGTCCTTTTTTGCTTTTTCTTGCTTTTTTCACCTCATTACCAGTTTGTTGGATCCTGGTCACTAGTTTAGTAGGACTAATGGATCTGGGTTGCACACTTGTTTCCTGACGACCGAGTTGGTAACATAGACAGAGCAGGTCAGCAGACAGTTCTTATGTAGGACACACTGTATTTATTTACAAAGGAACTCAGCAGCTACACTTGTGTACTTATAACTAAAACCCTGTCTCCACATTACAGACTCTTACTCTAGACTAGTTACTACTGACTACAGACAACTGAGGTAGCCCATACTACTCTGTCATTGGTAATAAGATCATGTGATCTTCTATTATAACATTCTTCTTAAAGGTATATTACACATCAGACTACCACAAAGTCCCCCACTCAGAGTACATTCTGCGCTCTTGCCACCCTCAGTGCTTCCAGTGGTGTTCAACATGGAGGAGCACTGATTCATCAGCTGAGAAGGGGGGGGGGGTGGGCAGTACATTGTAATTAGCAGGAGGTTTCCTTGACCATGTTTGACCTGATGCCATGAGGCTTCATGGGGTCCAAAGCCGATATTGAGGACTCTCAGGGCAACACCCTCCTTACTCTATAGCCACCTCTGGTGATGGTAGTGTCTGGGACATTATCTGTAAAGTATGATTCCATGAGGATGACTATGTTAGGCTGTTGCTTGACTTGTCTGTGAGCCAGCTCTCCCAATTTTGGCACTGGCCCCCAGATGTTAGTAAGGAGGACTGAGTGGTTTGCTAGGCCATTTCAGAGGGCATGTAAGAGTCAACCACATTGCTGTGGGTCTGTAGGCCAAACCAGCTAAGGATGGCAAATTTCCTTCCCTAAAGGGCATTAGTGAAATAGATGGGTCTTTACGACAATCTACAATGGTCAGCATTAGATTTTTAATTCCAGGTTTTTATTGAATTCAAATTCCATCATGTTCCGTGGCAGGAATTGAACCCAGGTCCCCAGAGAATTACCCTGGGTCTCTGGATTACTAGTCCAGTGACAATGCCACTATGCAATCACCTGCCCTTTCCACACCATATCGCCCCAAACCTGCTGCATTAATTATGCATTCCTGAGAAACACTGTTTCCATGGTGGCCAGGTTCTCATTTGCCCACCATGTCATCACTTCGCCACTTCATCATGGTGGGCGCCATATTTAAAGTCCAGCCTCACGCACGCCTCTCAGTGCTTCCAGCCCAGGACTACTGCAGGGAAGATGTCTATGAAAGGCAAAAAGACTGCAGCCCCCAGGTTCAATGACTGGAACACCTTTTCAATGCCGTGGAGGCTTACCGCGATGTCCTCTACCCCAGCTCTGGCCACAGGATGGGCAGTGGCATGACCAAGCAGGCTTGGGAGGTGGTGGCAACGGTGGTTGGCGCCAACGCCCTTCAAAAGAGGGCAGCCACTCAGTGCCGCAAGAGGATGAATGATCTCCTCTGTTCTGCCAATGGAAGTCACTCTTCTCATCACTCTCAACTCACACACTCATAAACCCATCACACATCCACAGGGCCCTCACTCACTGCCAATTCAAGGGACATCACCATTCACTCCCTCACACACGCCTTCATTGTCCTCACCTCATTCCTGGGACCACTCACCACCAACACATGTCAAGCATACTTATCATCTGGCCTGGCAGGCAGCCTGCTTACACTCTCTCCATGTCTATTCATGCAGGATAAGCTAGCACACAACAAAAGGGAGAGGTCGCAGACTGGTGGAGGAATGCCTGAAATCAAGGTCGTCATGGACTTTGAAATCAGAGCCATGCAGCTGGCCGACAGTTACCTAGACCATTTCTGTGCTGACGGTGAGGTCGGCAGTGGTCTACCAAGTGAGGATCCAGCAGTGCAACATTCACTAGACAACCACTGATGTGTCCTGTTTCATAGGCCACGGCCATGCAATAATTATATCCCCATGCTTTCAGCCAACACAGGGCCTCCAATCAAGCCCCAAAGAAACCTCTGAAGAGGAATCTGGAGGCACCCTCCTTAAAGTCCCATCACAGCACTTGCCCACACCCTTCACCAGCACGGAGACACGCACCTCAGTGGGACTTGCTTCACAGTAGCCTTGGGATCTCAATCTGGTGATCAAATTGCACTATCTAATCTGCAGCAGGTGGAGGCAGGGACTTCCCAGGTGTCTGGCACTCGGAGGACTGTTGGAGGCCAGAAATTTGCTGAGCATCTGGACCCAGTCATGTCACAGTTGCTGGAGCTGCAAAAGCAAGCTTGGGAACATCAGGATGGGATGTCCACTGCACTCGTCAGATTTCAAGGAGTCCATCCACCTTCAGGCTGAGGTGATCGCACCGGCATGCCAATGCACCGAGGTCAACACTGGTAGGATGGCCATCGCCATGGAGACCTTGGTCCAGGATGTCGCTCCTGCACTGCTGTGTGGGCTCAACACCAATGCTGATGCCATAGTTGGCCTCCAACAGTGTGTATGCGAGAGGGGTGCAGGGCAGCTCGATCTCACTCAAGTTACCCCTCCTCCTCAAGGAGTTAGCCAGGGACCTTTTGGGCACCAATAGGGAGGAGGATCAGCAGGTGCACACTCCGGGGCCATCCATCTGGTGACTCTGGGAGTGTCCGGCCCATCCGAATCCCCTCTTCCTGGATGGCTGAGGAGCACCAAGACATGCAGCAAGATAGGAAAGTTAAAGAGAATTAGTTGCACAGCCTGGGTACGGGTGTTAATCACTTGCAGATACTGTTTACTATTGTCAATAAACTCCCAAGAATGTCTCCCTGCCTATGGCTCCTTGTTCTGATGAGCAGTGTTTGTGTTACTCAGGTGTGAAACTTTTCTGTACAAGATAAAGGCAGGTGTCTCAGTCAAGGACCTCTTCCCTGTGCTTTGTGCAGCCTTCAGACCAAAGTGATGGTTCAGCCTCACACTCACTGGACACATTACTAATGTCTGCACCTCAAAGGTGCTTGATATTGCTGCCAGAATGTTGTGGGCAGCCATCATTCTCTCTGTGTGCGTTCAGCACCTTTAAGGTGGGGCTGCCCCCCACCCCCCCCACCGCCATCTGTGCCCAGTGACGCTGTGCTCCTGAAGGAGTCAGATGCTGAAAGTGGAGAAAGGATCAGATACTTTTAAAGTTGCATGGCTGCGTCTCTACGTTATGACCCTGAGCACAGAGTGCAAGTGAGCTGCCTCAGTCAGACAGGAGTCAGACATTCTTAGAGGCTATGTGAAGATCTATGCAGTGTCGTCACTGCATGTCATCATCATCCTCCTGCTATCTAGTGACTATTAGGGCCTCCACTGCGTTCCCATGACAGGAGCATTCTCACAGAGGGTATGTAGGCTGCCATAAACCAGACTGGAGTCAAATGTTCACAGATGCAATGTGAGGATCTATAGGGACACCTCACTGCATATAGTCATCCTCCACAAACCTGGCAACTCTGAGGGCCTCCTGAGCGCACCTGCCTTGTCTAGCCAGTGTGAGGGCCTCATCCCCATCATCGTCACCATTTGAGGACCTCCTCATCCTCATCCCCGTCCGCATCCTCCGCATTGGAGGAGACCTCCAACTCCTCCATCTCCTCCTCAGCCAGCTACTTTCCCCGTTGCAGTGCCAGGTTGTAAAGGGGGCAGCAGGTGACGACGATGTGTGACACCCTCTGTGGACTGTATTGCAGGGCTCCACCAGAACAGTCCAGGGACCGGAGACACATGTTCAGCATCCCGATGGTCTGCTCCACCAAGTTGCAAGTTGCAGCATGGGCCTTATTATACCTTCGCTCTGCTGCAGTCTGAGGCTGAGTGTTATCAGCCACATCCTCTGTGGGTAGCCCTTGTCCCCGAGGAGCCATCCTGCAGCTTCTGTGGAACTTGGAAGACTTCAGGGATCTGAGATCTACTGAGAATATAGGAATCATGGACACTCCCTGGAAACCGTGTACAGACCTGCAGGATGCGTTTGTGGTGGTCGTACACCAACTGCACATTCAGCAAATGGAATCCCTTGTGGTTGATATAGTTGGCCACATGTTGCGACGGAGATTTGAGTGCCATGTAAGTGCAATCAATCGCACCCTGCACCTGTGGGAAATCCGAGATCTGGGCAAAACCAATCACTCTTGCATCCTGGCTCTCCTGGTTCCGGGTGAAATGCACAAAGTTGTGAGCCCTCGCGAAGATGGCATCCATGACCCCATGGATGCATTTGTGGGTGGAGGCTTGTGATATCCCACAGAGGTCACCTGTGGAGCCCTGAAAAGAGCCACTAGCATAGAAATTGAGCGCCACTGTCACTTTCACAGCCACTGGCAGTGGATGCCCTCCATGTTCCCTTGGCGCCAAATCCTGCAGGATATGACTGACCAGTTCCCTAGACATGCGGAGTCTTTGGTGACACTGGTTCTTGGTCATCTGTGGGAATGAAAAGCAGCATCTATGGACCCTGGGTCCAGCTAGGTGCCGACCAGCGACGGTGCGCTGTGGCTCTTCGGCAGCATGTGCAGAAGCACCAACCACCCATTCTTCCAGAGGGTGCTGCTCTTCCCTCTGCAAAGCCAGGCACCTCAGTCGCTCTCTTCTCCATCATCCTCGCTCTCTGTACACCATGAGGTATACAGCTAGGTCACCAGGCTCCATGATCCTGATGCACTCTTCCTACAGGATGAAAGGGAGAGACACGTGGGTTAGTATGGGTGTACTAAGAACCTGTCTTAGTTAAGTCTGAAGGTCCCTTAATGCATTCCAGAGAGCACTGGCCACTACTTGGATGGCCAGAGATTAGTGCGCTGAATGGCTGCCTGAAACTTCACCCACCTCTGTCCTACTCCACCCGACCGATTGGCAGCAGCTTTGCCCATTGAGCTGCATGCAGTGCTCTCAGCTAAGAAGCAGGTAACCTCCTAACCTGCACTGCAAAACTGCACTGTTAGCTTGAACCATGGGGAGACTAGTCCAAACCAGGTTGCTGACATTACAAGGGGATGTGGGCACCTCCACCAGTGACTGCTCCATGGCCAGCTTTAGCAAGGAGATTATACAACGTGCCAGGTCATCCAACTGTTCTGCAGTCCACTAAAATGCTCATTAGTTTGCAGCCGTGCCCGAGGGGTGAAAAGCTCTGGAGCACTTGGTGCCACTTTGTGCCTCTGCATTGCTCGAGTGGGTAGTTAAGCTAGAGGCCCAACTCCAATCATATCAATGTGGCAATGCAGAGGAATGATCACTTTATACAAGATTTCCCTAATGCGTGGTTGCTTCCCCTACCCCACCCCACACGTGCTTGTGCATTATCCTCAACTGCAAGGCAGCCCTTTACTGTCCCCGCCCACCCAAAATGGGCTTCAACCTTTAAGTCCAACAGGTGATCCAGGCGAGCACTCCACAACATTACTGTGTACTCACCTCTGAGTTCCCTTCAAAGTGCAGGCCACCATGTGCATGTCTTTTATATGCTGTTGTGAAACACATCGGTGTGCAATCACTCCAACGTGGGTGGACAATCCAGCATGGGGGCATGATTCCAGTGGGCTGGGCTTATAATGATATACAGATGTATTACAATGAGGCTCCTGATATCTGAAGGCAGGAAACGTGACCCACAATTGGCGGGCAGAGCGGACAATTGCAAACTGGTTTCACAACATCGTGAAACCGATTTTTGACCTTCTCGTCATATTGTCCGCCCACGCCACTGAACACGAAGGTTTTTTTGCACAATAATGCATATTTTTGTGATAAAGTCCATCCACATTAGGATATAGAACATCGGATTTAGGAGCAGGAGTAGGCCATTCAGATCATTGAACCTGCTCTGCCATTCAATAAGATTTTGTCTCAACTTCACTTTCCTGTCTGCCCCCACCCCCCCATAACACTAGACTCCCTTTACTTTAGATGACTTTGTAAAGATCTGATCTATCTCCAATGTTACTTTTTAAAGATTAATTGTGGATAATGATTTTTTTTAAAGAAGCAATGGCTGGTACATAGTGGCTATGTTCCTGGGGAATAGTAAACTGGGTGTGTTTGTGATTGGGGTGATTCCAAGGTGGCAATATATCCTCAATACCAAATCATTCCTCTTTAGTACATTCTGCAATACAATACTCTACCTGAGCCACACCTACATTGTAGAAGAACATCACTAATTAAACAACCCCCAGCCTGGCTTATTACTGGAACCTGGAGGGATAGGTCTGTCACTGAGAGCTGGGATTCCTCCCACCCAGCTCCAGGTAAACTGAACACCAATGTTTAAATTGGTGTGATGGCCCTGTCTGGAGAAGCAATTGAGATTTGAGATGTGCTCTTTGCTGAAAGGTAGCTTGATTTTCGCTGGTAAGACTACAGTAATATCCCTGCATATACTTTGAGGACCCTAAGCCTTGACTTTTTTCAACCTGCGCCTAACCTCATAAGATTAATATAAAAAAGGTGTGCCTCAACAGGGAGAAGTGCAGAATAAACATCAGTCAAAAGAAACTTCTCATTAGCTTGAACAAAAACAGAATTACCTGGAAAAACTCAGCAGGTCTGGCAGCATCAGCGGAGAAGAAAAGAGTTGACGTTTCGAGTCTTCATGACCCTTCAACAGAAGGTATTCCAGGTATTTCTGTTTTTGTTTTGGATTTCCAGCATCCGCGGTTTTTTGTTTTTATTTCTCATTAGCTTGGTTTGGAAACTTTTAAAAATGGGATGGCTTAATATATAAACAAGTATTTATACTTGAGAAAAGAAAGGTTATCATGTTAGGGGTAGACTCTTCCACTGAACTGATGTATGCTTATGTTAGTCTAACTATGTTAAACAGATCATAAATGTGATTGAGGACCTGCATCATAGATGTGATTTTTTTTTTTATGATCAGTCAAAGCTAAACAAACTAGTGATATCAGACAGCATAAAAGCTAGCCATCTACAGTGTTGATTTTGTCTGCACTGAACTGCTGCTTTGGGCTGCATTGGAGTGCTTCAGGTGGAGGTTGGTAAGAGAGGGATTTTGGTAAAGAGGAAAGGAGGGATGCTTTCATTTTCTACCCTTCTTCAGTAAGAAGAGCAGTGGCTTTGCTAAGTGGGACTTGGTGAGTATTTCTTCTGTCCTTTTATGTCTCTAAACTAGAGGAAGTAAAAGTAAAGGGAGTAATTTAAGGGGTGGTCATGGCAAGGCAGCTCGGCCAAGTAGAATGCTCCTCCTGTACGATGTGGGAATTCAGGGACACTTCCAGTGCCTAGGGTGACCATGTGTGCAGCAAGTGTCCTCAGCTGTCGCTACTCAAACTCCACATTTCAGAGCTGGAGTTGCAGCTGGAATCACTGTAGATGAGACCTTCATGGATCAGGTACAGTGAGGTGGTCACACCACACGTAAAGAGTGCACAGGCAGAAAGGGAATGGGTGACTACCAGAGAGAGTAAAAGCACGGGGCAGGTAGTGCAGGAGCCCTCTGGGTCCATCTCCCTCTCTAACAGATTTCCCTTTTTGGATGCTGCCAGGGACGATGGTTTCTCAGGGGAATGTAGCGACAGCCAAGTCCGTGGCACTACAAGTGGCTCAGCTGCACGGTGTGGGGGGGGGTGGTGGTGGTGGTGGTGGTGGTGGGTAGAAAAAAAGTGTGAGAGCAATAGTTTTATGGGATTCTATTGTAAAGGGAGCAGATAAACATTTCTGTGGCCATAGACATGACACCAGGATGGTATGTTACCTCCCTGGTGCCAGGGAAAAGGATTTCACTGAGCGGCTGTAGACATTCTGAAGGGAGAGAATGAACAGCCAAACGTAATGGTCCATTTCGTTACCAACAACAAAGGTAAAAAGAGGGATGAGGTCCTGAAAGCAGAATATAGGGAGCTAGGAAATAAATTAAAAAGCAGGACCTCAAAGGTAGTAATCTCAGGATTACTCCCAGTCCCATGTGCTAGCGAAATCAGGGATAGGAGAATAGACCAGATGAATGTGTGGCCGGTGGGATGGTGTAGGAGGGAGGGATTTAGATTCCTGATGCATCGGGATCGATTCTGGAGAAGATGGGACCTGTACAAGCTGGGCGGTTTACACCCCAGCAGGACCAGGACCAATATGCTCGCAGGGGTATTTGTTAGTATTGTGGGGGAGGGTTTAAACTAGACTGACAGAGGGTTGGGAACCTGAGCAGGGAGACACAAGAGAGAGAAACACAGATAGGAATGAAAGACAGAAAAGTAGAAAGCAAAAGTGGAAGACAGAGGAAACAGGGGCTAGCAGCGAATAGGGCCATTGTGGAAAAAGAATGTGTAAAAATATTAAGAAGACAAGTCTAGAGGCACTGTATATGAATGTGTGGTGTATTTGCAGGAAGGTGGATGAATTAACAGTGCAAATAGATACAAAAAGGCACGATATGATCGCCATTGCGGAGACATGGCTGCAGGGTGACCAAGACTGGGAACTGAATACCCAAGGGTACTTGATATATAGGATAGACAGGCAAAAAGGGAAAGGAAGTGGTGTGGCGTTGTTAGTTAGGGATGAAATCAGTGTGACAGTAAGAGGGGGTATTGGCTCAGATAATCTAGATGTAGAATCAGTCTGGGTGGAGCTAAGAAGCAACAAGGTGCAGAAAACATTAGTGTGGGTTGTCTATAGGCCTCCAAACAGTAGTGGTAAGATAGGGCACAGCATTAAACAGGATATTAGAGGTGCATATAACAAGGATGCTACAGTAATCATGGGTGACTTTAATCTACGTATAGACTGGGCAAACCAAATTAGCAATAATACTGTTGCATTTGAATTCCTGGAGTATGTACAAGATAGTTTTTTAGACCAGTGTGTCGAGGAACCAACTAGGAAACAGGCTGTCCTAAAATTGGTATTGTGCAATGAGAAGGGGTTAATTAATTGTGCGGGTCCTTTAGAGAACAGTGACCATAACATGATAGAATTCTTCATTAGGATGGCAAGTGAAGTAGTCTGATCTGAAACTAGGTCCTAAATCTAAACAAAGAAAACTATGAAGGCATGAAGTGTGAGATAGACTGGGGAACTTCATTAAAAGGCATGGTGGATAGGCAATGGCTAATGTTTAAGGAATGGATGCATGCATTGCAACAGTTATACATTCCTTTCTGCCACAAAAACAAAACAGGAAACGCAACCCAAACATTGCTAACAAAAGAAATTAAGGATAGTATTAGATCCAAAGAGGAGCCATATAAAATTGCTAGAATAAGTAGCAAGCCTGAAGTTTGGGTGTAGTTTAGAATTTAGCAAAGGAGCACCAAGAATTTGATTAAGATGGGAAAAGTAGAGTATGACAGTAAACTTGCAAGGAACATAAAAGAGGACTATAAAAGCTTCTATAAGTGTGTAAAAAAGAAAGGATGAGTGAAGACAAATGTAGGTCCTTACAGTCTGAACTAAGAGAATTTATATTAGAGAACAAGGAAATGGTAGAGCACTTAAACAAATACTTTAGTTCTGTCTGCACAGAGGAAGATACAAATAACTTTCCAGGAATGCTAGGGAACCAAGGGAACCTCCTAGTGAGAGGAGGAATTTAAAGAAATTAGTATTGCTAAAACAATAGTGCTGGAGAAATTAATGGGACTGAAAGCTGATAAATCCCCAGGAGGTGGCCATAGAAATAGTGGATGTGTTGGTTGTCATCTTCCAAAATTCTGTAGATTCTGGAACAGTCCTGGCAGATTGGAGGATGGCAAATGTAACCCTACTATTTAAAAAAGAAGGGAGGGAGAAAACAGAGAATTACAAACCAGTTAGCCTACCATCAGAAGTAGGGGAAATACTCGAGTCTGTTATAAAGGACGTGATAACAGGACACTTAGAAAATATCAACGGGATTAGACAAAGTCAATATGGATTTATGAAAGGGAAATCATGTTTGACAAACCTACTGGCAACCAGCATAATTAGTAAGGGAGAACCAGTGGGTGTGGCTTATTTGGATTTTCAGAATTTTGATAATGTCCCACAAATGAGGCTAGTTTGCAAAATTAAAGCACATGGGATTGGGGGTAATATATTGGCATTGATTGAGAATTGGTTAACAGACCAGAAACAAAGAGTAGGAACAAATAGGTATTTATTGGAGTGGCAGGCTTCTAGTATGGTACGGCAGGAATCAGTGCTTGGGTCTAAACTATTCACAATATATATCAAAGATTTGGATGAGGGAGCCAAATGCAATATTGTTAAGTTTACTGATGGCATGAAACTTGGTGAGAATGTAAGCAGTGAGGAGGGTGTTAAGAGGATTCAAGGCAATTTGAGTGAGTGGGAAAATACATGGCAGATGCAGTATATTGTGGATAAGTGCGAAGTTATCCACTTCTGTAGGAAAAACAGAATGGCAGAGTATTATTCAAATGGTGCTAGATTGGGAAATGTTGATGTACAAAGGGACCTTAATGTCCTTGTAAACCAATCACTGAATGCAAGCATGCAGATGCAGCACGCAGTTATGAAGGCAAATGGTATGATGGCCTTCATTGTGAGAGGACTTGAGTATGGGAGCAAGGATGTAGCTGTGCAGGGCCTTGGTGAGACCATACCTGGAGTATTGCGTGCAGTTTTGGTCTCCTTACTCAAGAAAGAATATACTTACCATAGAGGGAGTGCAGCGAAGGTTCATGAGACTGATTCCTGGGATGGCAGGATTGTTGGACAAGGAGAGATTGGGCCAACTAGGCCTTTATTCACTGGAGTTTTGAAGATTGAGAGGGGATCTCATTGAAATGTATAAAATGCTGACAGGGCTGGGCAGACTGGATGCAAGGATGGTGTTTCCTCTGGCTGGGGGCTCTAGAAGAAGGGGTCACAGTCTCAGGATTCGGGGTAGGCCATTTAGGACTGAGATGAAGAGAAACTTCTTCACTCAAAAGGTGGTGAACCTGTGGAATTCTCTACCACAGAAGCTATGGAGGCCAAGTCACTGAATATATTTAAGAAGGAAATAAAGTGTAGCTAAAGGCAACAAGAGGTATGGGGAGAGGGTGGGAGTCTGGCGTTGAGATAGAGGATCGGCCATGATCATATTGAATGATGGAGCAGGTTTGAAGGGCTGAATGGCTTACTCCTGCTCCTATTTTCTACGTTTATGTTTCTATCATGGCTAAAGTATTATTTTCAGTAGAAAATTCCTATTCGGAATCAATTTCGTCAGAGCAGTATTCTTTATTTTTATCCAGCTTGAACTGTTCATCAAACAATGAATTTTTTTAAGTTGCCTTGTCCTTCTTTATTATCTTCTCCCACTGACACAATTGCAACTGGAAAAAACTACTATCTTAAAACACTGTCTGCATATTTCTTGGAAATTGTGTATACAAAGTAGTAACAGATGTTATAATATTGCAAACCCAGATGAAAGTCTAATGTTTTACAGATGACTTAGAATTTTATAGGACTTTTGTTCAACCTATATGTTTTTATTGTAATGTAACCTATAAGATATAATTGAAAAAATGTTATAGATGAAAACTATTTTTAATAATATTCTCTGAATAACCCAAAAGCTGCTATCTTGCTAAATTGCTGTGGTGCACTTTTATTCTCATGCAAATATTGTTCAATTGTTCTCTTATCAGGAAAGCAAAGGTTCCATTGCTAAAATTAACATCTTCTTTCAATTTGCACCTACCCTCATTTCCACTGAAGGCACTGAGGTAGAATTTCCACTGCGATTCTCCTGATCTTCTACCATCATTTTGATGGAAGATAATTGAACTTCCTGGAATGTGGGAATGACAAGCTTTTCTCCTTCCATAAGGTAGCTGTTTAGCTTCAGCTGAGTTATACAGATTAGCTGCTAATTTCTAACAGAATGCTACTGGATGAGGGAATTCTGTTATGTCCAAACTGGGACAGTTCTCTTTAGAGCCGAGAGATTAAGTGGATATCTAATGGAAGTGTTCAAAATTTTGAGGGTCCTTGATAGAAAACTTAAGGAGAAACTCTTTGCACTGGTGCGAAAGTTGGTAATGAGAGAACTCAGCATGCATTAACAATGTTGATTGATATGGGAACAGGACAGCTGAGGATGTGGCTTTTTGACATCATCCTGAATAAGCACTGTTAGGAGAGTTCCTGAAATTATAACTGCGTCCACAGTGAGAATGAAAATTAAATATTTTGTCAACTTTGGCCTCTCCCACAGATTTTCCAGCAGCTGATAATTGAGCAGGATCAAAAAAGACGGCAAATAAGCTGCCCATGTCTTTAGTATTGGCAGGAGCAGGTTAAGAAGTGGAGCAAATACCTTCCAAAAACTAAGGAAACAACATATAATAGAATACATGGACTATTTGTATGGTCCCAGACTCATTAAACTACTTGAATAACCAGTTTCACAAACAAATAAACACGTTTATTCAGAATAAGTAGAGGGGGAAATACTATGATTAAAAGTATTATAACTGTTGTAGCTGTCTGACAGGAATACAATTTTCAAAACATTTACAGGAATGCAAATACAATTTATTGCATCTACAAAACACATTAGGTTTTAAATTGTATTTTCAATCCTGAAAATATATAATTTCCCAAGCAGTGATAAAAGCATGGACAAATGCTATTTTCACACTCCTGGGACATTTCTGTGCCAATCTATCTCAACTCCAATCCTGAATGATGCTTTCCAGGAAAAGAACTGAGATTAACTGAATTATACTGGTTTTTCAATGCACTAAATTTATAAGTTAAATCAATTTTGGAGCTCATTTATTTTGGATTTTCTCTTTGTCCCTATTATTAAGCAATTCTTGGACCTTTGCTGTTGCCAGGATTCTGTTATGTTTCTAAACAACCAGCAATAGTAAATGTGCGGTTTGTCCTTCCATTGGAAAAACCTGGTCTGCACTTGGTTGATTCTCAGTCAGAGGTGAGAAACAACTTCCTACTACCACATGGCACAGTGCAATGCCACGCAGCACAAAAATGTTGGGTCCGGTGCTTGGATCTTCACAGATTTATAACATTCCCAAGATTCAATATCCCCACTTACAATGAAAATTGCTCCTGCAATGTTATTGTAATGTAATTTACAAGGCTCAATTTTTTAACTTAATCTGGTGTTATTCCCTTAGCGTTTTTTTTTAGCTCTGACACCTGTTAACATGTGGCAATGAAAGGACAGGCAGTTTGTAGTGTTTCAGTATCTGTCCCATTGTTTGGCTCTGAGACACTGGGGCAATTTTCACTGTCACCACTTGACAGTAAACTGGCAGAACGATCACCCCTTCTTAATGAAACCCTGACCAGTTTTCACCTATGCCAGTTTACCGCCCAAGTGCTGATGTGAAAATTACCTCAGCTGTACACTAATGGAATCTCTTATTTTGTCTTTCATAATTTTATAAGATTAACTTCATGATTATCTCCTGCCATTACCTCAAGTTGCTGAGCCGCGTGGAGATAAAAACAAAAAACTGCGGATGCTGGAAATCCAAAACAAAAACAAAATTACCTGGAAAAACTCAGCAGGTCTGGCAGGATCGGCGGAGAAGAAAAAAGTTCACCCAGCACCTCATCTTCCGACTAGGCACTTTACAGCCTTCCGGACTGAATATTGAATTCAACAGCTTTAGATCTTGAACTCCCTCCTCTATCCCCACCCCCTTTCTGTTTCTTCCCCCTCCCTTTTGTTTTTTCCAATAAGTTATATAGATTTCTCTTTTCCCATCTATTTCCATTATTTTTAAATCTATACCTTTTATGCCCTGTTAGTCTTATTCCACCCCACCCCCCACTAGAGCTGTACCTTATGTGTCCTGCCATCCATTCTTAATTAGCACATTCGTTTAGATAGTATCACCACCTTCAACACCTCTTTGTTCTTTTGTCTGTGACATATTTTGATTATCTGCTCCTATCACTGCTTGCTTGTCCCAACAACCACCATCCCCCCCAACTTCTCTCCCCCCACCTCCCCACCCCCACCTTAAACCAGCTTATATTTCACCCCTCTCCTAATTTTACTCAGTTCTGTTGAAGGGTCATGAGGACTCGAAACATCAACTTTTTTCTTCTCCGCCAAAGCTGCCAGACCTGCTGAGTTTTTCCAGATAATTCTGTTTTTGTTTTGAGCCACTTGGAGTATGGCTCCATGGATACTGCTTGACCTTCATTTCAGTGCCTTACCCAAGGGACCATTTTTCATTATGAACCAGATGATGAACAGTGATGGATGATTCAGATGTAGGGTGTGGGAGTTGATGGCGAGCAGGGAGGATGTGGGATGTTGCAGAATCAGCATTGAGCTTGATTTTGTCCTCATTCAGCAGGATCAATTTTTACTCTTCCATCTGTCATAAATGATACACTATTGGGTGACTTACAGCAGCATTCCAGCTATTGCCAACTTGGGTAGGGTCCTAACCACTGGAGGCTAGAGTGCCCAATTGCTTCAGGCAGGAGACCGCCTATAATATTCAAATGATATATATTGATTAGGGTACATGTGGGCAAACCGGATGACACAGGTATTGTGCCCATTTGTACTGAAATTGAGTGGCCTAGGCAGCAGTCCTTGGAGGGACTGCTGGAGCTGCCCAAAAATTAGCCCAGAGATATCCTGAACTTTAATTTTTGTGGTTTGGAGGAGCAGGAATATTTCTCCTGGCCCCACATCAACACTTTACCCTGTCCAAGTCCATGGCCATTAGGTTTCCTCCTCCAGGTTTTGACTGTTGGCCAGCTCTGAGTGCTGGTTTGACAAACATGCCTTGCAACTGCATCCAAATGAGGCCTGGGCCCAAAAATGCCTTCGCCCTGAATGTGGTGCACACAACTGACAACTGCACCTAAACTTAAAATGGCCTTTAATATCTATCTACACATTTTCAGGCAGAGGTCAGCATATGATGATAATGGAGGAACCTTGGGTATTTTTCCCCCATTCCTAGCCCAGAGGCGTTGAGGCTAATTGTAACTCTATTCACCTGGCTGAGATCCGTTGCCTTGGCAACTGGGATGAAAACTGTGATCTTTCTCATTTGTACTCAGGCTGAAAGTGATCAGTAATGACCATATCCATTGAAGAATTGGGAAAGGAATGGAGTTTCTTCAAGTCCTATGACTATAAGGCCACACTTTACAAAAGTGCTTGTTGTATACATGGCATAGCTGTTTCGGATACTTATAGTCAGTTGAATGACCAAGTCAGTTATCCAAATATTAAAAGCTGGCACACACACTACCCTCATTAAGCTTTAATTAATCAGACTCAGTCAAAAATCTTTATCAGTTCGATCACTACTGTTATTATTCAGTAGTAACTTAGTAACTTCAATAATAGCCAAAGTATTGTCAGTTACATAAATACTATACATTTGAGATGCACAATAGCTATCCTGTACAGCATTTAATCATTTGATTTAATGTTGTATTACTTTTATGTTTCAACAACTGCTAACTTTGACTCACAACAATTAAAAAGACTTCTCTATCACACCTAGTGAAATCATGAATCCATTTTAGAAGCTTTTTCATGGTTTTACTAGAATTGACAAAGGTTTACACCCTTGCTAAACGGTATCAGCTGTGATAAAAGCAAAAAACTGCGGATGCTGGAAATCCAAAACAAAAATAAAAAATAAAAATACCTGGAAAAACTCAGCAGGTCTGGCAGCATCTGCGGAGAGGAACACAGTTAACGTTTTGAGTCCGTATGACTCTTCAACAGAACTAAGTAAAAATAGAGAGGTGAAATATCAGCTGTGCCTCGGTTGGTAGCACACTCACCTTTGAGTCATTAGATTTTAGGTTCAAATCCTAATCCAGGATTTGGATACAAAAATCAAGGCTGAGGCACGCTTACTGTACTGAGGGATTGCTGCAATGTTAGAGGTGTCAGCCTTTGAATGAGGTGTTAAATTTCTTCTCTTCTATGTGGATGGAAAAGATCCCATGGCACTATTTTGAAGAAAAGCAGGGAAGTTATTTCTGGTCAATATTTATCATTCAATCAACATCATAAAAAACATGTTGACTGGGCATTACCACGTTGCAGTTTCTGAGAGTATCCTGTGCACAAATTAGCTGCAGCGCTTCCTACATTATAACAGTGAGCACACTTCAAAAATACCTCATTGACTGCAAAGTGCTTTGAGACACCTAGTGGCAGTGAAAATTGTTATAAACACAAGTCTTTTTTTATTTTTCTCCTCCCACGGTTTTAATGGTCTTTTAATCACTGTGTCACTGCAGCATGACTACTTCAGGATATTTTAAAACATCCTCAACTCCAGTTACATTCAATAGAAAATTGAGTGTTGATTAATAAGGTCTTATTAAAGTTGTGGCATGAGGGTAATCAAATAATATATTTAATTGGTTTTATTATGCGCTCATCACAAAATTAATGGACCAGATTTTACTGTAACATAACAGTGAAGCTAATGACACTTCCCATTAATTATGCCTAAATGGTATACTAATTTAAGGCAAGGGACAGGTGTGTGCTTAAACTCAAATATCCAAACATTGCTGCCTGAGTTGTGTCACTCAACCATTAGCTTTGCGAGAACAGCATTTCACCGTCTGCCTCACTATTCAAATGCATTGAATGGTGCAAAGTTGCTGTGTTTGCGCAGTAGATATGAATTAAGCCAACCACAGATATTTAGGGCTCATACTACAAGCAAAAGTACCTATTACAAATCTCTGTTAAAGACTGCCAATCAACCTCTCTGAAATCAAAAATTAACAACCAGAAAGGTAAGGTCTGATTCCTTCAGGTTGTGAATTGTTTCACAATATTTTAAAACTGTCAAATTTTAAATTTTAACAATTTTTAAACTTTTCTGTTTGTTTATCTCTCTTTCATGATCCAATGTTTCTTTCTTTCTCTTTATTTGTCTTTCTGTTCATGATTTGACATTGAATTCACCTCCGTTAATTCGTCCTTCTTCTCAGTCTGCCCACTGTTAATTTTCCAATCCTTAGATCTCGTTGGCTAAGGCAATATCCTATTGAGATCCCTGCTCACTCCAGTCCAAGAAGCCCTGTTTAACTTGCTCACTGGATCAGCTGGCACTTTAAGCAACCTACTAGGCAAAGAAATTTTGAGCTGAATATTTAAGTAATGTCAGACACCATTAAACGTTCCACTTCAACAAAATCTGGCCCAATATGGTTTTCAACTTAACTAGTCCGTGGCTTGTGTAATGAATTCTTTAAGTTTACTTTAAGTTCCCCATTTCTTAGCCCCCCTGACAAGAATACATGATATATCAGCACTTGTTCAAACATTCCTCATCTCCCCCTGCTGCTTATACCATGTATCTACAAGTATAATGTGGACCCAACCATCACTAACTTTGACAGAGCAGCTGAGACACATTTAGCCAGATTTAGGAAGAATAACAACACAAGAAATTATGACGATATATAAAACTGACTCTTCATTGAATGAATCTCTAAATCCCATTGTGACATGATAAGCTCTTATATTGTAGTCAAAAACAGAATTACCTGGAAAAACTCAGCAGGTCTGGCAGCATCGGCGGAGAAGAAAAGAGTTGACGTTTCGAGTCCTCATGACCCTTCGACAGAACTTGAGTTCGAGTCCAGGAAAGAGCTGAAATATAAGCTGGTTTAAGGTGTGTGTGTGGGGGGCGGAGAGATAGAGAGACAGAGAGGTGGAGGGGGTTGGTGTGGTTGTAGCGACAAACAAGCAGTGATAGAAGCAGAATATCAAAAGATGTCAACAACAATAGTACAATAGAACACATAGGTGTTAAAGATAAAGTTGGTGATATTATCTAAACGAATGTGCTAATTAAGAATGGATGGTAGGGCACTCAAGGTATAGCTCTAGTGGGTTTTTTTTTTTATTTTATATAATGGAAATAGGTGGGAAAAGGAAAATCTTTATAATTTATTGGGAAAAAAAAGAGAAGGGGGAAACAGAAAGGGGGTGGGGATGGGGGAGGGGACTCACGACCTAAAGTTGTTGAATTCAATATTCAGTCCGGAAGGCTGTAAAGTCCCTAGTCGGAAGATGAGGTGTTGTTCCTCCAGTTTGCGTTGGGCTTCACTGGAACAATGCAGCAAGCCAAGGACAGACATGTGGGCAAGAGAGCAGGGTGGAGTGTTAAAATGGCAAGCGACAGGGAGGTTTGGGTCATTCTTGCGGACAGACCGCAGGTGTTCTGCAAAGCGGTCGCCCAGTTTACGTTTGGTCTCTCCAATGTAGAGGAGACCACATTGGGAGCAACGAATGCAGTAGACTAAGTTGGGGGAAATGCAAGTGAAATGCTGCTTCACTTGAAAGGAGTGTTTGGGTCCTTGGACGGTGAGGAGAGAGGAAGTGAAGGGGCAGGTGTTGCATCTTTTGCGTGGGCAAGGGGTTGTGCCATAGGAGGGGGTTGAGGAGTAGGGGGTGATGGAGGAGTGGACCAGGGTGTCCCGGAGGGAGCGATCCCTACGGAATGCCGATAAGGGGGGTGAAGGGAAGATGTGTTTGGTAGTGGCATCATGCTGGAGTTGGCGGAAATGGCGGAGGATGATCCTTTGAATGCGGAGGCTGGTGGGGTGATAAGTGAGGACAAGGGGGACCCTATCATGTTTCTGGGAGGGAGGAGAAGGAGTGAGGGCGGATGCGCGGGAGATGGGCCGGACACGGTTGAGGGCCCTGTCAACGACCGTGGGTGGAAAACCTCGGTTAAGGAAGAAGGAGGACATGTCAGAGGAACTGTTTTTGAATGTAGCATCATCGGAACAGATGCGACGGAGGCGAAGGAACTGAGAGAATGGGATGGAGTCCTTACAGGAAGTGGGGTGTGAGGAGCTGTAGTCGAGATAGCTGTGGGTGTCGGTGGGTTTGTAATGGATATTGGTGGACAGTCTATCACCAGAGATTGAGACAGAGAGGTCAAGGAAGGGAAGGGAAGTGTCAGAGATGGACCACGTGAAAATGATGGAGGGGTGGAGATTGGAAGCAAAATTAATAAATTTTTCCAAGTCCTGACGAGAGCATGAAGCAGCACCGAAATAATCATCGATGTACCGGAGAAAGAGTTGTGGAAGGGGGCCGGAGTAGGACTGCAACAAGGAATGTTCCACATACCCCATAAAGAGACAGGCATAGCTGGGGCCCATGCGGGTACCCATAGCCACACCTTTTATTTGGAGGAAGTGAGAGGAGTTGAAGGAGAAATTGTTCAGCGTGAGAACAAGTTCAGCCAGACGGAGGAGAGTAGTGGTGGATGGGGATTGTTCGGGCCTCTGTTCGAGGAAGAAGCTAAGGGCCCTCAGACCATCCTGGTGGGGGATGGAGGTGTAGAGGGATTGGACGTCCATGGTGAAGAGGAAGCGGTAGGGGCCAGGGAACTGGAAATTGTTGATGTGACGTAAGGTGTCAGAGGAATCACGGATGTAGGTGGGAAGGGACTGGACAAGGGGAGAGAGAAGGGAGTCAAGATAACGAGAAATGAGTTCTGTGGGGCAGGAGCAAGCTGAGACGATCGGTCTACCGGGGCAGTTCTGTTTGTGGATTTTGGGTAGGAGATAGAAGCGGGCCGTCCGAGGTTGGGCAACTATCAGGTTGGAAGCTGTGGGAGGGAGATCCCCAGAGGAGATGAGGTCAGTGACAGTCCTGGAAACAATGGCTTGATGTTCAGTGGTGGGGTCATGGTCCAGGGAGAGGTAGGAGGAAGTGTCTGCGAGTTGACGCTCAGCCTCCGCGTGGTAGAGGTCAGTGCGCCAGACAACAACAGCACCACCCTTGTCAGCGGGTTTGATGACAATGTCAGGGTTGGACCTGAGAGAATGGAGTGCAGTAAGTTCAGAGAGAGACAGGTTAGAATGGGTGAGAGGAGCAGAGAAATTGAGACGACTAATGTCGCGCCGACAGTTCTCAATGAAAAGATCGAGAGAAGGTAAGAATCCAGAGGGAGGGGTCCAGGTGGAGGGAGAATATTGAAGATGGGTAAAAGGATCCGTTGAACTGGGAGAGGACTCCTGCCCAAAGAAGTGAGCCCGGAGACGAAGACGGCGGAAGAAGAGTTCAGTATCATGCCGAGCCCGAAATTCATTGAGGTGAGGGCGTAAGGGTATGAAACTAAGTCCTTTGCTGAGCACTGAACGTTCAGCATCGGAGAGGGGAAGGTCAGGGGGTATAGTGAATACACGGCTGGGGTTGGGATTGGAAGATGGGGTGGGGACGGAGGGACAGGCAGGGGTGGAGGGTCCTAGATGGGTGTTGGTGTCGATGAGTTGTTGGAGCTTGCGTTCCTTAGCACTTGAGAGAAAGAGAAAAAGTTTCTTGTTGAGGCGTCGGATGAGCCGAAGGATAAAATGAAACTGGGGGCACGCGCAGCTTTGAAAAAGGGTACGGCGGTGCTGCTGGAGGGAGAGGTCGAGTGTGTTCATATGGCGGCGCATGGCACTGAGAGTGGATTTCAGAATGTGACGGGAACAGCAGTCCGAGAAACGTTTTATGTCCCGGAGATACCTGTAATCCTGGGTGGGTTCGAAACATGAGGGGTGGAATTTCAGTTGAAATCCATGTGGGGTAAGTCGGAGACGGAGACAGTCACTGAGAAAGGAGATATGGCTGTGAAAGCGGGTTTTAGTAAACACCTTGTCAAACACTAGGAGAGAAATGGAAAGCAATGAAGGTGAACAAGGCAACAGAGAAATCCGGAAATCTTGTCGCAGAGAGGAACAGAACTTCTTCAAGGAGGTAGGCATTTCTTGAAGAGCAGTGGCAGTCAATTAAACACAGAGATAAAAACAAAAAAAACTGCGGATGCTGGAAATCCAAAACAAAAACAGAATTACCTGGAAAAACTCAGCAGGTCTGGCAGCTATCACCAACTTTATCTTTAACACCTATGTGTTCTATTGTACTATTGTTGTTGACATCTTTTGATATTCTGCTTCTATCACTGCTTGTTTGTCGCTACAACCACACCAACCCCCTCCACCTCTCTGTCTCTCTATCTCTCCGCCCCCCACACACACACCTTAAACCAGCTTATATTTCAGCTCTTTCCTGGACTCGAACTCAAGTTCTGTCGAAGGGTCATGAGGACTCGAAACGTCAACTCTTTTCTTCTCCGCCGATGCTGCCAGACCTGCTGAGTTTTTCCAGGTAATTCTGTTTTTGTTTTGGATTTCCAGCATCCGCAGTTTTTTTGTTTTTATCTCTGTGTTTAATTGACTGCCACTGCTCTTCAAGAAATGCCTACCTCCTTGAAGAAGTTCTGTTCCTCTCTGCGACAAGATTTCCGGATTTCTCTGTTGCCTTGTTCACCTTCATTGCTTTCCATTTCTCTCCTAGTGTTTGACAAGGTGTTTACTAAAACCCGCTTTCACAGCCATATCTCCTTTCTCAGTGACTGTCTCCGTCTCCGACTTACCCCACATGGATTTCAACTGAAATTCCACCCCTCATGTTTCGAACCCACCCAGGATTACAGGTATCTCCGGGACATAAAACGTTTCTCGGACTGCTGTTCCCGTCACATTCTGAAATCCACTCTCAGTGCCATGCGCCGCCATATGAACACACTCGACCTCTCCCTCCAGCAGCACCGCCGTACCCTTTTTCAAAGCTGCGCGTGCCCCCAGTTTCATTTTATCCTTCGGCTCATCCGACGCCTCAACAAGAAACTTTTTCTCTTTCTCTCAAGTGCTAAGGAACGCAAGCTCCAACAACTCATCGACACCAACACCCATCTAGGACCCTCCACCCCTGCCTGTCCCTCCGTCCCCACCCCATCTTCCAATCCCAACCCCAGCCGTGTATTCACTATACCCCCTGACCTTCCCCTCTCCGATGCTGAACGTTCAGTGCTCAGCAAAGGACTTAGTTTCATACCCTTACGCCCTCACCTCAATGAATTTCGGGCTCGGCATGATACTGAACTCTTCTTCCGCCGTCTTCGTCTCCGGGCTCACTTCTTTGGGCAGGAGTCCTCTCCCAGTTCAACGGATCCTTTTACCCATCTTCAATATTCTCCCTCCACCTGGACCCCTCCCTCTGGATTCTTACCTTCTCTCGATCTTTTCATTGAGAACTGTCGGCGCGACATTAGTCGTCTCAATTTCTCTGCTCCTCTCACCCATTCTAACCTGTCTCTCTCTGAACTTACTGCACTCCATTCTCTCAGGTCCAACCCTGACATTGTCATCAAACCCGCTGACAAGGGTGGTGCTGTTGTTGTCTGGCGCACTGACCTCTACCACGCGGAGGCTGAGCGTCAACTCGCAGACACTTCCTCCTACCTCTCCCTGGACCATGACCCCACCACTGAACATCAAGCCATTGTTTCCAGGACTGTCACTGACCTCATCTCCTCTGGGGATCTCCCTCCCACAGCTTCCAACCTGATAGTTGCCCAACCTCGGACGGCCCGCTTCTATCTCCTACCCAAAATCCACAAACAGAACTGCCCCGGTAGACCGATCGTCTCAGCTTGCTCCTGCCCCACAGAACTCATTTCTCGTTATCTTGACTCCCTTCTCTCTCCCCTTGTCCAGTCCCTTCCCACCTACATCCGTGATTCCTCTGACACCTTACGTCACATCAACAATTTCCAGTTCCCTGGCCCCTACCGCTTCCTCTTCACCATGGACGTCCAATCCCTCTACACCTCCATCCCCCACCAGGATGGTCTGAGGGCCCTTAGCTTCTTCCTCGAACAGAGGCCCGAACAATCCCCATCCACCACTACTCTCCTCCGTCTGGCTGAACTTGTTCTCACGCTGAACAATTTCTCCTTCAACTCCTCTCACTTCCTCCAAATAAAAGGTGTGGCTATGGGTACCCGCATGGGCCCCAGCTATGCCTGTCTCTTTATGGGGTATGTGGAACATTCCTTGTTGCAGTCCTACTCCGGCCCCCTTCCACAACTCTTTCTCCGGTACATCGATGATTATTTCGGTGCTGCTTCATGCTCTCGTCAGGACTTGGAAAAATTTATTAATTTTGCTTCCAATCTCCACCCCTCCATCATTTTCACGTGGTCCATCTCTGACACTTCCCTTCCCTTCCTTGACCTCTCTGTCTCAATCTCTGGTGATAGACTGTCCACCAATATCCATTACAAACCCACCGACACCCACAGCTATCTCGACTACAGCTCCTCACACCCCACTTCCTGTAAGGACTCCATCCCATTCTCTCAGTTCCTTCGCCTCCGTCGCATCTGTTCCGATGATGCTACATTCAAAAACAGTTCCTCTGACATGTCCTCCTTCTTCCTTAACCGAGGTTTTCCACCCACGGTCGTTGACAGGGCCCTCAACCGTGTCCGGCCCATCTCCCGCGCATCCGCCCTCACTCCTTCTCCTCCCTCCCAGAAACATGATAGGGTCCCCCTTGTCCTCACTTATCACCCCACCAGCCTCCGCATTCAAAGGATCATCCTCCGCCATTTCCGCCAACTCCAGCATGATGCCACTACCAAACACATCTTCCCTTCACCCCCCTTATCGGCATTCCGTAGGGATCGCTCCCTCCGGGACACCCTGGTCCACTCCTCCATCACCCCCTACTCCTCAACCCCCTCCTATGGCACAACCCCTTGCCCACGCAAAAGATGCAACACCTGCCCCTTCACTTCCTCTCTCCTCACCGTCCAAGGACCCAAACACTCCTTTCAAGTGAAGCAGCATTTCACTTGCATTTCCCCCAACTTAGTCTACTGCATTCGTTGCTCCCAATGTGGTCTCCTCTACATTGGAGAGACCAAACGTAAACTGGGCGACCGCTTTGCAGAACACCTGCGGTCTGTCCGCAAGAATGACCCAAACCTCCCTGTCGCTTGCCATTTTAACACTCCACCCTGCTCTCTTGCCCACATGTCTGTCCTTGGCTTGCTGCATTGTTCCAGTGAAGCCCAACGCAAACTGGAGGAACAACACCTCATCTTCCGACTAGGGACTTTACAGCCTTCCGGACTGAATATTGAATTCAACAACTTTAGGTCGTGAGTCCCCTCCCCCATCCCCACCCCCTTTCTGTTTCCCCCTTCTCTTTTTTTTCCCAATAAATTATAAAGATTTTCCTTTTCCCACCTATTTCCATTATATAAAATAAAAAAAAAACCCACTAGAGCTATACCTTGAGTGCCCTACCATCCATTCTTAATTAGCACATTCGTTTAGATAATATCACCAACTTTATCTTTAACACCTATGTGTTCTATTGTACTATTGTTGTTGACATCTTTTGATATTCTGCTTCTATCACTGCTTGTTTGTCGCTACAACCACACCAACCCCCTCCACCTCTCTGTCTCTCTATCTCTCCGCCCCCCACACACACACCTTAAACCAGCTTATATTTCAGCTCTTTCCTGGACTCGAACTCAAGTTCTGTCGAAGGGTCATGAGGACTCGAAACGTCAACTCTTTTCTTCTCCGCCGATGCTGCCAGACCTGCTGAGTTTTTCCAGGTAATTCTGTTTTTGTTTTGGATTTCCAGCATCCGCAGTTTTTTTGTTTTTATCTCTGTGTTTAATTGACTGCCACTGCTCTTCAAGAAATGCCTACCTCCTTGAAGAAGTTCTGTTCCTCTCTGCGACAAGATTTCCGGATTTCTCTGTTGCCTTGTTCACCTTCATTGCTTTCCATTTCTCTCCTAGTGTTTGACAAGGTGTTTACTAAAACCCGCTTTCACAGCCATATCTCCTTTCTCAGTGACTGTCTCCGTCTCCGACTTACCCCACATGGATTTCAACTGAAATTCCACCCCTCATGTTTCGAACCCACCCAGGATTACAGGTATCTCCGGGACATAAAACGTTTCTCGGACTGCTGTTCCCGTCACATTCTGAAATCCACTCTCAGTGCCATGCGCCGCCATATGAACACACTCGACCTCTCCCTCCAGCAGCACCGCCGTACCCTTTTTCAAAGCTGCGCGTGCCCCCAGTTTCATTTTATCCTTCGGCTCATCCGACGCCTCAACAAGAAACTTTTTCTCTTTCTCTCAAGTGCTAAGGAACGCAAGCTCCAACAACTCATCGACACCAACACCCATCTAGGACCCTCCACCCCTGCCTGTCCCTCCGTCCCCACCCCATCTTCCAATCCCAACCCCAGCCGTGTATTCACTATACCCCCTGACCTTCCCCTCTCCGATGCTGAACGTTCAGTGCTCAGCAAAGGACTTAGTTTCATACCCTTACGCCCTCACCTCAATGAATTTCGGGCTCGGCATGATACTGAACTCTTCTTCTGCCGTCTTCGTCTCCGGGCTCACTTCTTTGGGCAGGAGTCCTCTCCCAGTTCAACGGATCCTTTTACCCATCTTCAATATTCTCCCTCCACCTGGACCCCTCCCTCTGGATTCTTACCTTCTCTCGATCTTTTCATTGAGAACTGTCGGCGCGACATTAGTCGTCTCAATTTCTCTGCTCCTCTCACCCATTCTAACCTGTCTCTCTCTGAACTTACTGCACTCCATTCTCTCAGGTCCAACCCTGACATTGTCATCAAACCCGCTGACAAGGGTGGTGCTGTTGTTGTCTGGCGCACTGACCTCTACCACGCGGAGGCTGAGCGTCAACTCGCAGACACTTCCTCCTACCTCTCCCTGGACCATGACCCCACCACTGAACATCAAGCCATTGTTTCCAGGACTGTCACTGACCTCATCTCCTCTGGGGATCTCCCTCCCACAGCTTCCAACCTGATAGTTGCCCAACCTCGGACGGCCCGCTTCTATCTCCTACCCAAAATCCACAAACAGAACTGCCCCGGTAGACCGATCGTCTCAGCTTGCTCCTGCCCCACAGAACTCATTTCTCGTTATCTTGACTCCCTTCTCTCTCCCCTTGTCCAGTCCCTTCCCACCTACATCCGTGATTCCTCTGACACCTTACGTCACATCAACAATTTCCAGTTCCCTGGCCCCTACCGCTTCCTCTTCACCATGGACGTCCAATCCCTCTACACCTCCATCCCCCACCAGGATGGTCTGAGGGCCCTTAGCTTCTTCCTCGAACAGAGGCCCGAACAATCCCCATCCACCACTACTCTCCTCCGTCTGGCTGAACTTGTTCTCACGCTGAACAATTTCTCCTTCAACTCCTCTCACTTCCTCCAAATAAAAGGTGTGGCTATGGGTACCCGCATGGGCCCCAGCTATGCCTGTCTCTTTATGGGGTATGTGGAACATTCCTTGTTGCAGTCCTACTCCGGCCCCCTTCCACAACTCTTTCTCCGGTACATCGATGATTATTTCGGTGCTGCTTCATGCTCTCGTCAGGACTTGGAAAAATTTATTAATTTTGCTTCCAATCTCCACCCCTCCATCATTTTCACGTGGTCCATCTCTGACACTTCCCTTCCCTTCCTTGACCTCTCTGTCTCAATCTCTGGTGATAGACTGTCCACCAACATCCATTACAAACCCACCGACACCCACAGCTATCTCGACTACAGCTCCTCACACCCCACTTCCTGTAAGGACTCCATCCCATTCTCTCAGTTCCTTCGCCTCCGTCGCATCTGTTCCGATGATGCTACATTCAAAAACAGTTCCTCTGACATGTCCTCCTTCTTCCTTAACCGAGGTTTTCCACCCACGGTCGTTGACAGGGCCCTCAACCGTGTCCGGCCCATCTCCCGCGCATCCGCCCTCACTCCTTCTCCTCCCTCCCAGAAACATGATAGGGTCCCCCTTGTCCTCACTTATCACCCCACCAGCCTCCGCATTCAAAGGATCATCCTCCGCCATTTCCGCCAACTCCAGCATGATGCCACTACCAAACACATCTTCCCTTCACCCCCCTTATCGGCATTCCGTAGGGATCGCTCCCTCCGGGACACCCTGGTCCACTCCTCCATCACCCCCTACTCCTCAACCCCCTCCTATGGCACAACCCCTTGCCCACGCAAAAGATGCAACACCTGCCCCTTCACTTCCTCTCTCCTCACCGTCCAAGGACCCAAACACTCCTTTCAAGTGAAGCAGCATTTCACTTGCATTTCCCCCAACTTAGTCTACTGCATTCGTTGCTCCCAATGTGGTCTCCTCTACATTGGAGAGACCAAACGTAAACTGGGCGACCGCTTTGCAGAACACCTGCGGTCTGTCCGCAAGAATGACCCAAACCTCCCTGTCGCTTGCCATTTTAACACTCCACCCTGCTCTCTTGCCCACATGTCTGTCCTTGGCTTGCTGCATTGTTCCAGTGAAGCCCAACGCAAACTGGAGGAACAACACCTCATCTTCCGACTAGGGACTTTACAGCCTTCCGGACTGAATATTGAATTCAACAACTTTAGGTCGTGAGTCCCCTCCCCCATCCCCACCCCCTTTCTGTTTCCCCCTTCTCTTTTTTTTCCCAATAAATTATAAAGATTTTCCTTTTCCCACCTATTTCCATTATATAAAATAAAAAAAAAAACCCACTAGAGCTATACCTTGAGTGCCCTACCATCCATTCTTAATTAGCACATTCGTTTAGATAATATCACCAACTTTATCTTTAACACCTATGTGTTCTATTGTACTATTGTTGTTGACATCTTTTGATATTCTGCTTCTATCACTGCTTGTTTGTCGCTACAACCACACCAACCCCCTCCACCTCTCTGTCTCTCTATCTCTCCGCCCCCCACACACACACCTTAAACCAGCTTATATTTCAGCTCTTTCCTGGACTCGAACTCAAGTTCTGTCGAAGGGTCATGAGGACTCGAAACGTCAACTCTTTTCTTCTCCGCCGATGCTGCCAGACCTGCTGAGTTTTTCCAGGTAATTCTGTTTTTGTTTTGGATTTCCAGCATCCGCAGTTTTTTTGTTTTTATCTTATATTGTAGTGTTCCACTTCTGATCATTAAAACCTTTACTTTAATGTTATCGTTGCTTGTATCCTCACTAAGCTACTTTTCCACATAAATGATAGCCTCCTCAGTCAGAAGATAAATTTATCAAACTCAGACTTTTCTATGACTATGGTCAGCTGTCAGGGAGTGTGCTTAGTTTGTAGGAGAAGAGAGTTCTTCCAGGTTAATTTCCTCATCTCACCTAATTGATCTGGCCAAGGTTGGGAAAATCATTCTGAGCTACAAACATGGAAGAACTGAGGACTCTTTGATGAGAATTGGGTGCTCTACCGTTACAGGTACAGCACATCTTCAATGATAAAATCTCAAAATATCACCAAAGCAGAATTACTTTATTCACGTCCCAGGGAACATATCAAACTGCGCTATGACAGAAAGTCAGCTCAGATTCAGTTACAGGAATGGAAAGCTAGCTAGTCTATAGTTTATTGCATTTCGGGATTGGCACTGCATTTCTGTTAGTTACCCTGAATAGATTAAATAGATCAGGTGGAATCCATGATAGGTGGCTAGCCCATGCTTTATGGAAGCAATTATGGGCAAAATGGCTTGTCCTAATTTATAATTTTACAAATACACAATGAAGCCTCTGCTATCAGATAAAATATTAAAGTGAACCATCTATCTGAATTAAAACAGAATTCTGTTTTTGTTTTTGTTTTGGATTTCCAGCATCCACAGTTTTTTGTTTTTACATCTATCTGAATTACTATTTACACGCATGTTAACATGCATTCCATACATGTGCACAAAATCAATTTGTATTTTGTGAACATTAAAACTGTTGCTGGCTTCAATGGGCTTAATATTCAACTAAGAAGCACTCTGTTACTTTTTCCCCTTCCTTCCTCTCTTGAATCCTTCACAGTGTTTGGTCACCACTGATATATTTCATTGAAGTAGCCATTCTTCACACATGAGCTTAGGCAGGTTATTTGACCTGGCTTGGGGGGGTTGGGGTGGGGTGTGGTTGGGATCACAGATGCCCATGATAATGACATTGCAAGATAGCTACATATAAGCACTCTCCATTGGGATACCCGGATAGCAATCAGGAGTAGTGATAATAGCTGATCTTCCCCATAAAAGCTCAGAGGCACTGTGATAAAATGTGTTTCTACCGCCACCTCAACTGAGAATAGTTAATTCAGTAGAGATTAAATATAAAATCAGAGACTTTCTGGTCTGAATGGCACACTGCCTCTACCACTGAACAGAAGCTGATTCATGCTTGGAACCATGTGATGTCAATGTTTCCACTAATTTTCTGTCATCCACCCTCGGAGACAGTTGTCTGGTCTTGTCATTGCCTCTTCCCGTCAGCACAGATGAGACAAGAAAATTAGAGGGAAGGGGAACTGAAGCTGTGGCCTAGTATGGCTCTTTGCATTGGGATTTACAATGCAATCTGCCAGCACACAGCTCTTGTACGTGTTCAACGTGAGAATGGCAAACAGGAACTAAGTTGAGGTTAATGAAATTTATTGTGTCATACAGTTTTAGTGATCTGTTTGTCTCCTGTTAGCAGAATTCCACTGCTTCTGAAACTTTGAGGCAGTGAAATTTAACTTTGACAAGTGTGCAATTGTGATAGCAGTATGATGTTTCTTTCAATTGAAATCACTGATTGGCCACTGCCCATTTTGCACCCTTGCATAAAGTTGAGTTTCAGCACAAAACTTTACAACAGGATGTACAGTGCAAAATTAAAATCAAACCAGAATACTTATAATACTGTCAAATACATTAAGTTTAAGAAGACATTTTCCATTTGTGGTATTAACGCCTTTTTTCACATTTTGACAAGCATTTCAGCTCGCATGAGAAGAAAACATATTTTTTATTTTTATGGTATGAAATCTAGCATGCATAAATCTGACCTGAGAGAATTACTGGTACCATCCAACCAGACACCACTGGCGCAATTCTTCCTGCCTGCATGTCTGGCTCTGGGAAGTTGTTTTTCTGTCCTGATCTGCCTCTTTTATCTTAAGTACCTACAATGAAGGAGAGCTCACCAACTAATAATCTGTGGACATTTGCAAACAGTGTTTGGGTTCCTCTTGCATGCTCATGCTGCTTAGGGTATAAGGGTGTGTGAACTTAGTGCACTTTAGTGGCCTTGACTGTTTCAACTGCATTTATAGTTTTTGACATGTTACATTTACTAAAAGGCCCTGGGAGAACGTTGCTCAAACAGAGACCTGTGACCTCACGGTGTTTAATTTGCCCGGGCTGTGACTCCTGTTGAAAGCTGGTGACCTGTATTTGCTCCGAATGAGGGGATTTGGTCTTGTGCTTTCAATTTTCAATGGAAAACTTTTGACAGTGCACAAGACCCACAGAAAAGATGTTTTCTGCTGCCGCCAGGATGATAATGGTCAGTTTGCTTAGGGTTACAAATATGCCTGATGGCAAGAGACTAACACATTTTCTATTGGTTACATTGGCCCAGATCTTCCGGTCTCCGGCTGGCCATACCCCAGAGATACCCCAGAAGTCGCTGTGCACCAACTACAAGGGAATTGCCTGGGAAGTTTCAACTTCTGTTGGCAATTACTCTGCATCTGGAACCCCGCAAAACTCTGATTTAAAGTTGGAGACTTCATCTAGTTCTGACTTACTTAGCAGAATAGTTACCCAGGAAAAGTTAGAAGTATTAAAACCAGTTCTAACTCCAGGGTAACTGTAGTACTGACCCCCTGAGTACCCCACCTGGCCACTAACCCACCCGATCACTCAACCAGCCCCCTACCCCACCGACTACACCACAGTGGAACACCCAGCTACCTCCCTGACCTCTCCGGCCAGTCTCCCCATTGGACCCACTCTACCCCCTCGCCCACTTAGCTTCTTTCCCTGGCTTGTCAAAGTGGCTTCAGATATTTAAGCTTACCAGAATAGGGCAGCTGGTGCTGTAAAAAAGTGGGGGGGGGGGGGGCGGGTTTGGCTTCCTCTGATGCTCCTACACTGCAAGGGAAGGACTCCATGAGCCCATACGTTTCATGTTTCTCAGGATGTCCGGTTCATACATCCGAATGAGAAATGAGGAGCTCCAGTGTAGGGTAGGTAAATAGGAGCGGAGTCGCAATCCGAATGTGATTGCCACTCCATGGAAGATTCAGCTCATTGTTTTTGTGTAAAAATGCTTTCAAATATTGAAATTTTGTCCAGTGACACAGCTATTTAGAAATCAAGGTACAAACTATTGATACACAACATGTCTGTGCTTTTGCCTTATTAAGCACTCCACTATCAGTACGTTCGAAAAAAGTTTGTGGATGTCAGTGCTGGAAAGGACACTTTTGTCATCCAGGAAACATATAGCATGGACCTGCTTACTGTATCCAACAATATGCTAGAACTCTTAGTTACTGAACATTCTGCCTGTTTCCCTACTACACCAGTGTTAATTTGCCAGTTTCATACTGGCCATACTTATATCTTTTTGAGTGACAATTCCAAATTGTGGACAGATTTATGTGGACCCGCTTTTGCTAGGAGCTAGGCTAAGGGTGTATGAAGCTATTGAACATGGGATTTTTATGGCTAGAAAAGAGCAGAGATGTGCATACTATCGACTTGAGATGAAAGGGCACTGTGATAATATATAGTATCATCTAGTTCCTGTTATTGATGAGGTCTTACACCCTCAGAAATCTTTCGAGTTCAAATCTATATTTTGTTAAGTGGCTGAATGCCAGCACTTCACTATTAGACTACTGATGGTTTGTTTGCAGAGCTACACACTTGTGTTGCTACCCTTCTAGATTTATATGTTCTCAAGCTGTATCAGAAGATGGATGAATTAAATCCTAGGAAGTAAAAGAAAAGAAGGAATAATGGTGGTTTACCAAAATACTGTAATAAACAGTGTTTCTTACAGTGCATGGGTTTCTGGGGATTTATGTCACAAGGTAGGTTATTTCTATAAACCAATGACAAAGACTAGCTTTTTGTGTGATTTTTACGTGTAGCTGTTATTTCTGTGGAGTATGTTTCTCTGTTTTTGGAAGCAATAAAGCATGCCTACTGTTTGTAATATCATGAGACTTGGCAGCAGTCATTTGATCTTCTAGAAGACAGTCACTTAAAGTGCGAAGCTGCCCCCAGGAATTGTGGTCCAAATGCTATGGTGACTTCATTGTTAGATGCATGGGAAGCAAGTCTGGGACAAAGAAGGAAGTCTGACATTGACACGTTACATTGGAGTCAGCATCTAAAATAGGCAACAATCAGTTTAAAACCACAAAATCTAGTGCATATGTTGCACTTCAATAGAAGACCATAAGGAAGGATAGAATAAATGGCCCAAAATTTGGATCCATAACAGCGCTGCAGATGATGCTACAGAAGCTGAACACCCTTCTGTGAATGGGCGCTATGTCTACAGTGTGGCACCATATGTTGAGAAAGGGGCTTGCACCTGTGCCCCTGCACGCACCAGAAGAAGCTGAAGTGATGCTATCAGGAAGTTACACAGCCCCACCGCCTGCTGTGACATCCAATCTCCAAATTTGTACCATGCAAGTCCAATATTCTCTTAATTGGCACTTGCCAAAGAACAAGTGTTCAGCTGCAAGAGGCGCCCAGCAGTAGCATTACTTAAAGAGACAGGCACCCAACTTGTCAGGTAATTTTAAATAACTTTTGCTATTGCAAAACCTCTGGAAGGACTCTGCAGTATTTTTAGGGGTCTTGTGAGTTCCTGGATTTGCAGGATGTTGGTGCATCCTTACAGGGAGAGCAGAGGATTTAGTGATCTGTCCATATGAAGGCTGCATCAGGATGGGGGCTGCATTTGCAGTGCCTTTGTAGCCCGGCTCTATAATAGCCTTTCAGGAAGGCACAGTGCCAGCATTTGAGCAGGTGACTGCTAGAGTCAGACCACAGTTGCTCTTCTCCTCCTTGAGCTGCTGTCATTGGCAGGTGACAGTTCTTGGGTGTCTGAAAGCAGAAAATCAGAAGGGGAAGGTGTGGGTGAGGGAAGGGGGTGGGATAAAAAGCAAGTGGTTCATGGTCATACCATCAGCAGCCTGCTCATCATGCCAGATTGCAGGGTGAGGGTAAGCTGGGAGATGAGAATGAGCACATGGCAGGAACTTGTGTCATTCTCAATGTTCTGAATGACGCCGGCTGTCAGAGGCTCTGTCACAGCCAGCCCCAAGATGCAGAGAAGCATTTCCTCTGTGGGGCTTAGGAGGTGCAAGCACCCTTGTCCCCCACCAGTTTTGCTCTGCTCCCCTCTATAGTGTCCCACTTTGCCCCATAAGAGAGAGGGAAGAATGTCAGTGATTGTGGCACACTGGGTTTAGATGAGGGGCCTACCACAGCTCAGTAGCTGGAGGTATGTGGAAGCAGCAGGAGGTGAGTGCATGGCGTGTGGGAATGAGGTGGAGTACCTGAATGTTAGGGGTGAGTCCTGAGTGCCAGGAACTATTAAAGGATGAGTGATGGGTTGTGGTGCATCGAACAGCATGAGGGGCTGGTGGTGTAAGGATAGGAAGTGTCATTTGAAGGTGTATTCACTGACCTTGGCCACCCCTAAAATGCCTAAAAGCATTGCAAACCTTGACAATGACCTGGAGCTCAGTTTCTGAGAAGATACATGGCAAATGTCATCTGCATATTGCAACTCAATGACTGAAGTTGGAGTGATTTTGGTTTTGGACTGAACAGTTTCCAGTCTGTTCTGTAAATTATCTCCACATGCAGATAATTAGCTGGAGGTGAAGTTCAATACTGCAGCTAGGAATATGGAAAAGAGGGTTCATGCAATGACACAGCTTTGTATGACCCCCAGTTTTCACTGGGATCTTTTCAAGGTGGCTCCTGTGCATTTAGCTCCCTAGGGAACTCCTCACCATGACTGTCTATCTGTGCCCGTTTGCTGCCATCTATTGTTCTTTCTCCCCCACTCTTTACTTCTGCTGATTGTTCCAACAGTGGGTGCATTTTAACCCAAACATAAAGTTAACTTCAAGAGTAATTCATTGTTCGCTGGATGCTTTCCATGATCAGCAGGCACTGCAAGCACTTTTTGCATTATTTGTCTTAACTGTCTGTTCTGATTTAATTTCTGTTGTTGTTTATGCTTTGATTTATTTTGTCCTGCTGAAGTACTTAAACAATTTGGATGGACAGTCCCTTCCTGAGCCCTTCAGATAGCGGAAGGCACTTAATGATGGGCCAGGTTTTGTGCTGCCAGTAACAGAGGTGCATTCAGCATTTGTATAATGAATGTTGGAGGGGCTGTGCAACTTCCAGAGTGCGCACAGCATGCAAATCCAAAAGATTTTTTTATTTGGTCACAGGATGTGGGCATTGCTGGTTAGGGCAGCATTTATTGCCCATCACTCGTTGCCCTTGGGAAGGTGGTGGTGAGCTGCCTTCTTGAAACACTGCAGTCCATGTGGTGTAGGTACATCCACAGTGCTATTAGGAAGGTAGTCCCAGGATATTTACCCGGTGACAGTGAAGGAACAGCGATATATTTCCAAGGATGGTGAGTGGCTTGGAGTGAGACTTGCAGGTGGTGGTGTTCCCATCTATCTGCTGCCCTTGTCCTTCTAGATGGTAGAGGACATGGTTTGGAAGGTGCTGCTGAAGGAGCCTTGGTGAGTTGCTGCAGTGCACCTTGTAGATGGTATACACAGTTGCTACTGTGTGTCGGTTGTGGAGGGAGTCAATGTTGAAGGTTGTGGATGTGGTGCCAATCAAGTGGGCTTCTTTGTCCTAGATGGTATCAAGCTTCTTGAATGTTGTTGGAGCTGCTCTCATCCAGGCAAGTGGAGAATATTCTATCACACTCCTGACTTGTGCCTTGTGCCAGATTTGAGACTTGTGCCTTGGGCAGGCTTTGGGGAGTCAGGAGGTAAGCTACTTTTCACAGAATCACCAGCCTCTACCTGCTCTTGTAGCCACAGTATTTATATGGCTGGTCCAGTTCAGTTTCTGGTCAATGGTAAACCCCAGAATGTTGATAGTGCATCATTTGGTGATGGTAATGCCATTGAGAGATGGTTAGATTCTCTCTTGTTGGGGATGGTCATTGTCTGGCACTTATGTGGTGTGAATGTTATTTGTCACTTATCAGTCCAAGCCTGAATATTGTGCAGGCCTTGTTGCATTTGGACATGGACTGCTTCAGTGTCTGAGGAGTCATGAATGATGCTGATCATTGTGCAACCATCAGCAAACATCCCCATTTCTGATCTTATAATGGAGGGAAGGTCATTGATGATGCAGCTGAAAATGGATGTGCCTAGGACACTACCCTGAGGAACTCCTGCAGCAAAGTCCTGGAGCTGAAATAACTGACCTTCAACAACCACAACTGTCTTCCTTTATGCTAGGTATGACTCCAACTACTGGAGAGTTTTACCCCTGATTCCCAAATGCTGCTTTGATGTCAAGGGCAGTCACTCTCACCTCACTTCTTGAGCTCAGCTCTTTTGTCCATGTTATGATCAAGGCTGTAATGAGGTCAGGAGCTGAGTGGCGCTGGTGGAAGTCAAACTGAGAGTCAGTGGGCAGGTTATTGCTGAGTAACTGCCACTTCATAGCGCTGTCAACGACACCTTCCATCACTTTGCTGATGATTGAGAGTAGGCTGATGGGACAGTAATTGGCCAAGTGGATTTGTCCTGCTTTTTGTGAGCAGGACAAAGTTGGGCAATTTTCCACATTTCCAGGTAGATACCAGTGCTGGAACAACTTAGCTAGGGGTGTGCCCAGTTCTGGAGTACTATTGTGGAATATTGTCGGGCCCATAGTCTTTACAGTATCCAGTGCCTTCAGCTGTTTCTTGATATCACATGGAGTGAATAGAATTGGCTGAAGACTGGCATCTGCGATGCTGGGAACCTCAGGAGGAGGCAGAGATGGATCATTCATCTAGCGCTTCTGGCTGAAGATCGTTGCACATGCTTCAGCCTTATCTTTTGCACTGATGTGCTGAGCAGCCCAATCATTGAGGATGGAGATATTTGTGGAACCACCTCCTCCTCCAGTTAGTTGCCTAACTGTCTACCACCATTCATGACTAGATGTGGCAGGACTGCAGAGCTTAGATCTGATCCATTGGTTGTGGATCGCTTAGCTCTGTCTGTTGCATGCTGCTTCTGCTGTTTGGCTTGCAAGTAGTTCTGTGTTGTAGCTTCACCAGGTTGACACCTCATTTTTAGGTATGCCTGGTGCTGCTCCTGGCATGCCTTCCTGCACTCTTCATTGAACTAGGGTTGATCCCCTGGCTTGATGGTAATGGTAGAGTGGGGGATATGCTGAGCCATGAGGTTACAGATTGTGTTCGAGTACAATCCTGTTGCTGCTGTCGTAAAAATACATCTGGTTCACTAATGTCCTTTAGGGAAGGGAATCTGCTGTCCTTACCTGGTCTAGCCTACATGTGACTCCAGACCCATAGCAATGTGGTTGACTCTTAAATGCCCTCTGAAATTGCCTAGCAAGCCACTCAGTTGCATCAAACCACTACAAAACCTCAAAAAAGGAGTGAAACCGGACGGACCACCCAGCATCGACCTAGGCACCGGAAACGACAACGGCAAACTCAGCCCTGTTGGCCCTGCAAAGTCCTCCTCACTAACATCTGGGATCTAATGCCAAAACTGGGAGAGCTGTCTCACAGACTAGTCAAGCAACAGCCTGACATAGTTATCTTCACAGAGTCAGATCTTACAGATAAGGTCCCAGACACCACTGACAGAGGTGGTGATACAATAGTATACAGTCGGGAAGGAGTTGCCCTGGGAGTCCTCAACATCAACTCTGGACCCCATGAAGTCTCATGGCATCAGGTCAAACATGGGCAAGGAAACCTCCTGTTGATTACTACATACTGCCCTCCCTCAGCTCATTAATCAATGCTCCTTCATGTTGAACACCACTTGGAGGAAGCACTGAAGGTAGCAAGGGTGCAGAATGTACTCTGGGTGGGGGACTTCAGTGTCCATCACCAAGAGTGGCTCAGTAACAGCATTACTGACCAAACTGGCCAAGTCCTAAAGGATATAGCTGCTAGACTGGGTCTGTGGCAGGTGGTGAGGGAATCAACAAGAGGGAAAAACACACTTGACCTCATCCTCATCAACCTGCTGGCTGCAGATGCGTCTGTTCATGACAGTATCGGTAGGAGTGACCAACGCACAGTCGTTATGAAGACAAAGTCCCGCCTTCACATTGAGAATACCCTCCATTGTGCTGTGTGGTACTACCACCGTGCTAAACAGTATAGATTTCGAACAGATCTACCAACTCAAGACCGGGCATTCATGAGGTGCTGTGGACCATCAGCAACGGTAGAATTGTACTCAAACACAATCTGTAACCTCATGGCCCGACCTTTTCCCCCACTCTACAAAGCCAGGGGATCAACCCTGGTTCAATGAAGAGTGCAGGAGGGCATGCCAGGAGCAGCACCAGGCATACTTAAAACTGAGGTGTCAACCTGGTGATGCTATAACACAGGGCTGCTTGTATGCCAAACAGCATGAGCAACAAGTGATCAACAGAGCTAAGCGATCCCATAACAACTCATCAGATCTAAACACTGTAGTCCTGCCACATCCAGTCTTGAATGATGGTGGACAATTAAACAACTCACTGAAAGAGGAGGCTCCACAAATATCTCCATCCTTAATGATGGAGGAGCCCAGCATAGCAGTGCAGAAGATAAGGGTGAAGCAGACGTGCCAAGTGGATAATCCATCTTGGCCTCCTCCAAAGGTCCCCAACATCACAGGTGCCAGTCTTCAGCCAGTTCGATTCACTCTACGTGATATCAAGAAACACTGAAAGTGCTGGATAGTGCAAAGGCAATGGGCCCTGACAATATTTTGGCAATGGTACTGAAGACTTGTGCTTTAGGACATGCTGTGCCCCTAGCCAAAATGTTTTAGTACAGCTACAACACTGGTATCCACCCGGCTCTGCGGAAAAATTGCCCAAGTGTGTCCTGTAGAAAAAAAGCAGGACAAATTCAACCTGACAAATTACTGCCCCATCAGTCTACTCTCGATCATCAGTAAAGAAATGGAAGGGGTCATCAACAGTGCAATCAAGCAGCACTTGCTTAGCAATAACCTGCTCACTGACACCCAGTTTTGGGTTCCACCAGGGCCACTCAGCTCCTGACCTCATTACAGCCTTGGTTCAAATATGTACAAAGGAGCTGAACTCCCGAGATGTAAGTGACTGCCCTTGACATCAAGGCAGTATTTGACTGAGTGTGGCATCGAGGAGCCTAGCAAAACTCAAGTCAATGGGAATCAGGGCGAAAACTCTCCACTGGTTGGAGTCTTACCTAGCACAAAGGAACATGGGTGTGGTTGTTGGAGGTCAGTCATCTCAGCTCTAGGACATCACAACAGGAGTTCCTCAGGGTAGTGTCCTCGACCCAACCATCTACAGCTGCTTCATCAATGACCTTCCTTCCATCATAAGGTCAGAATGTTCACTGATGATTGCACAATGTTCAGCACCGTGACTCCTCAGATACTGAAGCAGTCCATATCCAAATGCAGCAAGACCTGGACAATATCCAGGCTTGGGCTGACAAATTGGCAAGCAACATTCGCACCACACAAGTGCCAGGCAATGACCATCTCCAGCAAGAGAGAATCTAACCATCATCCCTTGATGTTCAATGGCATTACCATCACTGAATCCCCCACTATCTACATGCTGGGGGTAACCATTGACCAAAAACTGAACTGGACCGGCCATATAAACACTGTGGCTACAAGAGCAGGTCAGAGGCTAGGAATTCTGTGAGGAGTAACTCACCTCGTGACTCCCCCAAGCCTGTCCACCATCTACAAGACACGAGTCAGGAGTGTGATTGAATACTCCTCACTTGCCTGGATGAGTACACCTCCCACAACACTCAAGAATTTTGACATTATCCAGGACAAAACAGTCCACTTGATTGGCCATACAGCCACAAACATTCACTCCCTCCACCACCAACGCACAGTAGCAGCATGTGTACCATCTACAAGGTGCATAGCAGGAATTCACCAAGGCTCCTTTGACAGCACCTTCCAAACCACGACCACTACCACCTAGAAGGACAAGGGCAGCAGATAGATGGGAACACCACCACCTGGAAGTCACTCACCATCCTGACTTGGAAATATATCGCCGTTCCTTCACTGTCGCTGGGTAAAAATCCTGGAGCTCCCTTCCTAACAGCACTGTGGATATACCTACACCACATAGACTGCAGCGGTTATTGAAGGCAGCACACCACCACCTTCTCAAGGGCAACTAGAGATGGGCAATAAATGCTGGCCCATCCACTTCCTGTGAATGAATAAAAAATATATAATTATGAGATCTTGCCAATCAGAAGGCTTGAACACTAGAGAGGTTGAAAAAAAATTTATGGTGGTTCCTATTCTTATGAAGGTGCAAAGCAGAAATACCCAACTGCAGAATCATTTCTCTTACTCCAGTTCCATGCAAAATGATGGAATTGATTATCAGGAATAAACTTGAGGGTTGCCTGCAGAAAATAACAGCTAACATGTAGTCAGAAAGGCAAGTCCTATCTGAACAACCTCTGTGACTTTTTTAATGAAATGACTTCAGAAAAGATTTTCTGAAAAGATATGACGTTGTGGCTCTTGACTTCCAAATTATACTTGACACAGTTCCACATAAAAAACTTTTAACTAAACTCAAATAAATGGTGATTCAGGATAAATCATAGGAACGGATGAAATTGGCAGGCAAATTGAAAATAATGTTGGAATTTTTATAAGATATGTAAGGATGGAGACAACTATTGTCGGATGCCCCAGGAATTATGTTTTAATTTATATCAAAAAATTAGATTCATATATTAAATGAAAAATTCAAACTGGGTGGGGTGGGGTAGGGGTGGGGTAATGGTGGGTTTGTTGGGGAGGGGGCGAACAGTGGATTAGAAGGAGGCAGTCCAGAAATTACAAAGTTGGCTGTAATATGTAAGTAGGCATAATAATGCCCAATGATATTTTAAGCAGAGTTCAGCGCAATAGAAGAAAAATGGGAAATGCTTAGGAGCCTCAATAGGTTTAACTCTACACATGTTCAACCAAAGGAGGATAGCAATAACCACAGCCGATTGAATGTTGAACTAAATAATCAAACAGTAAAATGTAAGTGAGAGACAGTCATGGTCAAAATTTGTAGTTTTGATCAGAATAAACTATGCACCATATTCATTTCTGATCACTGAAGTGCAGGGAAGTCATTCTGATTCAGAAGGCAGTGCAGAGAACTGTCTGGAGATAGATCCCCAGTGTTAATTTAATTTTAATTTTTCAGCCTTGAAAGAGGATGTACGACTGGTGAACTTCTTGAAGTAATAAGGCGGTAAATGGTAATGGAAAAGGTAAATCTGGGGGACGGTGGTTGGCAGCATGAGCACAGGGGTGGATCAGAGCAGGCGCCCCCCCCTTCCCGATGCTGGATGCCTTGATCAGGTTGAGTGCCCACCCTCCACCCAACACCCTCCTGTCTGATTAAGTGCCCCCACCTCCAAACTCAGCTCAGGGGAAGGTTTTAAATTCTGCCCTCTGTTTGCTGACACTCAGTCAATGTCGTTCCAAGCTACTACTGTCCGTTTTATTCCATGAGGTCTAACTTTGTTTACAAGCCTGTAATGTGGCATTTATTCAAATGCCTTTTGGAAGTCCATGTGCACAAAATCATCAACTGCATGACCCTCATCCATCATTTCTGTTACCTCATTAAACAATGCAAGCAAGTTAGCTAAAGACAACTTGCCCTTAACAACTTCCTGCTCTCTTTCCTTAATTAATCCGTATCTACCGAAGTGACTGTTAATTTTGTCCTGAATTATCATTTTGAAAAGCTTCCCCATCTCCAAGGTTCAATTGACTGGCCGGTAGATTTTGGGTTATCCTTACACCTTTTTTGAAAAAGCGTGTAACATTTGCAAATCTCCAGTCCTCTGATACCATCTTGGGGGGAGTAGAAAATTATAGCCAGTGCAGCCTTCCACAGTTTTCACTCTTACTTTCCGCAGCATCTTTGGATGCATCTCATTCAGTCCTGGTGACTTATCAATTTTAAAAAACATACAGCCCAGCTAATACCTCTTTATCAATTTTTAGACCATCAGGTACCTCCTCTTTCACTATGACTTGGGCAGCATCTTCTTCCCTGGTAAACAATGCAACGTACTCATTTAGTACATCAGCCATGTCCCTGCCTCCATTTGGAAATCCCCTTCTAGGCCCCTAATCAGCCCCACTCTTTTACCACTCTTTCAGTATTTATGTGCCAATAGAGATTTTTGATTCCCCTTTATGTTAACTGCAAGTCTCTTCTCATACTTTCTTTTTGCTTCTCGTACTTGTCTTTTCATTTTCTCTTTGTACCTTCTTTAATGAACGTCATTCTCAACTCCCTCATCCACCTGACATCTGTCATATGTACCCTGTTTCTGCTTCATCCTATTCTCTATATCTTTTGTCAGCTAGGGAGCTCGGGATTTGTTTGCCCTACTGTTCCCCCTTATGGGAATGTGCCTTGGCAGGACCTGAACTATCTCCTCTTTAAAGGCAGCCCATTATTCCATGACAGTTTTGCTTCCCAGTCTTTGATTCCAATTTATCAGTGTCTGATCTGTCCTCATCCCAATGAAGTTGGCCCTCCCCAAATTAATTACTTGTACTCTGGATAGCTCCTTGTCCTTTTCCATAGCCAACTTAAACCTTATAGTACAATGATCACTGTCCCCTAAATGTTTCCCTGTTGACACTTGGCCTGACAAATGGCAAGTAACACTTGCGCCACACAAATGCCAGGCAATGACTATCTCCACCAACAGAGAATCTAACCATCAGCCCTTGACATTCAGTGACATTACCATCACCAAATCCCCCATTATCAACATATGAGGGTTACCATTGACCAGAAACTGAACTGGACCAGCTATATAAATTCAAATTTAAATTAATTATAAATTGGAATTCGAAACTCAAGCAGCTCAACCATGATCTTATTGAATGGTGGAGCAGGCTTGAGAGGCTGAATGGTCTATTCCTGTTCCTATTTCTTATGTCTTATTTCTTCTTATAAATACTGTGGCTACAAGAGCAGGTCAGAGGCTAGGAATCCTGTGGTGAGTAACTCACCTCCTGACACCCCCAAAGCCTGTTCACAAGACGCAAGTCGGGAGTGCGATGGAATATTCTCCAATTGCCTGGATAAGCAGCTCCAACGACACTCAAGAAGCTCAACACCATCCAGGACAAAGCAGCCCACTTGATTGATACCCCACTCACAAACATTCACATCTTCCACCACCGATGCACAGTGGCAGCAGTGTGTGCCATCTATGAGGTGCATTGCAGGATCTCACCAGGACTCACCAGACAACACCTTCCAAACCCATGACTGCTATCATCTAGAAGGACAAGGGCAGCCTTTACATGGGGACACCATCACCTGCAGGTTCCCCCCCGGCCACACATTATCCTGGCTTGGAAATATATCATGGTTCCTTCACTGTCGCTGGGTCAAAACTCTGGAACTCCCTCCCTAACAACAATATGGGTGTACCATGCCACAGGGACTGCAATAGTTTAAGAAGGCAGACCACCACCACCTTCACAAGGGCAATTAGGAATAAGCAATAAATGATGGCCTGGCCAATGAGACCCACATCCCTTGAATGAATATAAACCAAAAAAAACTTGATCAAATTGACCCAGCTCACGCCCCAGAACCAGATCCAGCAATGCCTCCTTTCTTGTTGGACTGAAAACTCTGATGTTGAAAATTCTCCTGAAACCACTCTAGAAACTCTTGCCCCTCTCTGCCCATTATATTATTACAATCCCAATTTATATTAAGATAATTAAAGTTCCCCCATTATAACTACACTATAATTCTTGCAGCTCACCCGAATTTCTTTGCAAATGTGTTCCTCTATATTTTACCCACTAGTTGGTGTTCTATAGAACACAGCCAGTAATATAAAGATATAGCTATTATTTCTTAGCTCTAACCAAATGAATTCTGTCCTAGACTGCTCTGGGGTATCTCTCTCTCCAGCTCTGTAGCGTTGTCTTTAATCAGTGCTGCCACCATCACTTCTCCTTTCTTTACATCCCAACTATGCTGAACATCTTGTCACTGGAAATATTTAGTATCCGATCCTGCCCTTCTTTGAGCCAGGTCTCCGTTAGCTCCACAACATCATATTTCCATGTAGCTTTCCATGTCTACAGCTCATCAACCGTATTTACCTCAGTCAAGACATTCATATACATGCACAGGAACCCTAATTTAAAGCTTATTACATTCCCTCTTACTCTGACCCTACCTGATAACTTACCTTTCCGTCAGGTGCTACTTGTCTGTCCTATTTCTCCGTGCACCTTACTTTTCCTTTCTAGTATTACCCCCTGGTTCCACATTCCAGCGAAGTTAGTTTAAATCCTCCCCAATGGCACTAGCAAATTACCCCCAAGGACAATTGTCCCTGCTCGGTTCAGGTGCAACCCCTTTGGCTTGTTCAGGTCCTATCTTCCCTAGGACTGGCCCTAATGTCCCAGGAATCTAAAGCCCTCCCTCCTGCAAAATCTCTCCATCCACACAATCATCTGCTCTGTCTTTGTATTTCTATACTCACTTGTACTTAGTACCGGGAATAATCCAAAGATTACAGTCCTTGAGGATCTGTTAGTTTCCTTCCTAGTTCCCTAAACACTGCCTGCAGGTCCACACCCCACTTTCTACCTATTTCATTGGTACCAATATAGACCACGGCTACTGGCTGTTCACCTCCACCCCCTTCAGAGTGCTCTGCAGCAGCTCAATGACACCCTTAACCCCAGAACGAGGGAGGCAATATACCATTCATGTCTGCAGCCATAGAAACGCCTGTGTTCCCCTAACTCTCGAATTACCCATCACTGTTGCTTTTCCAATCTTCCTCCTGATCTCCTCCCCATCCCCTTATATAGCTGAGCCAATCATGGTGCCATGGAGGTGTCTCTGACTACATTCCCCAGATGAACGATCACTCTCGCCACTATTCAGAACTGATAACTGCTTGGAGAGTGAAATGCACTCAGGGGACTCCACTACCTACCTGGTCCTTCTTGACTGCCTTGTGATCATCCATTCCCTCTCTGCCTGTATACTCTTAAGTTGTGGTTTGACCACATCTATAAATGTGATATCCACAAAACTCTCAACTACACAGATGCATCGTAGTGACATGAGCTGTTGCTCAAGGTCCAAAACCCAGAGCTTGAACATGCGCTGCAAATATTTGTTGATATTTGCAGTGCATGTGCTTGTCCAGGACACGAGAAGCATCTTGAGGTTCCCACAAAAAACAAATTGATATTATTAAGCTTTTCACGCAAAGAATGATTGGTACAGGAAATGGGCGTCTCAATACTAACAACCATGAAATAACACTGACACCCTACCTCTGCTAAGCTCTTATGGCTCCTTGAGATCCCAATAAGATCCTTAACATATTCTTGAACATATTCTCTAGGATTAACGTTAGACTACATATGTCTCAGTAATTTCCTGACTTATATCTTACCACATACTCCACTACAGAGATGTTATGAGACACCTCTCAGCCTTTAGATTCAACCTTAGTATTTAAATACCTCTTGAAAGAATTAATTCGAGGCATACCTATTTCCTCACTTACTTCCTTAAACATTTGTGTTGTATTCCATCTGGCCCAGGTGCCCTGTGGACATTTCATACTTAGAATTTCTTGATAACACATGCTTTGCTAACCTCAACATATGATATAGGTTACAGTTCGAGTTTGATGTGAAAAATTTATTTAACACATCTGCTATTTCCTGATCTTTCATGATATTTCCACCTAATGTAATCCTTAAAGAGTTTTTGTGATCTTTAACACTCTAGCTATTTCATACTAAACTAAAAACAATTGAATCCTATTGCGGTTATCAAGCATCTGCCATTTTTGTTTTAAATATTTCCGACATAGTATTATTTATCCCTAACTGACTTTTATTTGACCCCACCAGCCCTCAGAACTTATATCTTTTAACATTTTTTTTAGGTTTTGTATTAATTTTGAACGTGTTTAAAAGCTATTGAGGGCCTTTATCTTGCTATATTTCTCATAAGAAATATATTTTCTTTCTTCACGTCAATTATTTTTTAAAAAACCCCAAATGTTGCCTATTACTTAATCCTTCCAAATATCCTTTTGTGCGTCTCGAATATTTTGCTCATATGTATTCTTACTTTAACACAACAATATCAAATTCAACTGCGTGACTAAAGGTTACTGAAGCTCAGATATTCAGCTTTCTCCAATTTACTGATCATTGCCGGTAAATGTTGAAAATTAATGCTTTGAAATTTTGCGGTGCGATGTCTGTAGCAAATACTCTACATTACAACAATGATTACACTTCAAAGAACAATCGTTAGCTATAAAATACTTTGGGACACTGTGAGATTAAGAAAGATGCTATACATATAGAAATTCAATCATTCTTTCAAAAGAACACATCTGTATGAAAAGTCCTTTCCCATTATTTTATTGAATCTAGATCACCTTAAATGGGTGAACATCTCTGTTAAAATAACATAGGAATTTCATAAGAATTTGTTAATGTATTCATTATTAGTATAGTATAGAGTGTATTCAACACCTAAAGCTGACCTAGCATCCACCTCAATGCTCTGCTATACATCATACTACAATATTATTATCACTATCAATGTTTGTACTTCCAGTAGCTCCTTACAGTTGTTTTTATTCTGTAGATGTCTGAGTAATGATATTCTTCCATAATGACTGCACTATGATTCCTCAAGTCTCTCTTACTTGCCTGTATAGTGCACTAGCATCAATGCAATTTGAGCCAGTAGTCCAGCATAGGCTCTCAATGATTTAGATCCTACATCCAAAAGCTGATGTCTGTGATTCTGCACTTTCTCATCGAATGTATTACTGAAGTTTCCTTAGACTGCAATTAACTAGAAATCACTGAACAAACAGAAACTTGCCCTTTTATGAAAAACCCTTGAAAAAGTTACAACTTGTTGAACAAGGTGTTACGGGGTTCTTAATGGTGTCATAATTACTGCATCATAGACCCTGAAAAACTAATTTTATATTTGTGGAGTGTCAACTTTCTGCAATACGATAAAAAAAAATCACAGTGTATGTTACAATCATTTATTTTGTTCTCTGTTAAATTCTATCTGGTGTGTTTTATTTCCTGGTTTGCAGTCCGTGAGAATACTTCAATGTGATTAGCTGCTTACCCTGCTTGATGACATCCCTGTCACTGGATGCCTGGAGATCTCTTTGATTTGGCACAACATCCAAACTGATGTTGGCAAAGGGGAATCCATGCCACCGAGATCACCAGAACTTTTTGGGCAGCTTTCTTCAAGGTCAGCTGTGAGTGTCATTGCTTCGTAACTGACTATGAAATCCAGAACAATGGGTAATTAGAAATTCTTAACTTGTGCCACTCCTCCAACTAAAAACTGAGGTCCGTCCCCTGTTGCTAATTCCATGTCCTACCTCAAACTTATCCTGTGAATGTGATGGTGCAAACTATGTGCTGATGCTAGGTACTTCAATGTGACATATAAATTTGTGTTTCCTGCGATCAAGATGGAAATAACCATATGGTTATTTTGACATTTGTGTTTGTAATTTTCACCATTTCAAATTAATACATTTATGTTAAAATTGTGGTTAAAGCTGTGATGCAATCCGTACAAAGGTGCTTTAATCTTTTGTGTCATTGGTATCGATTAGGTTTAGAATGAAGAATGATAGGTTGAGTACAGTGTCTGATTTACAATATGAATATCTCATGCTATCATGCAATCTGATTGTTCAATTGAAAATAGCAGTGATAATAACACAGCTGGAAATAAACATTTGCTTTTTATTTGCGGAGTATTATTCCTACAACCCATCATGTGATTTGATGGCTTCTTTGCAAATATAACAATTTTTAAAAAACACTGGAAATACATTGCTTCTTAATTACAGAACATTATGACAGCAAGAAGGTTTCTTTTGCCATAATTTCATCCTTGATTCAGAATGTCTAATGCTCAGCATGCTGTGGGGAACAAAATGTGGTAAAGTGAACTGTTTGTAATGTTGTCATAACCGATACAATGCACCAGTTTTGAAGTATACAAAGTAAACTAATTTGTAAGGTGAGTGAACTATGTTGCTCTTTAAAAAATAGCAATACTCTCCTCAAGTTTCTTCTATGAATAGGAAGATGCTTTCAATTATATTTACCTTATGGTTTGTAGTTTATAAATGTATCTTGTTTCCACACAAAGAATTATTGTACATTTATTCACCATTTTGAGAACTTGGATCTCCTATATTTCTGAGAGTATATTAAATACGTTTTACTCTCTAAATAACTAAGCAATCAGAAACATAAAACTGTCATTTGAAACCTTTCTGGCTTTGAAATTCCACCAAGTAAACATTTGTGTGCAAATGCTTAACCCACTTTTAATTAGGTTTATTGTTCCACTATTTTAATAGTGGCATTAACTCATTTATTTTAGATTAATACTTTTGTTCAAGTAGCGGATGAAGCAATTTATATGAATATATTAAGCATTTAGGGAAGGCAACCAAACATGCTTATGGGTCGGGTCTTGAAGTGACTCTATTCCCATGTCAATGTAGTTAACTCTTACCTATGCTCTGAAGTGGCCTAACAGAGTCAACCAATGAATGGCAATCTTGTTAGTAATGCCCACATATTAATAATTAATAAAAGCATTCTTGTGTAGACAATGTTGAGGTTTATGTTTTAAAACATGTATAGCTACCAAAATTGAACACAGCAGTGCAATTATATTCTCTCAAATATTTATATATCAGTATTGTTTTTTATTTACTTTGGTAATTTCTATCTTAAAATATGATGCTATTTACCATCACTTTTTTTTTCCTTCTCATGTCATAATATATTTTCACTATTGAATCCAATATGTAATTTTAAAATCAGAGAGTTTTGATTTATGTCTCAGTTAAACATTAATTTGTCAGTTTGGTTACCATAGGCAATGAAATTCAGCTTCAGCAGGGGCACAAACAGGCACTAGCAGATTATCCCCAAATTAAACATCCCAACCAATTTCTCCATTAAAGTCAATGAGAAGGAAAATCAGAGGGGTGTGTAATGGGAGGTTGATCCCCTACCAACCATTTTATGCCCCATTTGAAGTTGAATTTCACCACCAATGGAAAAGAGAATTGGGCAGTTGAATGATCCACTATCGCTGGCTTTAAACTCCCATCAAAGTTCAATTCCATTCCCACAAATATCTCCTCAAACAGTATTGTCTCTGCAATAAAGCCTACTATCTCCAACAACTTTGTCACCTTTGCAAAACACAAAGCCAAAAGCAATTACCATTACAACACAATCCATAAATATCATGAATATTAGATGCCCTGGCATTTGTACTTAGGGACGAGTCAGAATGGTATAAATTATTAGCACTGATGACTGCTGTTCTTTCTTATTTTCGGGTTAGTTAAATACCTGATTTAAAATTTCCTCCTTGGTCCCTGTGCTTTCACATTAACCATAAATCTACAGTGTGATGGACCGTATTGATTCAATTCATTCTTCTCTTTCCATGATTATTTTACCAGTGACCTTTGCTTTTGTATATTATCTGATCTGCCTCCTTCTCTATGTTCTTTTGCCTTTACACCTGTATTAAACCTGTAACTTCCACATTATGCTAAAAGCAGCTTCCGTGTAACCTTTGCCACAATCTAAAATGTAATGATTTCATGATCAGTACTGAATGTGCTCTGTGCTTCAAATTTGTGATATTTCATCCTCATCATTGGTAGATTAAGCAGACATAGAATTGTAGAATCAATTATCTTGAGAAAGTTAGTATTAAATCTGCTTCCACCATCCTTTTAAGCACTGCATTCCAGATCAGACCAACTCACAACATAAAAGAAGTCCCTCATCTATCTCCATGATGCATTCTCCAATTATCTTCAGTCTGTGTACATTGTGTGCAATTTTGCCAATGAAAATAATTTCTCCCTATTAACCTCTCATAAATATAAACATCACTATTAATTTTCCCCTTAAACTTCTTTACCCTAAGGAGAATAATCCCATCTTTTCTCATCTCTCCAACATAACTGAAGTTTCTCATCACTGGTATAATTCTAGTAAATCTCTTACTGTATTTATATATCATCTATGCTAATCCTGCTTTTAACATGTTGCATCAACAAGCAGTTTAGCCTTAACTTTTAAGAACCTCTCTTTTTGAAATGTACCTCATTTTGTTCCATTTAATTCCAAATAACTAAACCTGTACACTTTTGTACTCTATTTTCCAAAATTTGCTGCATAAATTTAACATTTTTCTCCTTTGCCTAGGGATATGGTTATAAAAGGTACTCAAGACAGTTATATATTAAAAACAATTCACTTATTGTGCATTAAAGAATCTTCCTTCACATCTGTTTTAAATAAGAAATAGTATAAACTAAAGTAGCTGGAATGGATACCACAAAACTTGATTATCTACTCCTAAGAAGAATATTATTGTCCTTGAGAGAGTGCTGAAACAAGCAACAGAGATGATCCTAGGTGTCAGGAATTTAAGCTATGAGGGAGGTTAAGAAAATTGTTCTTATTTCCTTCTTAAAAGAGAGGATTCTGATGTGACCCAATGGAAGTTTTCAAGATTATGAAGAGAATTGACAATGATCATTTAGCTATATACTTCACTAGTGTGAAAGATTCAAATACCAGAAAACACAGTTAAGAATTTGGAGGTTAAGAGTAAGGGGATAGTCAAGTGCCAGTCCAAGACTAATGCCTGGATGGTAAATTACCCTGACAGTGTGGTCTATGTTAAATTGATGACTGCACCTCACACTGAGTTTAGTGACAAAGGAGCTCTGTGCTATGTTTTTGAAGCACAGTCAGAGCTTGGATCCTGGGAAATTTTTGATGTTAGGCAAGAGCGTAGATGGGAAAGTCCACTTTCTTCAGCTCTGCAAATATTAAATTCACTGAAAAAAAGGACTTGATGAACTTCCAGGACAGATATGAAATAGGTCTTTGCATTGGCTGAACAATATCACCTTCTGAGCAGTGTCCAAATTGGGACTGATTGATGTGATATCACATGTCTTACTTTAGTCACTCCGAATTTAGAATGCTAACTTGCCCCTTGATTTATACTGCCACATTCATATTGATGTATGCTGAAACCATTTTATGTCAATCTGATAGCACCAGCATAACTATTATCTAAAAGCATCAGGCAGAATATTTTCATCCTAAATAAAATGAAGTTGTGGAATAAGCTATTTGTAAGGCAGTGAAATTGTTAACCATATGAACAAACAAATTAGGAGCAGGAGTAGACCATTCGGTCCCTCAAGCCTGCTCTGCCATTCATTAAGATCATGGCTGATCTGATTGTGGCCTCAACTCCACATTCCACCTAGCCCCAATAACCTTTGACCATAAGCCTGTCTACTAGACAGGAGTGCAATGGAATATTCTCCACTTGCTTGGATGAAGTCAACTCCAAAAATACTCAAGAAGCTTAACATCATCCAGGACAAAGCAGCTTGCTTGGGCAACATTCCATCTACTGCCTTAAACATTGACTTCCTCCACAACACACAGTGGCAACAATGTGTACCATCTATAAGATGTACTGCAGCAACCCAGCAAGGCTCCTTCGACAGCACCTTCCAAACTCGCAGTCTTTACCACCTGCAAGTTTCCCTCCAAGCTACACACGATCCTGACTTGGAATTGTATGACTGTTCCTTCACTGTCATAGGATCAAATCCTGGAGCTCTGTAATAGCACTGTGTGTGCACCTACACCAGATGGACTGCAGCAGTTCAAGAAGGTGGCTCACCGTCACCTTCTGAAGGGCAATAAATGCTGGCCTAGCCAGTGATGCCCGCATCTCATGAAAGAATTTTAAAAATGGGTTCAAGAGACAATTGGATGGATTTCTAAGTAGAGAAAAGATTGGAAGAAAGTGAATAGATGGAATTGATCTAAGAAAAAGTGAAGAGTTGTTTGAATGACAATAGTTGCTGAATAAGTAATTTTTAATTATTTCCTTTCTTCAACATCATATGCCTCCATCCAAATTGTTTTAGACTTGCCTGCAAAGATTCAATGAAATATTTCAATAATTGCAACATCCACCCAACATTACTGCTATACCAATTTGATTTCATGATTCCTGTTAAAGAATATAAACAAAATGAGATCTGTGCCCTTCCACTGACATTGACAATGCCTCCTTTAAAATAAATGTATCCTCCTCCTGTTTCTGTACACAATTCACAAGTTTAATATATAACATATATATATACATATATAGGTACTAAAATTTTTCACACAGCTCTTATTTACAAAAGTTTGCATTTTGTAACACTATTGTCTTAGCCTTTCTTATTGTAAATCCTTATCACCACATTGATCATACAAACAGCTCATGCAAACTTATCACACTACATCACATTATAGCTGCCTGCCAGTAATGGCACAGTAGTGCCTCAGATTGATGCCCCCTATCTTCTCTGTTTAGTGCTGCAGTATAACTTTGATTCCATTAATGTAGTAGTTAGGTTACTGCTCTAGTAATAATCCAGATAACCTGAGTGCATATCCCACCATGGCAGTTTGAGGATTTGATTTCAGTTTTAAAAGTCTGGAAGTAAAATGCTGGTATTATTAACAGTTAGCACGAAACTGTAAGAATGTGGTAAAACACAACTGTTTCACTAATGCCTTTAAGGCCTTATCTGGTCAGGATATAAGAGGTCATTCAAGTCCCACACCAACGTGGTTAACTCATAACTGCCCTTTCTACTGCCCTAGCAAGCTATTCAGTTATCTGGAACTAGGGATGGGTAAGAAATGCTACCTGTCCCTGCTCATATCCTAAAAAAAATGAAAGGAAACTTGCTGTGGTCCAATATACTCTGCACCCCAAAATGCCTTATTTTCTTTAACATTATATAAAAGGGCAGAATATATGTTTTTGAAAATGGGCACTGATTAGTTACTTGTAGCCTGGTCCACCACTCTCTGACCTGATTTCACCTAATACAATACTTGGTCTTGATTCTCAATGTGCAACACAGTGTAGGAATTGAGAAAAATCAGAGCTTTTCAATTGTGTCAGAAATGGTTTTTAAAAGGAAAAATTCATCCTGCGTTTTGTTGCTTCAGGAGCAGCAAGTTTTTCACCACCTGACCATTTGCCAATATGCCTCATTCACGACCATTACCCTCTAAGCAATTAATGGGTCTCCTCTTTACAATTAAACTAATAGCAACCATAGAGGGACGGACCAAGTTAAGTACAACTTCTCCTTAGCAACAGAGTAATGCAGTGTTTGTTACATGCTATAATGTCCCCACTGTCAAAAAAAAGAATATACTCTGGTTTACTATGAACAATTTAATGGGAGAACCATCACTAGGTGCTATATAAACACAATAACACTGACTGTCGATAACACTGACTGTCAATATTATATTGATTCCTAATGCCTGGAACTCAAATTGATTTTACCTTCTAATTTTATAATACTTCCCTATTTCATCATTCTCAACTCGTGTTTCGGTAAGATGCTGTCTTAAAGGAATAACAGCTCCATGTCATATTCCACCTATTAAGGTGGGAGTTTAAATTGTCGATTTAAATAAACATTCAGAGTATTCCTTTGGGTGAACTGCATTCTGATCCAGTGGACATGCCCTGACTGCATTTAATGCTACAGCAATAACTCACTTTCAACGCAAAGTGCCGGGAGGCAAAGCATGCCATTTTATCAAACCCATTGACATTTTGTGTTGGAATCAACATCTTCACTTGAATTTGTGATGCCTGGTTTGAACTGTAATTCAGTTGGTGAATCCAGGCAGTTCCGCGGATCAATCACAGAGGTGTCCTTTGGAGGAAGTGGAAATTCGTTTATGTGGTGCCCCCTGGTGACCAGAATGCAAACAGTTCTATTACCACTGAAGCTCTGGATAATGATTCAAGAATTTTTCTTTCATGTCCTTAATCTGAATGTTAAAATGAATCAAGTAATTTCTGTATAAAAAGTAAAAAGGGAGGCTTAAATTCACTTTGAATGCTTCAGTTATTGAATTAAAAAAATCAGACAGGCAGTGCGCAATATTTCCTTCTAAATGTGACTCGCATTTCATTGGTAAGTACTGCGTTACTAAGGTCCTTAAAAAGTAATGGAATAAATTATTAATCCAATTTCCTAGTCACCTGGTTTTACGTCTTCATCCATTAGTATTTTGCCAACCTAAGGTGCAAATGTGGATGCCAACCATTGGGACCAGCTCTGTACTTGGGACAATACACACAAGTGGAATCATGGGGCGGAATCGTCCCAGATTTGCACAAAGTGCGGTAGCAGGGGGGATAAAGGGCATTTTGCTTGCCCACCACAATGCTGGCTTTTCACACCATTTTGTCTCATTTCCGATGTGTCCCGCATCATTAATAATTCATTCCCGGGAAACACACCGGGTTGCTGGAAGGGCGGCCTCTGATTCACCTGCCCCACCATCACCTCAGGCCTTCAGTATTCCAGGCATCATATTTACAGACTGCCCCTGCACAGAGCTAATACTCTTTAAGGAATAGGCAGGTGTTGGAATTGATAGCTGCCATAGGGAGGAAACATGCTGCCCTCAAATTTAGCAACGCCTCCCCCAAGCACCTACTGGAGGCTTGCCACAATGACCCCTATTCCTCCTCTAGGCAAGACCAGCAAGCAAGGTTACCAATCAGGCTTGGGAGGTGGTGGCAGCAGTGGTCACTGCCAACACCCTGTAAAAGGGCACAGCCAATCTGTGGCAAAAGAGGATGAATGATTTCCTCCATTCCACCAGGGTAAGTCACTCTTCTCATCACTCTCAACTTACACTCACAAACCCATCACACATCCACAGGAATCTCTTTCACTGCTGTTCAAGGACATCACCATTTACTCTCACACAGCTTCATCTGCCCTGCGGATCATGTCTTCACCCCAATCATGGCACCACTCACCATCCAGACACATGCCAGGCATCCTTGTTATCTGGCCTGGCAGGCATCCTGCTTACACTCTCTTCATCTGTTTTCATGCAGGTCAAGCAGGCACATAACAAAAGGAAGAGGTTGCAGACTGGTGGAGGGATGCTAGAAGTCAAGGTCCTCACTGGACTTTGAAAAAAGAGCCATCCAGCTGGCCGGTGACAATCTGGACTATTCCTGTGCTGACAGTGAGGTTGGCAGTGCTCAACCAAGTGAAGATCTAGTACTGCAGCATCCATCATACAACTGTTAGGGAACAGAGATAGTTTAATTTAAGTTATATTTGTATTGGTGGGTATTATGAATGATTTTAGCTTTAAAGTTTAAGTTTGATTTGTATCTCTGTAGTGTGTTAATAAAAGATCAAATTGAGTTTTAGTTTCGCTTTAAAAAGGTGCCTGCATATCTAATGAGAGTTTTTACAACTGTTGCAGCTAGGTTAAACAAACAAGAGTAGAAGAGTTGGGCTAGCAACAGGGGTACAGAAAGGCGGGTCTCGGCCACAGAAGAAGAGAAACAGCAGTTTATTTTGGAAGGCATTGGAGTTCAGCTGGTTTTGAAGGTAGCTGCCATGAAAGAAGCTTGGAAGGGACAGATAGCCAGTCCCGAGCTAAAATTGGTTGAAAGTAGCTGCCACGAGAGACTGGAGCAAAAGGGACAGATAGCCAGTCCAAGGTAAAGAAAAACCCCGAAGATCCAGGGGAGTGGAACAGGGGAAGGTCCCAAGAAGACCTTCTAGTCAAAGGAAGGACAGCAATCTGGAAAAGGTCCTGTTAATGAAGTTAAGAGTGAGGGGCAGGGAGAAAGGCTCCAAGTTTCAGATATAAAGATTAAAATGAGAACAGCTTGCAAGAGGCATGAAGGTCCAAAGAAACAATTGAAGGTCTGAAACTCTTTGCTATGGGCATATGAAGCAGTGGTACTGTTGATGGCTAAGTTTGTTAGAGGGAGTGCATGGAAGACAGCGTGCATGCATGTGGTGTCCCAGGGAAGAGGAACATTAGAAGGAGAGTTTGAAACCCTGGAAGTGAACCCTTGTGGAAGGCGTCTGAGAGAAAGCATCGGTTTGGGAGAAGATTCCAAATTGGGTTCTTGGAGAGTGGAGATCGGAAACCCTCATGTGAAAGACGAAGTGCAGTGAGACCAGTTGGCTCGTGGTGTGTCAAGCATCTGGGGGGAGTTGAGGAGAAATCCATAGCATCTGGTCGAAGTGGCATCGATCACTTGGTTTCAGAGTGTGAACATTAGAGTATAAAATAGCTTTTGCCACTTGTGTTATCCCTACAAATCTGCATATATCTGTAAAGGTATAGTTGTGGGTGAAGGAGTATTATAATATAGTTCATCTTTTCTTGTTGAATAAATGTTTTAGTTTTTTGTTAAAAGTTAATCTTTTAATCTGTCCCTCTGATCAGTAGCTACTCTCCACGTGTCTAAACAAACAAGTAAAAGTTAGGATCTATCAAGCTGGGTTCCACTCTGGGATCAGGCTTGTTCAGGGGTAACCTCAGCTGCTACATAACACAGCCATGCTGTGAGTCACTTCCCCTGTTCCCCTGCCATACACTAATTATTTCTTCTTGCTTTTGCAGGCACATCTGAGAAGCAGCTGAGGGAGTCCACAAGCCAGGTCCTTGAGTCAAGCCCTGAAGAAACCTAAGAAGGAGAATCTGAAGGCACCCTCATTGAAGACCTGTCACAGCGCTCACCCACACCCTCCACCAGCGCAGAGACACACACCTTGGTGGGACCTAGTTCTAGAGTAGCCTTGGGATCACAATCTGGTGGGCATATCACACTACCTGATCCACAGCAGGCAACAGCAGGGACTTCCTAGGTTTTCAGCACTCAGAGGACTGCTGGAGGCAGAAATAAATTGAGTCTGGGTCAGATAAGGAGCCTCAAGACTTGGTCATCTTCAGTTGCTGGAGCTGCAAAGGCAAGCTCAGGAACATCACGAAGGGATGTCCGCTGCACTCCTCAGATTGCAAGGCATGATGGAGGAGTCTGTCTGCCTTCAGTCTGAGGTGATAGTGTCAGCATGCCAATGCACTGAGATCAACACTGGTAGGATGGCAGCCGCAATGGAGACCTTGGTCCAGAACATCGCCGGGCTGAACTCCATCATTGACACCATAGTTGGCCCCAATAGTGTCAACGTAAGGTGGGGCCGAGGCAGCTCAATCACACTTCAGCTTCCCCTTCTCCTCAAGGAGTCAGCCAGGGGCCCTCGGGCACCCACAGGGAGGAGGATCAGCCATCCACCCAGGTGACTCCGGGAGTGTGTGGCCCATCAGAATCCCCTCTTCCTGTGACTCCAGCAGCTCTAGCTCTACAGGCTGAGGAGGATGCCATTGCCACACAGCAAGACACCGAAAGCAGGCTGGGGCCCTCCTGGTCTCAGCCTTCCAGAGGCCTCCATCACAGACAGGGCATAGCAGTCAGCAGGCTGCCTCCACCTCTGCCGTGGATGTCATGGGAGCACTAAGTGTAGCAGCAGAGTTAGGAAGGTTAAGAAGATGTAGTTACACAATCTGGACATGGGTGTTAATCACTTGTACATAATGTTCACTATTATAAATAAACTCCCAAAAATGTCTCCCTGCCTATAGCTACTTGTTATGATGAGCAGAGTTTGTAACACTCAAATGTGAAACCTTGGTTCCTGCACATGAAAGAGGCAGGTGTCTAAGTCCAGGGCCTCTTCCCTGTGCTTTGTGCAACCTTCCCAGCACAATGATGGTGCACCTTCACAGTCACTGGACACATCAGCCATGCCTGCACCTTGATGGGGCTTGTCATTGCTGTCACAGTGTCCTGGGCCAGTAGCAGAGTTCCTTCATTCTCTGTGTGCTCTCAGCACCTTTGAGCTCAGCTGGCGCCCGCCCCCCCATCTTATTATTATCCGTGTCCGGTGACAGTATAGTCCTGAAGGGTTCAGCTCACGAAGGATGCCACAGGATCAGGAGAAGTTAAAGTTTCCCCATTGAATCTCTATGATATGATCCTGTTCACAAAGTGCAATCAAGCTCCCATCAGCCAGACAGGAGTCAGACATTCTCATAAGCTGTGTGAAGATTTATGGAGTGTCCTCACTGCATGTCATCATCATCCTCCTGGAATGTAGGAACTATGGGCATCCGCTGCAGGTGACAATGATGCATGACGCCCTCTGTGGACTGTATTGCCGGGCAACACCAGACTGGTTCAGGCACCAGGACCACATTTTCAATATCCCAATGGTTTACCCCACCAAGGCGCAGCATGAGCTTCATTGTACGTCCTCAATGCTGCAGTCTGAGGCCACCGCACAGGCATCATCAGCCATGTCCTCTGCGGGTAGTCCTTGAACCCATCCCTGCAGCCTCTGTGGACCCTGGAAGATGTTGGGATCTGAGACTGACTGAGAATGTAGGAGCCGTGGACACTCCCTGGGAATCATGCACAGATCTGTAGGATGTGTTTGTGGTGGTTGCACCCCAGCTGAACATTCAGTGAGTGGAAGTCCTTGTGATTAATGCAGTTGACCACTTGTTGCCATAGGGATCACGTGAGTGCAGTCAATGTCACCCTGAACCTGTGGGAAACCTGAGATCTGCACAAATCCCAGCGCTCTTGCATCCTGGCTTTTTTGATCCCGGGCGAAATGCACAAAGTATCTTTGTGAATATGGCATCTGTAAACTCCTGGGTGTACTTGTGTGTGAAGGCTTGTGAGATCCCACAGAGGTCACCTGTGGAGTCCTGAAAGGAGCCACTGGCATAAAAATGAATCACCATGCTCATTTTCATGGCCACTGGCAGTGGATGCCCTCCATGTCCCCTTGGTGCCAAATCATGCAGCAGGTGGCAGATGTGACTGACTAGTCCCATGGACATTTGCAGTCTTCAGTGACACTGGTTCTCAGTCATCTGCAGGAATGACATGCACTGTCTGTAGACTCTGGGTCTAGCAAGGTGACGACCAGTGAGCAGTGTGTATGCAGGAGCCCCAGCTGCCCCTCCTTCCTGAGGATGCTGCTCCTCCCTCTGGCCAGCCAAGTGCCTTGTCGCTCTCTTCTCCGCTCTCTGTAAGCCATAAGGCATACAACTAGGTCACCAGGCTCCATGCTCCTGATGTACTCCTCCTGCAGGATGAAAAAGAGAGATGCATTGGTTAGCATGGGTGTACTAAGAACATCTGTTAGTTAATTCTGATGGCCCCTTGATGCACCCCAGAGAGTGCTGGCCACCACTTGGATGGCCAGGGTTTAGTGTGCTGCATGGCTGCCCAAAAACCCACGCACCTCTGCCCCACTCCACCGATTGGTGGCAATTTTGCCCACTGGACTGCATGCTGTGCTCTCAGCTCAGGTGCAGGCATTCTCCTAACCCCCACTGCAAGGCTGCACTGTTAGATTGAACCATGGGGGAGACTGGTCCAAACCTGCATGATGACAGTGCAAGGGGCTGTGAGCACCTCCACCAGTGACTGCTCCAAGGCCAGCTTTTGCAAGGAGATTATACAACTTTCCCAGTCATTCAATTGTTCTGCAGTCCACTAAAATGTTCATTAGTTTGCAGCCCGAGGGGTGAAAAAAAGCAGGAGCACTTAGTGGCACTTTCATGCCTCTGCGTTGCTTGAGTGGGCAGATAAGCTAGAGGCCCAAATCCAAGCATGTCAATGTGGCTGCACCTGAACTGTCTCAGCTCCAGGGGAATGGTCACTTTATACAAAGTTTCCCTAATGCGTGGCCACTTCCCTCACCCCCCCCACCCACCCAACCCCCCATGCCCGCATGTCCTTTTGCACTACCATCAGACTGTACTGTCTTGCACCCCCCCCCAACTTGCCCCAATTGCAGGGCAGCCATTACCCTCACACCACACCGTCAGCCAGCTGTGAAAAAGTGGCTTGCCTGTGCCCTTGCCTGAATTTGTAGTGCCTCTTTCTTGAAGCCGAGCAGGCAACCCTCGTGAGCACTGCACAATGTCACTGTGCACTCACCTCCGTGTTCCCCTCAAAGTACAGCTTGTGGAGGGGGGAATGATTCCAGTGAGCAGGGCTTATAATTATTGTTTTTTTTAATTCATTTATGGGATGTGGGCTTTGCTGGCTGGGCCACTATTTATTACCCATCCCTAGATGCTGTTAAGATGGTACCTTCTTGAACCGCTGCAGTTTATATGGTGTAGGTAGACCCACAGTGCTGTTGGGGAGGGAGTTCCAAGATTTTGACCCAGCAACAGTGAAGGAACGGTGATATATTTCCAAGTCAGGATGAAGAGTGACTTGGAAGGGAACTTCCAGGTGGGGGTATTTCCACCTACCTGCTGCCCATGTCCTTCTAGATGGTAGTGGTCATGGGTTTGGAAGGTACTGTCTAAGGAGACTTGGTGAGTTTCTCCATCTGCATTTTGTAGATGGTAGACACTGCTGCCACTGTTTGTTGGTGGTGGGAGTGAATGTTCTGGATGTGGTGTCAATCAAGCAGGCTGCTTTGGCCTGGATGGTGTCAAGCTTCTTGAGTGTTGTTGGAGCTGCACTCATCCAGGTAAGTGGGCAGTGTTCTATCACACTCCTTACTTGAGCCTTGTAGATGATGGACAGGCTTTGGGGAGTCAGGAGGTGAGCTAGTCGCTCAGGGTTCCTAGCCTCTGACCTGTTCTTGTAGCCATAGCATTTATATGGCTGGTCCAGTTCAGGTTCTGGTCAATGGTAACCCCCAGGATGTTGATATTAGGGGAATCTGCGATGGTAATGCCATTGAATGTCAATGGACGATGGTTAGATTCTCTCTTGTTGGAGATGGTTATTGCTTGGCATTTGTGTGGTGCGAATGTTACTTGCCATTTTTCAGCCCAAGCCCGGATATTGTCCAGGTCTTGCTGAATTCGGACGTGGACTGCTTCGGTATCTGAGGAGTCGCGAATGGTGCTAAACATTGTGCAATCATCAGTGAACATCCTTACTTTTGTTGTCCTTATGATGGAAGGAAAGTCATTGATGAAGCAGCTGAAGGTGGCTGGGCCGAAGACCTAACCCTGAGGACCTCCTGCAGTGATGTCCTGGAGCTGAGATGACTAACCTCCAATAACCACAGCCTTCTTCCTTTGTGCTGGGTATGACTGCAACCAGTAGCGAGTTTCCCCCTGATTCCCATTCACTCTAGTTTTGCTAGGGCTCCTTGATGCCACATTCGGTCAAATGCTGCCCTGATGTCAAGGTAATTCACTCTCACCTCACCTCTGGAGTTCAGCTATTACGCCCATGCTTGAACCAAGGCTGTAATAAGGTCAGGAGTGGCTCTGGCGGAACCCAAACTGAGCATCAGTGAGCAGGTTATTGCTAAACAAGTGCCACTTGATACCACTGTTGATGACCCCTTCCATTACTTTACTGATGATCGAGGGTAGACTGATGGGACAGTAATTGGCCAGGTTGGATTTGTCCTGTTTTTGGATACAGGAAATACCCGGGCAATTTTCCACATAGCCGGGAATGTATCAATGTTGTAGCTGTACTTGAAGAGCTTGGCTAGGGCAGGGCAAATTCTGGAGCACAAGTCTTCTGTACTATTGCTGGAATATTGTCAGGGCCCATAGCCTTTGCAGTATCCAGTGCCTTCAGCCATTTCTTGAGATCACGTGGAGTGAATCGAGTTGGTTGAAGACTGGCATCTATGATGCTCGGGACCTCTGCAGGAGGCTGAGATGGATTCTCCACTCAGAATTCTGGCTGAAGATTGTAGCAAATGCAGATTACTTGAATGGCGTTCCCAACATGTGGCAGCAGGAAGTGCAGCCTGCCATTGACTGGTGGAATAGACAATCACAAACTGGTTTAACCACTGCATGAAACCGTCTTTTGGCCTTCTCACCATATTGTCCGCTCACACCCACTGGACACCAACGGGGACAAAAAATCCCCCCCCCCCCCCCCATAGAATTGTACAGTGTAGAAAGAGGCCATTCGGCCCATCGTGACTGTGCGGACTCCTTGGAAGAGCTATCCAATGAATCCCAGTCCTCTGCTCTTTACTCAAAGCCTTGCATTTTTTTCATTTTCAAATATTTATCCAATTCCCCTTGAAATTTATTAGTGAATCTGCTCAAGTGCACTCCCGATCACAACCACTCGCTGGGTAAAACCTTTCCCTCATCTGCTCTCTCCGTTTGCCTTATGTCTGTCTTCCGGTGACCGTCCTGCCAGTGGAGGCAGATTATTACGAACGAGTTTAAATACTCAAAAATCTTTCCAAAAAAAAAAATGAACGGCATTTTATCAATCTTTATACGTCGCTCAAGTGGATATGGCGTTAGTTTGATCTTAGACATGACATAATGACAGAGAAATCCCGGACGATGAAAGTGCATCTTTAACTGAAAACATATTTGATCACATTGAGGCGGCTGCATGTTTGAATTCCCCTCGCTGCGCCAGGATGAAGTGGACATATAAATAAGTGGGGACGAATAGGTTTATAACTCATAGAATGATATCAAACCATTGAGTGATTATTCATCAAACCTTTCGGCCCATCGTGTTCGTTTGATTTAGTGACTTCGATTTGATTCAAATAATTTTGCAGATTGTTTGTCTCGTTTACTAGACAGGAAACAGCTAAACATCGTGATTCCGCAGTGAAGGGTGGACGGACTTGTAATGTTCGAGATATAATATTGCCAAAATATCCCTTACAGAGTATATCCCTCACCATAAGCTCAGCAAAGCCACAGTGAGAACACATTAAGGATGAAAATCGGCTTCCCCCTTGTAATAACATTCCTTGTGTGAAGGGGAGCAGCAGCTAGCGACCGTCCCTTCATGTTAGTACAATCATGGGATCTTATCGGTTTATCCAGAATCTGTTATTTCAAACACTCTAAAACAAGCAACATTGTTCGAATTAAAAACCTTGCGTTCGCCTTTCAGCCTGTCTCCTGGGCCTTTGAATAACAAACAGAAAAATGGACGAGAAATCGGGCGGAATGAATGTCTTTAAGTTTAAGAACAAAAATATCGATTTTTTGCGTTCACACAATCGCCGGATTTCTGTGAAGCAACCCAGCGCATATTTTCCTGTTTAAATAGATTGGAAAATAAACACCGCTGGCCCCTGCATACCTAGCTGTGGGGCTACAGGAGATGGTCCTGATGTGGAAGCTTCCAGGTTGGAAGTGCGTTATTTTTATTTTAAAGCAGTTTCTAAACTTAGCGGAATGCCTGGGACGGGCTGAGATAAAGCAATTCTCCCGTCGATAGGAACGAAGGGAAACTGTTCATCCTCGCTGAGTCGCCACTACTGCCAAGAATAATCCTGTCCAAGGGTCGAAGTTCAAAATGTTATTCTCATTTCAGACTCAGCAAACCCTGCTGTATATTCCAGCTTGCACCATTTTTACTTCACGATTATAATTAACTGAGTTTCAAATTCATTTGTGCCCGTGACCACGTCGGAGCCGTTCAATTCCACTCCACCCGGTAAATGTGACCATTGCAGACGATTTTAGGCTAACCCAAAAGTAGGAGATAATTTCGAATGTGATACTAGGCTGTGTGCCCCATGCAATGCCAAAGAGAAAAATAAGCAACTCGGAAACCGTTTCATAGGTAACTGGGGTTCCTGTAGCCATCAGTCACATACAAAGAAGGCCTTCCTATAAATCCTTAATGTGCAAATCGACTTCACTGAACGAGAGAGTCGACCATGTTACCATGCATTTTGAAGGAAGCTAGAAAGGAATAAATGAACTGGCTCAGTAAAGACTATGATAAATGCGGCCCGTTTTATGTGATTCTCGGACAAGGCTTTCAGCTTCTATTTATACTTCGGTTTTGAACCGGTTCACATGTATAGAAAGGCAGCTTCGAAAGAGGCTTTATTCCATTTTGAGAGGTAGCTGTACGTTCATTTGACAACTGTGAGAGATGTAATAGTGTAGGGTCGCATATTAATCCTCGAGATGTTTGAAAGGAGTTTGAAAGTTTGAACTTTCAACGCTTACATTTAAAAAAACTTTAGCCAATTGAGATGACGCATTTTCAACAGCTGTTAGATTTTCATCACACCTTTCTTCCTATTTGTAGTCTTTGGGATTTTTAATTGAGTTGTAATAGCTTCAATAAGAACACAAAATGCAATCGGTCTTTAAGCGACTTAAACTTCACTTAATCGCAGATTCTCAGCTTCAAGATAGGGAGACAACCATTAGTACTGTTACTTCACAGCTTCCGTAATGTTTTGGGAAGAATTCAGTTAAACAGAAAAGCAGGTGGTAATGAGCTATTAACTGTTGCTTCAGTTGAAGATTATTAATGCTAGAAGTAGTTTACAAGCAATACTGTGGCGCTGTGATAGAGGCAGACTTGTGATTGCAGGGGAGCAAGGTCGCGACTATGTGCAATATCATCCATTGCCTACAGGCGGCGGTGTTACACCAACCTTTCCAAAGGACAGATGTTGGTTGAATTTAAAAGCCTTGCCCTTCAACTAACCTTTTTCCTTGAGCAGTATGTGTGTATATATAAGATTGTAAGGAATACACAGACACTAGAGAATTATTATTTCGCTACAAGTCATTATTTCCTCACAAATGAATGCGATGTTTACTGCAAAAAGACATAAATTTTAATTTAAAAATTAATCGAAGTTCGAAACTTGTAGGGATAAAAGGTTTAAATCTAATATACCAGATCAATTGGAAAGATTGTATGCAGAATTCAGAGTATTCTGTTACAGTACAACCGGTGAATCATTTTTGCTTTGGTACCTTATACTACTTGCTTTGATATGTGCAAGGTTTAAGGAAAAGTGATGTGTTAATTACTACAGCAATGGACACACTCAATGCCCAACTCCTATTTCAAACCATGGCGTAGTATAACGTTGTCTTTTAGGAGCTGGCGAGCGAGTAAAGTAAAATCCACTTACCATTCAAAGACAATAACAAATATGCCTGTCCTTTTCAAAATGTTACTGCTGATTAGGTCGAAGGGTTTTAAAAGATGAGAGCATTATACAGTCATCAGTGTTTATTTGTTTGGGAGAAAGAGGAAACCAATGATTAATTTGCGACTTCAGAGTTTGAAATAGTGATCACCATTTGCAGCAAAATGCACGCGCAGTGCGCTTTTAAAACCTGATTTATGGTATATTGTATGAGGCCGACAATTTAAAATTATGATTTGCCATGCAAAATATACGCGAAGTAACGTTAAGCTAATGTGTAGTTTCAGTGCCGCATTGGCACTGGTTGGGAAATGACAGTGTAACCTGGGGGCTAGGCTGATAATGTGACTCTCAAGAGCACGGAAACTCCCCCGCACTTGATATGAATTCAAACGTGTGAAATATTCACACCGTTGGAGTGTAACTGGCGAATGTATATTTTAATTGTCTCAGCGCTGCACAGCTATAGTGACAATTTGCGACAACCTAGGTTTAATTTAAAACAGCGCCGAATCTTCTCTTATTGCCTGCTCGAGAACACTGGATAGTTTACACTTCAAATACAACTGCCGCTCTCATTGCAAATATAAAAGAAAAAGGTTATGGAGCATCTCGAGAAGTGGCACTTGTGTATCCTTCATCTCACTTTGTAACTGTCTCTACTGATTTTGCCGGTTTCTTTCTTATGCTGCAGTGCCCTTCGTTCTATGGACATGCAGGAGTATTGGAAAACATAAGCTACAGCTATAGTCCCCAAGCAGCCTAACACACCTGCCGCATTTATACGCCCATGTAACGCAGTCAGTTATTCCAGAAATGTACTGCTTTCAAATCAACATTGTAATGTTTAGAGGCAGTTACAGTGATGAGGGTGTTTCAGAGACGTTCAGGACTCAGGCCATTCATACGGCCCCTTTAGTCGCTCAAATTCAATGCATGCATTGTGATATGTATTGAGATCAAATTAATGTGCTGCAGATATTACGCAACAACATTTCTAATTAATCATAGTGTGACAAATCAGGAGCATGAAAGTCATAAAATAGACATGAAGACATCTCATAGCCTGAATGGGAACAGGTGCTGATTTGGTTGCTACCTGTGGCTTGGTGCATTGTAATATTTGAAGAAGTGACCACTGGTTAAAAATATATTAAATGAGCTCATTAAGATAGTGCCTAGATTCAACTATTGCCCTTAATAAATAAACAACGCGCAAAAGATTGGCTTCCTGCATAAAAAAATATCAGTCGCAATGACCTTTCCTTAAGTTAAACAGTCCTTAAGAGTTGAAGGAAATGCTCTAAAATTAGTATGTGAAAGAATAAATGCTTGTTTAAAAGGTCGATTGCTTATATATACACAACTGCTTACATACAGCAATTGCCCTTTTCAACACGCGTTGTTGTGACAAGCTAATTTTAGAGAACAACGAGATGTTGTTTTAAATGTCTTCGCATGACAATGGGTATAAAGACTGAATCGCGCGACTCAGACCTGGAGACTATGCCGCAAGAATAATTTACATCCAGTCGTACTAATCATGACTGACTTTAATCCCTTATGACATAATGCTTAACTAAAACTCTGAAGAACTTCCCTCTATTTGTGTCGCTCAGCATTGAGGCACTGAAGCCCTGCTTAACCCATTTAAATATTTAACAATAATAAAAAGAAAATGCTGGAAATAGTCAGCAGCTCAGGCAGCATCTGTGATTTTTCTTATTTCAGATTTCCAGCAACCGCAGCATTTTGCTTTTGTAAATATTTAACAACACGGATGATCAAAAATGCTGTTTTTGTTCATTCGAATAGCTTGCAAATGTACATGGATTTTACACATAATGACATACATTTCTACTTCACAAAATCCATTTAGCTGAAGGAGCAGTGGAATTGTTAAGAAAATGGTTGGTCAGATAAGCTTGGCCATTATATAATTGCGAAACTATCGATCGTTTAATTCTAACCTGAATCGATTTGTGAGAATTATTTATTTACAGCCATTTCACAAAATTATTTTGCTGGCCATTCATATTTTGAGAACTGACATGAGACACAAAGGCCAAGTTGTTGGACACAAAGACCTTAGGACAAACGTAAACAAGATTCTCTTTTCCCGTGCTGTGCTTGGAGTTGAACAGCGCTCATCTTCGATCAAGGTTATTTGCAAAACAAGCAACGAGAAAATAAGGTAGAGAAAAAAAATGTACAAATTTAATTTAAAAAAAAATCCTCATCCAGTGTCGTGGGTCTGGAATATTTGGCAAAGGACGTCAGTTTCTGTACCTCTATATTGGGGTGGCCCATATATGACCTGTGGCTGGGACTAAACGTTGGAGTTGTGACTTTTTCAGATTTTTGCAGGGTTTTATCGGACGGATCAAAATAGCACACACAGGAAATCGAAGCCACGCCACGCCTGCCATTTTCGTGTCAGCCCTAACATTAAAAACTCAAAGTCCAATATTTTCGAAATTAAAAAAAAATATGCACCATTTGACTAAAAGGCACAGAACTGTGTTTTCATTAATTCAGGTGTTCTTTTAAGTGTTAACATTCACCATTTTTCAGCGGCATCCCTTAAGCGTCAAACAATATTTAACAAGGTTGTGCATTCGGGATCCGCCACGACATTGGTTAAAAATGTTGAATAGGTATGCGTTTTTATTTAGAAAAAAATACATTCGCATTCACACATATAATACATTTTCGCTGTGTGCAATGGGAATACGAAGTTACTAACCGCCATTACAGTGATACTTGCCAACTTCAGATACCAGGAAGGAATAATTAAAGGTGATCTTTCTTAGGCACTTTACTGCATCTTCAACATCACCTCTCAGGAGTATACTCCACGCGGATTATTAATTATGCTGAAAATTTGCTGATTCAATTAAACTCATCGGAGTGTTCCTTTCTTGGGGGTGGGTGGGGGGGAGGGGAGGTAAGCCTCAACAAAAGCTTACAAATTACCGATTTAGAGAAAGAATGTTAACGAGGGGAAAAAATCCTAGGTTGTCATGTGTCAAAACATTCAGAATTCACCGTGAAAAGGGAAAAAAGGTTTTTTTTAAGATCAGTTGCACTTTAAAGACGGAAGTGTTCCTTTAAGCTTTTTAACTGCAGCTTATTTTAAGTTATGACTATGCATAGTTAAGAAACACAATGTAAACAAGAACTCTGATTTCTTTTCATAAGGTTCGATGCTTCGGATTTAGATTTGCCTGCAAGAGAAATCGCCCCAGCGTCCGAAATATAATCAGCAACCAGGCGGGCTTTGTCCCCCTCTCACGCTGGAGCTGTCGGTAAATGGAGAAGTACCGTTTGGTGTCCCATTCACAGTTGGCTCTGCAGCTCTACCGCTTGAACTGAAACTTTAATCGGTTACTTGTAAGAAGTGCGGACTGCAGGGTGGCCTGCAATCTACAGCTGTCCGTAAATACAGTCAAGCAAAATATGGAGTGTTTTATTTTTAATTTTGAGAAAGACTCGAAAACGGTTTACATTTAATGGCGATTGTTGTTTATAAAATAAAGCGAGTGACAATGAAAACAAATTGAATTTGCTCTGCCTACTCACGTTGTGTGCAATCTAAACATTAGAGGGCTAATTTCATTGGGAACCGATTTTTGAAGGGGGGATTTTGAAATCTTCTGCCTGTGTTAATAAGTCAGCAAAGAATCTGCTAGAAGTATCAAGTTGCACTCAGGGCATGAGAGTAAAAGAATCAATTTATAAAATTGCCATTAAAATGAAAATATTTATTTTGAACAATGCGTCCTCAGCCAATCCTGACGACAGAAAGTTTACAAAAGGTTTGAACCAAAACTTCATGCGGCAGTCCGACAGTAAACACGCTCCTGCGTTAACTTGTCTCTATCTGACAAACGGAAGGAAAGGTGGAGGCGAGGAAGGAAGAAATGAAGGAAGGAAAGAAAGAAAGATGATGAGAAGAACGAACAGTATCGGAGAAAAAGACATGAAACGAAGTGAACGCTGCAACATCAGCTCAAAGTGTTTAAATACAGCGACACAAGTCACATTTCTTTTCCAAAGCCTGGGCTCCTCGGTTTCAACGCAGGCGAGAGCCCTTATTAACTAACAAAAACAAACGGTCTGGCTGAAGGGGGTTTGAAAGGTTGGACCAATTAGCGGCTGTAAATTACGCTGAGTCGTCACGTTTGTTTTAGGTGAATGTGCAAACCCTCGCCACCTGAAAGAACGTCATGCTGGTACCGGGACAAATAAAAGCCAGCTGCCAACACACAGAGACACACAGCAGTTCCTCAATTCCCCTAACAAAAGACCCTGAGATGGTAGTGGGACATAATTAAATCAAGAACTGTATGATTTCCAATTACTTGACCAGGGGGTTATTTTGAAAGGTGCTCCTTCACACAGGTGTTAAGATTGCAGGCTTCATTTTCACGCCCTGGTAAAATGCTGGGTTTATTTATTAACCCGGATCTGAACAATAGCCGAGCTGACAGATTGGTGCATCCGTCAGAGAGTGCGCTTTCCATCACTCTGTCTCCGGGTCTCTCAGGCCAGTAGCGAACTCTGCATCCTTAACCGCCGTCGGAAACGATTACAGTGTCTTTAAAAGCGCTAGACCAGACACTTAGCGCTTTGCCTTCTGAACACACTCCTTGTAGATGCAGCACATCCTTCTGAAAAGGATTTGGTCACCAAGGCAGACTGATACCTTTCCACGCGCTTCAACACAACATTTAGTTTCCCTCGAAAGTAAATGCGTGGTTTATTTAATTAGACCATTGATCAGATGATTCTGTCGCAAGTCTGTAATGTGCTTTAATGTCAACCCAGATTTCCAGGCAAGGGTTTATGAATCAATCAGCCGCTGTTACTTGATCTGCAGTAGCGCCAAATGATAAATTGTCTGAGTTGCCCAGACTCGTGTGATGTTATTAGTCCCGTTTAAACATGACGAGCGAAACCGCCACAATTTCTAATTCGTCCTTTGAGTGGCATTACAGCGGAGGGGTTATATTCTAAACAAATCTCTCCATTTTAATACTAATCTGACGGCTATTTTAATTCTAAGATATTTACTAGAAAGAAATGTTTTAGGGAGTACAATTTGCAATAACAAAGCAATACTAAAGATAGCTTTTGTTTCTAAATTAATAATCGGGCAGATTGAATAGTTTATCCAAACCCCGAATTGTAAGAGATTAGCACCATACATTTACAATAGCACATGCAATTATTATTGCATCACTGAAATTCTGCACAACATATATGTATCAATACATGTCAGCAACTCTGATTGCCTGAGCTCTCATATTTGAACACGTACAACCCTCTACCTTCCTAAAAAAATTAAACAAGCATATTACGGAAGCACTGATGAATGTATGGCATGGCTTATTTGCATGCTGGTCTGATTCCTACTGAATCGGAGCAAACTTAACCAAAACTTTTCACTGTGAGCAAACGATATCCTGCAGTCCAATGAAGTGTCAGCTAATGGAGAAAACACAGCCTCAAGGCGCAATTATTGTAACTGTAGTGATAGGTATATTTGGTTTGGATTGTTGGCTAAGGAGACAGTGCGCTCTATTGACCTTGTAAATAGTAACATGTTGGCTATCAAATGCGATAAAGGGACGATTCAGCCCGGGAGCATCTGATTTCCGGAAACACAACACAGACAAAATCTTACAATTATATTATCATAACACTGAGTCAAATGCTACCATTCCATTAAATAGCAATTGATTTCGGTCGCGCAATCGTGCTAATCGAGATAGAATGAATCAGAACAGCGTTCGGAGCACTGTGCCAGATTTAGTTTACAGTTTGATCTTTTTAGGCAACACATTGATCTCGATCTTCTAGATGGCCACTGGGAATAGAATGTTAATAACGGTTTAATTAGCTTACCATCTGAATTATTGGCTAATTAGAAATGAAACTCGAAGTTAATAATAAATAATCTCCCTAGTGGAGGTTTGAAATGATTTCTCATAAAATAAACTCGTTAGTCCTCTCATAACACGAATTTCAAATCCAAAGGAACGCCTGTTGCCAACAATTGAAAATAATATAAAAGTTTTGCCGCCATGCTCGCGCTGAAGTATTAACTTATTTCTGGGTGGGATAGAATAGAAAATCCCCGCCGACCACACCAAAACAACCCAATAACATCAACGTGTGTTGTCTGCAAACGCCCAGGGACCTTATTTTGTCTATTCCATAACCGGAACAATCACATCTACACACATTTATTTAAACCTCCCTCTCGCTGCGCGTTTTGTTTTTATTAAATTTAACTCCTGTAGAATTTTCAACATTTTGTTTAATACCTGACGCTCAATGGGGCTTCACTCCTATTATTAGTTCCGTAATGGAGGCGAACCTTTACAATTAAGACGTGCTGCACACCATTTTCGGTTTCGGCATATCAAAACACATTGTCTGAGAAACGACATGACGCATTGAGTGGGATAGTGTTTAGAAAATATAGATTCATAATCCTTCTGACGAATGTCTACAAAATACCAAGTCCCACGAAGTGATGGTGGAAATAGTGCTTTCTCTACATACATATCTGGGACCGTCCTGTGGTCTAACTACCTGGGAAGTAGACAGGATTTTTAAAGAATTAAATTAAAATGTTTCCATATCTCACGATTCTCACCGCGGCAGGGGCGGTTTGACTGCATTTCTGTCTGTATGAACGCACATATTTTACATACAGGTCTGTGGAAAACCTTCAAAACGAGTTGGGATTGAAAAACCAAAAACGGCCAACGAACAATAGACTGCCATCGGTCAGAGCTTAGTTTGCATTTAAATCAAAATTTTCTACATTACTGACTACAAACGTAAATCTGCAGCCACAGTTTTCTCCGAGACATACCCCTCTAACTAAGCCATTATAAACTGGGCAGTAGCCTATGCACCAGAAAGCTCACACACCAAAATTCACTGTCTTGGTAAACCATTGCAAGGCCTCGGAAGGATATTTCCAGACGCGTCATCTTTGCTTAGGAAAGCCCCGCTATCGATTTTACTAAACCATTTCTCAGCCTTCACAGAAACCTCGCTATGTTCAGTTAAAAAACATAGATCGTGTCCGATTTGTCAGGCCGACCTCTTCAACAAGCAGCAGCCAGGGAGGACTGCCTGGCGTGTTCAGGGATTCAATCCCGAGTAGTCATTAATTCTTAACTCGAGAACATCCTGTGCATTTGAGGAAGGTATCTGTCCGCACCAGCGACAGATAAAACACAAAGGGAGAAACAAGGCTGGTGGATGGCTGATACTTTTAATTGTAGGCTCCCATGAAACTGCCGAGATCAAAATGGCCAAATCCTTCCAACCTATTCGTGCAACAACCCCAACAACACATCAAGTAAAGAATCACGACAGCAATTAGCAGCCTGTAAACAGAAAAAAATGTTATGGTGCATATTTGCGACAAGGAAGCCTCGTGGATTGTGGCCAGTAACAGCAAAGACTTGAAACGTTTAACACAATCCAATTATATATCCAATTAAAATTGCTTAATACGGTTCACCACTAAACTAAATTAAAACTAGAACTCTATTGCATGATTGCGTGCACGAGGAATATGTATTCCATTGAACATAACATCTCATCCAGTTGTCTACTTGTGAAATCAAAAATAAATGTGGAATGTTATCTTAAAATCTTTAATTAATTATATCATAAAAACAAGTATTTCAAGCCAACCAACCTATCGTTACCGCTCTCTACCATAGGGTAAACATGCTTAAAGCAGACAGGAGCACAAGCCGCATTCATAGAAACTGTCCTTGCAATGAATGGCCATTTGAATCCTTTCACAATAAAGGCCCAGCCTTTTCCCTTGGTATACAATCACCTACTTCAACTTTCCCTAACTGTGGGGAATGTAATTTGTTGATATTTTGGATTGTTTTTATTGTACAAGGCAGCGACTGGGATTTAAGGTATTCAGAAATAATAATAACTCATATTAATAACATTAATAAGCACCTCAATGGCAATAAAGCGCTCTGGGAGATCCTGTAGTCGTGAAAGGCGCTATATAAATGCAAGTCATTCTTTCATTCTCAAAGCTTAAATTGAGTTGAGTTTAACAAATACACCCGGCGGCAGTTTCTTGCTTTGACTATGCACATTAGCTGGATTAAAGAATTGCAATTCATTTACAGTCACACCACGGCACTGTTTTTTTTAACCAAATTACACAATTGGACCTAACAAGTTGACGTTAGCTTCGGGCCTATATGTTTTATTAGCTTCTGCAATAAATAGTGGAATACACGATTAAGGGGGAATAAATCTTAAAACAGGGAAATCATATTGGAAGTTTGCAAAATATATATTTTTTTAAAAACGTAACAAATTATCACATTTGAACAGCCATCGTGGAAAATAGGGGCGTTTATTAAAGATTACAAATCTAGAAAGTACATGTAGGAAAGTGCTATACATTTGAATTGGTCCCAAATTGCAGAACGAGCGGAGCTACCAACATGCAGAACTGTTACAAGAGCTTTAACATTCTTTAAACAAAAAATAACCAATGGCTAAAAGCTTGCTTAAAATTTGAGGCAATAGTTCTAAATGGAACAATGTTGTCTAGAAGTAAGTTCAACCGATTTCAGTTGGTATCACTTATAAAAACAATTAAGACGGAGAAATTAAAGTTCATCACCAGGAAACATAATGTTATTTTGGACAGAGTTTGGTCAGACATATCTTCTTTAAAAAAATTAACGATAAATCTACAAATGCTCTTATAGATAACAAATAGTTAACATACATAAAAAGATAGTTCATTCCCCAGCTGGGCGTCTCATAGTTTTGTGTTGTAAAGATAAAAGTTCAAAACAGTTACACTACCTGGTGGGGTTCACCACTGTAATTTTTGGCACAGTTTAAAGAGAAGGATTTGGGGACAAAACAATTATTTAATGATATCTTGCCGGTGTTTGTTTTAAATGTCTATCCTTGTGTGTAATGCGCTGTGTTTACTGTCGTGGTCCCAGTAGGAACAGTGCATCATAGAGAGGTCTGCTGGTTGCCTGGCGCAGGGGAACTGCAGGCCGGCCCCATTGCTGGAAGACGGAGGGGGAGCAGGGCTCAGTTGCTGGGGATGGGGGTGGTGGTGATGGCTCATGCCGTTATAGGAGTTCACCATGCTGGGCAGGGCCATGCTCTGCACTCGCGAATAAGGGTTGTAGGACGCGTGCCCTGAGAGTCCCTTCACATTGACAGAGCCGACGTTGCCAGTGGCCATTTGGCAGGAGGCGTAAGACATGGGTGCAGGCGGCTGCCCGAGAGACCAGGAATTGTTCATGAAAGTCGACTGCAAGTACTTGGGAGGGCCGATGTAGCCATAACTGTCACTGGCGAATAAAGCCGTCTTGCTGTGTTGGAAATGGGTGGGAGGTGGTCGGAAAGGGCGCTTCATCCTTCTCCTCCTTCTGTAGTTCCCCTTTTCAAACATATCTTCACAAGCCGGGTCTAGAGTCCAGTAATTGCCCTTTCTCTCCCCGCCACCTTCCCTGGGCACTTTGATGAAACACTCGTTGAGGCTCAGGTTGTGTCGGATGCTGTTTTGCCAGCCTTTCTTATTCTTCTCGTAGAAAGGGAATTTGGTGATAATGTACTGATAGATGCCGGATAGAGTGAGTCGTTTCTCAGGGCTCTCTCGGATAGCCATAGCAATGAGGGCCACATAAGAATAAGGCGGTTTCTGAGTGGGATCGGGTTTCTCCGCAGTCTTGTCCGGGGATGACTCGCTCTTGACTCGGTCTTTGGAACTAGACGTGGAGATATTGTCAGTCATCAGAACCATGGTGTCATCTTCGGGGTGCTGGAAAGTGGCCATTGTGAATACTACGTCCTTGCTTCCCACTCTTTTCACAAATACAATACCCCGCTCTTGAATAATTGCAGTACCAGCGCTTACAGTTGCAGTACGAGTTTCTTGTTGATTTAAGTACCCAGGTCCGTACTTGGTCCAAAGTCTTGTTCAAGTTCGTGGTCAGCTTTTTTGCAGTACAAATGTAATAAATGGTTGGTTACGAGTATGTTACTATCAATGTACAGCCCAGGCTGTGGATATCTATCGCTTTAAGCCGTGCCCTTATCGTCCCTTTGCCCAGCGAAAAATGCGTCCTCCTATTCGTGAATCTCTCAGCCTATGCACTGCTCTCGTTAATGTAACTGATCACATTTCCGCTTGCGTCATCTACCCCCCCCCCCCCCTACAAACCATCAACTATCAAGACTTGCTTCAAGTTAAATATCGCTTACATGTTAGTGGGACTGACTATTGAGGCGTTAATTCTTTTAAAAGTTAAATTCACGGAGAATGTAACACGCGCTTTTAGAAAATGATACTTTTTTTCATTGTGTCCTTGTTACAGTGCGGCTCCGTGTATCTGAAGGCTCAGAATCGCACGAACACTATAACAGGGGAGGGGAGCCCAGGACAATGAACTCCTGAATTCCCATGGATATCCGTCAGTCTCTTCCGAGTGCCCGAGAATGACAATCGTGTAAAGACAACCAGATAATCCCAATGGGTAAAAAACAACCCTGCGAATCACACGGCTAAGTGTAAAAAATGCCCAAATTTCGAAAACCCGCGCGCTTTCTTCTATAATCTGTCCCATAGCAGTGCAGGGGTGAGAAATGTAAAAAAATGAAGGGTGAGATAACCAACGGATTGGGTTGGGCGTTGTATTTGTCACTGACTGTACAGATAATGAATGTCTTTCAGAATCTGCAGTAAAAACCAGCAAATCCAGTTTGAATTGACCACAATCAGATCACATGGCACCATGAACCTGACTTGAACATATAAAGCATGGCACAGGATTGACCTGAGCCCCGCCGCCCCCCACCCCCCCGCCCCGCTCTGTTCAAATAGCAGATTAGGAAGGATAATTACCAGCGACCATGAAATGGGCCCATCAACTGCACAGGCGTTGAGAATGCTCTGGATTTTCAATCCCCCCTCGCTCCCTTAGAGTAAGGGATTATTTTTACTGGGTAGTTAGTGGGTGAGGGGTTGGGTGAGTCCGCTCTACCGACCACCCATATCGGCAGTGTCTATGAGCTATTTCCGCGCCTGGACCCGCTGCAGGTGTACCAGCATTGTTGTGTGTGTCATCACCTCGTTCAGATTCCCAAGAGAAGATTCCGCAGCTCCTACTCCGAAAGCGTGGCGTTTTTTCTCTCTCACTACCCACCCCACGGTCCCCCCCCCCCACCCCCCCACCTCCATCCCCTCCTATATCTCTTTAAAGGAAGCAGTCTTGGGATAGGAAATTCTGCTATTTGAGGTATTTCTCTTTTTTGACACTTGGGGGGCCGCGGCTGCAACTTGCTGTAAGCGCGCCCGCTCCGGGCGGCTAGTGTTAACAGGGAAAACCTCAGATGAGGCTTTCACGCATGTAACGATTGAAATCGCGCAGTGCAAACTCGGTACCGGTCACACGGTTCGACCGGCAGCCTTGGGGAGGGGACTGGGGCATGTGGCAGTGTTTTTGACTTCGGTCTAATTTCTAATACAATCGTGACCTTTCTCCTTGTGCTGATAAGTATTCAGTAATTAATCGTTTCACATCAGGGAAAGCAGTGTGGTGTTTGACCTGAAGACTTATTACATGTTCGTGATTTCTTTGATAAAGTGAGAGTGAGGAGCCAATGTACCAGGGTGAAGCACAAGTGCCAGGCGGTGAAACTAGTGCAACCTGTAGTTTCATCATATCTCGCCGAGGCACTGAGTGTCGGGGAAGGATGTAAATTACAAAGAAGCTGGGGGTTGGGTGGAGGGTGGGGGAGGGAAGTGTAGGCCGACAGCAGGCTGGAAAGAGGGAAATATTAGCTGTCAGTATCTAGTGGTCTTGAATCAATAGTGTCGCCGTTAAGATGTTGTTTATCAAAGGTGTTGTTTGCAGGCCTGAAAGAAGGTTGCTGATTTTTTTTTTCAAATTCTTAATGTTAAATTGTACAGTGCGTGAGAGATTCGGTCTTCATACTTCTCTAGAATAACAAGGAGTTGCTGCTTTAATATTTTACCATGTCAGTGCATACTCGCAACAGAATTGGAATGGAAACCGTGTTCTAAATAAGTGAATTAAGGCTGATGAAATATCTAACCGTATGTAAGAATGAATGAACCCGTACAATACATTAGCATTCTATTGGGGGACTACAGGAACCTGTGCCTTTGAAAAGTGTCACTGTTGGTCAAAGCGTATTGTTCCGCTGGTAGAGCAGATGATTCACTTTCCGAAGCTTCCTGGTCTCAAGACACCACTGCGGCCATGTGAACCTTGGGGGGAATCACACTCCAACAGATATTTCCATGGCCGTCAATGCCCAAGGAAAGAAATGAGCTTGATGTGCTCGGGGAAGCTTGGAGCGTTGTTGGTGCTGTCTCCCCACTCCCCTCACCCAAAAAGACAAAGCAGAACGTGAATAGAAAAAAAAACCCTTCGAAATTAGCACTCTTCATGGGTGTATTTGAAAAATAAAACACCGAAGGCAGATGGGCGCCACACATTTTGAGGTGAAACACTGTGCCATGCGTGATCAGAATTATTTTATTAGATATTTTTCAGAGGTATTCCCCTCCCCCCAGAAATATGTTTAATTTTTTATATACTTTTCTTTAGAAGCGTTATACATGGTGGATAGAAATCTATCCGTCTTCATGAACCTTCTTGACACATACAATCTTTTCTCCCCACCTCCTCCCGAATACGTGAACTTCTAACACTTTCGAGTCATAGTGCCTCCATTAAAGATGTATCTCATTAAGGCAAAGGGACTGGGTTCATTCTTAAGCCAAGTAAGGCATAGGTCTGTGACAGGCCCGGTCTCACAGAATCAGTATGGGAAAGCATTCTGAATTTGTACAGTAGCTTCACTGGGAGTCACATAGGGACAGTGAATTCTCAACTTGTTCTTTCGAGGCACTATTTGAAAAAAAACTGGTGGAGGCCAGATTCTGCCTGAATGTTACGAAATAGCTGCTTATTTCCACGTTTTATCAGTGCATGAATAACAAATGCGCATGTTTTGTAAGATACGTTTTCAGTAATGGGAGTTCGCTCACGCTAAATTCCTTTATTTGAACTACACGCATGACGGCAAGATGCGAAATGCGATCATCCCGATCTCTTAAAAAAAACATAAGTATTTCATGAGTTAGAGAAGAAACATGTCACCATACACAGATAAACGCTGAACAAACGGCTTAGTTTTTCTCCCACCATCCCGCCTCCAATCTCGTTAACAAATCAATTTAGCGGGAAGATTTTTATTGCAGCTTATCTAAAACCCTGCTTATAATAACCCAGATGCATGTTCTGAGCGTCAGAGTGAAGTTTACTGGCTTGTTAAAATGACGGGCTCTGTGAGGAAGGGGTAGTGTTCCCCAGATGAGGGAGCAGCGCAGATTAGTCAGAAGGAGGACTATACTTTCAAACATGGCTTAATTTATTGAACAAAATGTTAAATTCGGAATAAAAAAGGAGCCAATACGGCTGGGAAAGTAGTGACAGGGCGTTTTGGAAAATGACATGAAATCTCCTGAATTCGAAACCAACATGGACTAGTCTTTTCAGACTGTTGGGGAAATTAAATCTGTTCGGTAGAACCTATCATAGACAATTATGAATGGGAGCTCAGAAAGATGCCGAAAAAGGGCTTAGCCTCTGCGGTTTACCATTCTTGTTTTAAACATCACCCACTATCACTAACAGTCCCCCCCCCCACCCCGCCCCCTGTCCCCGAGGCTCCAGCTATTTGGGAGAATGTTTCAGTACATTATACTATTTCAAATGAAGACACCCAATTCTTCTCAAAGTCACAAAATGCTATCTCATAAGTAATGACAGAAATAAGAAGAGAAACAAATCACCATGAAAGTAAATTCGTCTGGCCCATATTGTGGACGGACCGGCGGGCGAGGTGTTGAAAATCTCATCAGATTGTTAACTTGAGTGTAGGGCCCAAATGCTATTGAGAGCTATGGTATTATGGCATCTGTGATATACTGAGGCACAATAGCTGCTGTGTGATTCTCTAGAACCAGTGTTCACGTTTAAACGTATTAATATTTCCTTCAAAATCCTGAACTAATTAATGTGGCGTTTCCATGCACACTCGGAATTAGTGCACAGCAGGCATGGCTGGGAAACACTTCCTTATAAGAAACAAATAATTGATCATTTTCATCCGAATTGTCAAATGAACCTTGTGGTGTTATTTATGACATTGTGCATCCCAAAGCTCCAAAGTTATGTTTATTTGTCACAAAAAGAAGTTCCTGATAATTTGGATTTAAAATTCAGTGGGCAATCCAAATAGTAGATGCAGAGGAGTATTCGAAAACATTTCACATTCCTGGCGTTTGGAAAGGCGAAACAAGTCAACCTAAACGAAATGGTAATAGAATCCACAGAAAAATAAATGTCAAACAAGCCCTGGTCTCAGATGCACATTAATTATGCACAGGGAACAGTGCAGCAGGCTCAACGCTTGAAGGATGTCATTTCTAAAGGAGACACTCGGCTCCCATTCGTGCTGTAATTAGCTCACGGTCCCTATTCCAGCCATTGAAGGTGGTGAATTGCTCCGTGCAGTTCGGTGTTGCTTTGAAACATGTATCTGGCCTCTCATCTCGGCACTTCTGTTTTTAATGTATTCAACACAACATCTGCACAACACTCTGCACCGTTGAGAGTTGACTCCGCAACGTAGATTGGATTCATCTTTCCGTCGAAATTTGAATCATAGAATGGTTACAGCGCGGGAGGAGGCCATTCGGCCCCACGTGGCCGTGCCGGATTTCTGTTAGAGCATTTACCTAATCCCAAACCCCTGCCCTTTCCCCGTAGTCCTGTCCTTTTCCCGTTCAGATAATTATCCAATTCCCTTTTGAAAGCCACGATTCAATCTGCCTTCACCACACTTTCAGGCCGTGCATTCCAGATCCTGACCGCTCGCTATGTATTAAAGTTTTTTCCTCACCTCCCTTCTGGAATATTTCGCCAATGGTAAGTTTCCCCTTTTCCTCAGGGCTTAAAACCCCCCCCCCCTTTTCAACCTTCAACGACCTTTGCACATACACCCGGAGATCCCTCTGCTCCTGCGTCCCCTTTAGAGTTGTATCCTTTATTTTACATTGCCTCTTTTCATTATTCCTATCAAGGTACATCCATTCACGCTTCTCTGCATTAAATTTAATCTGACATGTGCCCGCGGCTTCCACCAGCCTGTCTATGGCTTCTTGAAGTCTAACGCCATCCTTCTCACAGATCACAATCCGCAAATTTTGAAATCATGCCCTGCACACTCAAGTCTAGGTCATTAATAAAGATCAAGAAAAGCAGTGGTCCAGCATATAACCAAGCATATAGCAGCGGTCCAGCATATAACCAAAAAAACAACTGTTCACTATCACCCTGTTTCCTGTCACTCAGCCAACGCCATATCCATTCCGCTAATGTCCCTTTGATTCAATGGGCTTTAACTTTGCTTGTTATGTGGCGCTTCATCAGATTACAGTGACAAAGAGTTCTGAGTGAGGAAACACTTTGGATGGGTGTGGGGATTTTTTTTTCAAATTAATGCTAGTGATTTAAAATATTTTTATGACGTTATTATTATACGTAAATAAACCAACCACAGATGACGTGTTAGACATTAAGTTGGAGGTGATATTAGTATCCACAGTGGTCAAATATTAGTGGTCAAATGCTTTTTTATTAAATGTCAAATTAACATTTTAGTTAAATACAAACACAAATTAAAAACAAATCCGGTCAATTAAATCAGAGGAATTAGGATTAAAACTCAACAAATAAATCTGGCGCTTAAAAGTTTTCCGTGCAAGTAACAGTGAAGATTTATAGGCTTAATTTACAAATTCTATAAATTAGGCTCAATAAACAAGATTCTCGGCTTTTTAGAACTGTTCTTTATGTAGATATTTGTTTACAGTCGTTTGAAATTGTTGTTTCTCATTTGAAAAAGAAGTTTGAAATCTACTGTCATTAGTTCTATACTGAATTAGCCGACAACAACCTTCTCTCCAATCCCTGGAATTGACCTCAATGTGACATGGAGAGAGAGTTTGAAAATGATATTAAGTGTGAATAACTGACACGTAGAAGTGATATTGGTGCTTTTTGTTGGCGAATAAAATGTTATCATTGCGCCTGTGGACGGGAATGATAGATTTATTAACCCACAGCATTCAATGAATGAACTATTTGCTTATGAGAACCAGCTGTAGGAAATGGAACTGGTCCCTCAAATAATTCTGTAACTTGTTCATTTGGGGTCCTGGAATATTTGACGCTGGCTGAACAATAACTGATTGATATTGGAACACCGTTCCACCATACAATATAGAACCAGAGCCGTAGTAATTACTGTACTAAATAGAAAGATGTTCATTAAATCTCTTAATTGCATTCCATTCTGCGTCCAGTGACAGGCTACTAGAACAGTTGTGCTTTTAGTGAATGGCAGAGGGTTGATCTGCTATCGGCAATATCTTTAAATGAAAGTTCCGTTTCCTTTACATGATGCAATGGAAAACACACACCAAGAGATAACCGAGCCGAGCTGTCGCATTATGTTGACCTAACAATTTACCGGTGAGGTTGTTACATAATTGACTTCTGGGCAGTTTAATTAATTATTCAATAATTTAAAGTTTAATTTCAATACATTTTTTGTACCGACCCCTAAAGTTGGAAAAGTTCCTGTCTCTAAGTGTTGTTCTTAGTTTCATCAATCTTTAATTCTACTTTTAAATGTAATGAAAAGAGATTGAAGGCATGATCAATGCAACTAGACATAGATCTCATTTGGATTTATATAATGTGTGTCATATAATGTATATAAAGCAACTTGTCAAAGTACAAGAAATGTCCTTTACTGTAACTTTAGCTTTGACCATCGCATGTGTCGATGTTAATTTGTAAGAATTGTAACTAATCCGCAACAAGCTCATTGAACCCGCATTTAGAACAGACACAATTATCTGGAAACGTCAGCAAGAGATTAGAAGTAGCTAAAATTCTGTCTGCTCTGATCACGGAAGTACTAGTATATTGCGTGCGCTTTAACCCGAAGAGGACGCAAGAGTAAAATGGAGCGCCTACTATAGACTTATCCATGCAAATCAGACAAAATCCTGAAAAAAATACGACAGCTGTTCTGTAATTAAATGGTATAGAACGGTCACTATATTATCTTACCGCTATACAGCAATGTTAGCTCTCGTCAATTACTTCCTGTCATACACGTTGTGTTCGTGCAATTTAATATCTGTACACACGCACAATACAACATATTCATTGAAGGCAACACAGAATGTGACACCAATGCGAGATGTAACATTTTCTCCAAATAGTCCATCTGAAATATTCTCCCACTTTAAAAGTCTACAGCATTTTAGCGGTTTATGCATGTTAACATGCAACATAAACTGTTTAATATAAAACCTCTTTCCGTTCATTATTGCAGGAATAGGTACAATAATTCATCAAACGAATGTGACGTAGCGATTACACGGTGTCGGAAAAGGTTTAAGTTTTTGAGTGGATGAAATTTATCAACAAGCATCACAAAACTAACATTAAACGATTCACTGGAGAAAATACCCAGAAATACCAAACATGAGCAGCATCGTTCTGCTTTAAGAAATTTGAATTATATAGCGGAATCCCTGTTCAGATAATGGCAATTTTAAGACCTTCTGGTTGTCATTGACGAGACTGATATCTTATGGATTCAGCAGGCCAGTTGCGAAATGTAACTATATCTTAAAACAATTGAAAACCTGGCCACACCTAAAAGTTTAATTAATACTTGTGATACAGTTGAAACTATAGATTTGTTTTAAAAAAAACTTCCCCGTGGAAACCATTCCTTTGTCAGACAATTCCTCCCATTAACCAGCTTTTGTAAACAATACCGCCCAGAATTATAAAAGTATTCAAAAGTTAGAAATTTTCATTTTGGGATAGAGCTGTAACCGGACAGCTACTGACAAAAAAAAAAGCCGTGCATAAGAGCAACTATTTGATTTATTAATATTCTACAGCTTAGGTTAACAGACTGCAACATAATTACCAAAGAATTCAAGAAGTAGAGCTTCCTAACAAAGAAGTGACTTTATGTACAATGTATTTTCACTTGTGGAAATGATATGGTTACATCAGAATCTAGGTCACAACAAGGCGGTAGTAATATTTCAAATATGAGCTTTTATTCTTTACACGTGGAACTTATTTCCCGTGTATCTTGGATCTATAAACAGAGGTACAGAATAGAAAACCACAAATGCACTAAAAAGTTATTCCAGACTGCATTTGTGCAGAATGAGATCCAAAAGGTGAAGGAGCAGGTTGATTACTTCTATTTGACTCGCTAATTATTATTTTCGGCCCCTGTGGTTTATTTTGCCAAGTACTGTAAACTACTTTGTAGTAAATGGAATTCCATACACGCGTCTCATGCAATTCATTGGCGCGTTTTACACCTCTCTGCTCCTCCCATTATCTCCCAACCAGATTTCTACACTCGAGGAGAAATGAAACCAAAGGGCACTGCTTTGGTCACGAACATCATCTATAACAACGGGCAAAAATAAAACATTAAACTGCATAGCTCGTCAATTTACCTACCACACGGATTAGATACTTTGCAGAAATGCTGCAAAGAGCAGATTCTAAACTGTACCCCCACCAGGGTAACTGCTAGAAGTTGTACTGTGCGGGCAAGGAAGTAATCTCCGGCTGAATAACAACGTTCCTCACGACAACAAAATAACCTCAATCCAACATCCATGTTAAGGATAGGACAAACACCAAAGGCTAGGAGTACAATTTCATTTAACAAGTACTAAAAATAGCGAGACCTCGCAATGACGTCGGTGTCACTTTAAACCCCGATCCTATAATCCCAAATGAAATGAAACAACGATTGGCCCTAGTGCTTGTAGGTTATTGACCTTTCCATGTCTATTTTTCTAGACATTAGCTGGGCATGTCGTTTGAATAGGGGACAAGGGGTAAATTTAGCACAGGAACACAACCAGAGAGAGACGCAAAGGTTTCTTTAGGCAAAATTCTACCTTAAAATAAATGATAAAATAGGTCTTTGTCATTTCGACAAGGTATTGGGTGTCATCATTGCGAAGTGATAGTTGAGCACCCTTTCCCGGTTGTTATCGACGATTTTGGAATTTAAGATCTTGAAAGAGTCCAACATTTTTGTTAATTAAAATAAACGAAAAAAATCTGCATTAAGGGACTGCCAGGCGTTGTAATCCTGATTGGATGTCTTGTGTGTTGGCAAGAATTTGTTTGCATATAGTGCATTTCAATTAAGAGGTGAGATTTGGCCTGTCAACAGGCCAAAATCAGGAAAGGAAATAATTCACAATGCGGTGTTAATGCGAAAACTGATCTTTTTTTGTGAAGAGCTATATTGACCGTCCACTGAAGAACCATGATTATACCTTTAATAAATTTTACGTTATTAGGGTGTTGGGGGAAATATTTTGATTAAAACATACAATGGTTAAATGGGAGAAAAGGAGCAGGCTTTGTAAAGTAAGTTTTAAATGGTTCTCGCTTTACAAAACAAAAAGCAGAATAAATAATCAGAGGTAAACATGCTACAAATAACTGCCAGATAATTTGACTGCACAATGTCCCTAGATTTAATATCTGATGTCCCTGTAGAAGCTCCGTTCCAAACAAAATGCTACCCGTTAGCAACATTTGGTTGAAAGTGACCCATTTTGGTTACCCCTCCTACTCTTTCCTTTAACTGGGATAGCTGGCTTCAATTGGCTTTTTTCCCTCACTCTTCTGGGGAACTTTGGAGTGTTCTGCATTAACGACGGGGTCCTTGATATTGCCGAGTCCTTCTACAAAACAATGCATCAGAACATTCCGCATCACTCGTCCTATGTATTTCATTTAGGTTGAGTGTGAAAAAACTAAATGCATCTCATTTTATACACAGTATATGGCACATTCCCATATATAGCGGGAATGGGGTTGGGAACAATGCTATTTAAAGTTCCAAATGCCAGAAAATGAACCGTGTTTCACTTCAGAGAATACCACCGAATTTCAGTTTGGACATCACACAGTTCAGCAAGTCTATTAATCCCTTTGCCAGCATTATGTCTTAATTTAGTACAGTGGAGGAATTACAACTGATTTGGTAAAAGTGATAGTGATCATAGAACGAGAAATCCCTACAAATCGATTAAGTAGAACCGTAGCTCAGTTCTTTGCGTGCTTAATCAAAGCATTAAAATCACTCCCGTTAACTCTCAAATATACACTTATTTGTAAACTAAACGAGATTCAGGTCGGTATTAAAGTCTGCGGACTAAGCAATTTAGTTTGTGCGGTATTCTTCTTTGAAGATTATATTCACATATTTTATTTATATGATTAGGATAGGTACATATGGAGGACTGGCTAGACAGCTAGCGTATGGATTAGATTAACACCAACAGCACGGGGTTCGATCCCCATTCCGGCTGAGTTAGACTCGGATCCTACCTCCTCACCCTATCTGGAGTAAAAAAAAATCACCGCACTTTTCTGCTGCTTGGCAAGCAATGACCTGGCCTTCGGCAGAGCACTGAAGGATATGGGTACATGACTTACTCGTATCTGATGCTCAGAGAGAAAGGGGAAGTAAGTCTCACGGTCTGGGGGGCTTTGGCATTATGAATCTCTCTTGTTCATTCCAAGAGGAGCAGGCTCTTTAAGCCACTCACACTGGGGTATCAGGTCAACAGGCAGAGATAGCAAAGAAAACTGTTCCCCTCTTGAAACTGCATTCACACCGCACACTGGTCTCACATGGCGTTCAGAGTGGCATTTTGAACAACCCGGTCTCGGGTATAATCAACGCGCCAGATGAACAAGAAGCAAAAAGGGAAAAACAAGCCGCGGTTTCACTTGAAACACCGCATCGTGTACCTGCATTCCTTACAGGTTAGAAGTGCCATAGTCTCTCCCCCCGGGGTTTGATTTCCACATGCTTTCATAACCGTTTTCTCTTTGAGGGCAAGTTCAGCACTTCCGTCCTATTTTAAAAAGCTTTGTTCAAAATACGATCTGTGACAACATTTTCAATAGAGACAGATTACAAATTCTAGCCACTTGTTTCTGTGCTGAGGCTGCAAGTTGCACCTTCCACCATCACCAACATGCCTTTTATCCAATTCCCCGTAAAGACTTTAAATTCGACCAAACACAACTCCGGGTTTCTTGTGGCTTTTTAGTTATTGTGGGAGTACAAAGGTATGGAGCCTCTAAACGCGAGGTAAAAGCACAATATGTTTGTTAAAAAGAAAACTGCCAAATAGCAGTGAACCCAGAAACCGGAAAAGGGGGATGCATGAGGTACCAAAGGGTTAAAACGATTCCACCAGTTTTGCTTTAGCAGAAACCGTTCTTGAAATGGAAAAAAAAAACGAGGCAGCGACACAGAGGACGTTTGGCTGTCGATAGATGGGAAGGAGCCTGCAAAGTGTACGAGTTCATCCATAGGATCCAATCTTGCACTTCGAATACAAACCACAAACAGTATGTCACTTATGCAAACAGTATGTCATTTATGTACTGACGCGTTACATAACTATGAAGCACAGCAGCTACCCCCAGGCACAAGGCGCGGAAACAGGGATGCCTGCTAACAATAACTATATACTGAACATAAACCCCTTGGTAACATCAATTTGATCCAGGCCCCCACCTTCTCTGTTAAACACGCAGTTCCACTTTAAATTCTGTACAATTATCGACGTCAGCCATATGGTTTTCAACGCATTTAAATATATTCAAAAATAATACTCGCAGCTGCTTCCTATTTATGATGTCGAAGGCTCTGAAAACGCGGCAGAAGTCCAGTTATTTCTAGTTGGGGAACTTGAATTTCACAGGTTGCTTATAAAAAGGTGTTGAACGGTTTCCCCCAAAAGTGAACGCAATGGTAGTTTAGCCAAGAATCCTTAAGAGTAAAAATAAAATTTTCAGAAACCGAAAGGCTGCATAATTTGGCTATTTAATCCAACACTTTAAAGCTTACATTAACTAAAGGAAGACCCGCTAGACTGTTTCTTTTCAAACTGGTGATGAGGCTCTTGGCTTTCGGAGCCAGCGAAAGGTGGAGAGCATACGACTTCAGATCTTTTTGCCCTTCACAATGTGCCTCTTCCCAGGTGGTTCCTGCTTCCCTTAGAACACCCTCTGTTATCTGCTTCCATACAGTGCAAAGCCTGTTGGCCTTTTCTGATTTCCAGCACGGATCCAAGCCACATCACTTTTCCTTTCTACAGAGTCTTACTTGCAAGCCAGTGCTTTGTTCTCCTGATCTCTTATCTTCCTTTCTTCAGCTGATCAAAGTTTGCCTGTCGGAATTCTCAGCTGCTGCAGCAGGGTGGACCTGCTGTTTTTGTACATCAGGTTTGTTGTTAGAATGCACATCTGACATCAAGTTGTAGAGGAGTCACAGTTTCATCCAGCTGAAAGCATCCTTTTCAGCTCCCACCCCATCACAGACTCAATACCCTTACCACTGACACAAGCCGCTTCACCAGCCACCTCATTACATTGAACTAGATTGTATGAAACCCAGAGATGAACTTCAGAACATACATCCTCACCACCAAGATTACTTACATTCATCCCCACAATTCTGTGTACTTCCTTTTCTGTCTCAACTTCACTGCCACTGAAGACCATATCCATGCCTTTTCACCTCTTGACTTCATATGATTAATTTCATCCTTGTTGGCATTCTATCATCCGCTCTCCATAAATTGTTCAAAACTCAGCTGGCGATATCCTGTAGTGTACTAAGTCCCAATTGACCAGCACTCCCATCATTACTGACCTACATTGGCTTCATATTCCAGAATATGTTAAATTTAAAATCCTGTCCTCTCTCCATAAATTGTTCAAAACTCAGCTGGCTATATCCTGTAGTGTACTAAGTCCCAATTGACCAGCACTCCCATCATTACTGACCTACATTGGCTTCATATTCCAGAATATGTTAAATTTAAAATCCTGTCCTCATCTTCAACTTCCTCTATGCCTTGCTCCACCCTATCTCTATAACCTCATCCATCCTTACATCCTCTCCCGCATCCTTCAAAGATTCTACTCTGCCCTTTTGTACATCTCTCCACCTTTTGTTCTATTACCACTGGCAAAGTCTTCCTCCACCTCAGGCCTATTCTTGGGAACACTCTCCCCAAAGTCTCCACCCCCACTTCTCACTACATCTAAAAAACCTCCCTAAAGTGCATCTTTTTCAAGGAGCTTGTTTAACTTTTGCACCTTCAATCCTCCACTGCTCTGGCATTTCCTTCCTTGTTGTAATTTGTCCCTATTTAAAATGCTATTTTCTATGTTAAAGGTGCTATAAAAATGCAAGTTGGTGTTGTTATTGTTAGGTTTGTAAGCTAACTGTCTAACAAGATTTCAGACAATTTTCTGGATGGTGTTTTCTTTTGCTTTTCTTTGAACAGTTTAATGTTAGTTTGTTTTAATTGTAGTTATCTAGCCTTTAAAGTGGGTGAAGTACTATATACATTTTGTTGCGTTTATGTAGTTGTTGCCATTTGTTTCATTTCTATAGTTTTGATTTCAGATGCAGAATTCTTAAATATAAAGATATTTATTGTGTAACATTTTTTAATCAAATCCTATTATTAGCCCTCTGATATCTGTATTCCTCCAATTCTGGCTTCTTGTTCATCAATGATTTTAATCACCCCACCCTTGGCAGTGGGTCCTTCAATTGTCTAGTCCCAAAGTTCGAGAATTCACCCCTGAAACCTCTCTGCCTCTTTCTCTTCTTCTGTAATGCACTCCTTAAAACCTACATCCAGGACCAAGCTACTGGTCATCTGTCTTAATATCTTCTTAGAGATAAAAACAAAAAACTGCAGATGCTGGAAATCCAAAACAAAAACAGAATTACCTGGAAAAACTCAGCAGGTCTGGCGGCATCGGCGGAGAAGAAAAGAGTTGAGGACTCGAAACATCAACTCTTTTTTTCTCCGCCGATGCTGCCAGACCTGCTGAGTTTTTCCAGGTAATTCTGTTTTTATCTAATATCTTCTTATGTGGCTTGGTGACAAAATTTGTTCGATAATGATCATGTGAAGCACCTTGGGGCATTTTGTACATTAAAAGGAGGTCTCTAAATGTAAGTTGTTGTTTTAGTAATTATATAGCCACTAACATTTCCCAACAATCCAGAAATCCTACTTCTGAGGGCAGATTTAACACCCAGTTCATAGCTAATTCAAACAATTCACAACAATCCACTACTTTGAGAGCTCAGCATGTAACACTCCTTACCACAAACATGCATTACATGGCAGTAACAAACTATTATCAAGAATAGTGTAACGCAATGACCTGCCCACATTATTAAAGGTCGGTTTAAATAAGTGGATTGTATCGTTAAGTGAATTGAAGATCTTGGTTGTTATCTACAGAATCAGTCTGGCCATGACATCCTATTTTAAAATGGTTTGCTTCTCTTATCTATGTATCTAAAGTTTCTATTAACTACACTAATAAGAGCTTTACTTTGAACTAATAGAAAAATAACACTTCCAAAATGCTTCAGGCATGTCACAATCCTTGCAGAAAAAAGTTGGCTTGCAACAAAGTCCAAACTTGAAAATAATTCATAAAAATTGTAGAAACATAATGCTGGCAATCCACTGCAATACATAAAGGAAGATTTAAATAAGTAATGAATTTACAGGGCACTTCTCATGACTTAAATACATCCAAAAAACTTTTGAAAGCCAATGAAGTACTTTGAAGAGTAGTCACTGTTGTAATTTACAGAAAAATGGTAATAATTTTACACACAACAAGTTGGCACAAACAACAATGAGTTAATGACAAGGCAATCTGTTTCAATTATGTTGATTGTGGGATATTTATTGCCAGGAGTCGGCTTCCCTTCTTCAAATTGTGCCATGGAACCTTCTATGCCCACCTGAGCAGGCAAATGGGTCCTCAGTTTAACATCTCATCCATAAAATGGAATCTCTGACAGTGCAGCAATCCCTCAGCACTGCAGCGAAATGTGAGCCTAGATTATGTGCTGAAGTCTCTAGAGTGGGATTTGACTGTTACAATGGAGATGCAAAGAGATTTAGAGTAGATGTACACAGATTACTAAAACGTAGTGGTCAGGTACAAAAGAATAATTAAAAAGGTTAATGATTTTAGTCTTTACATCTAGGGGGTTAGACTGTAAAGTGGAGGAAGCTTTCTTATAGTTACACAAAGCTTTAATTAGACCACATCTGGAGTACTGTGTGCCTATTTGGACACCACACCTTAGAAAGTATATATTGTCCTTGGAAGGAGTGCAGTGCAGATTCACCAGAATGACACAAGCGCCCTAAGGGTTAAGCTTTGAGGAAAATACATTAACTAGGTTTGTATTCTCCGGAATATAAAACATTAAAGAGTGATTTCATTGAGGTTTTGGAATATTGAAAAGAATTGATAAGGTAGATAGAAACATTTTCTGCTGATGGGGAGTCTAGGACAATAGAACATTAACCTTAAAATTCGAACCAATCCATTCAGGAAAGAAATTAGGAAACAAATATTAATAGAATTGTGGAGCTCTCTCCTGCCAAAGAAACAATAAACACTGGCTCAAATAATAATTTTAAATCTGAAAGGTTTTTGTTAGCTAATGGTATTGAGGGATGTAGGCCCATGGAATTAGGATGGAGTTAGGATACAGATCAGCCATGGTCTCAGTGAATGGCAGTATATGCTTGAGGGACTGAATGGCCTACTCCTGTTCCTATATTCTGACTCAGGTGAGAATGTTACCACTGAACCAAGGCTGACACATTGAAAAAGAGAAGATAGGCAAATATCTTGTATTTGAATATTATTTTAATTTTCAAGTTAATTTGAAAATATTAATGCTTATTTGATCTTTTTAAAAAAATTATCCATATATAAAACTGAGTAGTCTGCTGTCTTTCCACCTTTTATCTCAGATTTTCAATAGTCGATTTTTTTCTTGTTATTTGCACTTTTTAATGTGACAGGATGTTCATATTGGCACATGCACTTCTGCTCAGGGCTACTTACAACCATTTGATCTGATTGAGGTTGACTCATAAATGCCTGTTGTGATCCAAGCACCTAATCCCAATTTGAAAATGACTTCCCATTTATTTCTGTTATCTAGCATTCCAGACCTAAGAATAACATTAAATCCAAAACCCCAATCAACAATAAAACATTTCTAGTTTTCCAGATTATAAATCCCAGTACATAAAACATGTTCAGTCCATTGCCAAATATCATTGAGATGCAGAAGCTTTTAACCATTTGGTACTCCTGTGGAAAAATGCATAATTTTTATTATGTTAAACTGAATTGTAGAATAAATCACTAATAAATTATTTTGATCACTTTTAAGGAAGCTATCATTCAAAAAATAAAACTTTGTCAGTAAATTATGCTATCAGAAATTAACCCCATTACAGTTCAACAGGCTGTTCTTTTAGACAGACATTATTACTCCATTCCCCAGTCTTCTCCAGATGTTACAGATTCCCAGTACTCCTTCCACTATTGTCTGCTTTCCTGACTTAATCATTTTGGGCTGTTATTTAGTCTGTGCCCCATTTTCAACATAACCTCATTCAAACCATTTGAAATCTAATGTGCCTGGCTCAACTGTTCTGGAAATTTTTGTGTTAAATTATTAAAAAACATTCTGTTCCCTCATTCAACTCATCCCAATAAGATTTTAGTACATGCGCCTACTTGTTAAGGAATACCCGTTATTCTTGCCCATTATACACACCCTATTTGTTAAGAAATAACCTATCATTCTTGATGGCTTGCTAATCAATGTCAGTCTCTCTTCATTCTTGAAGGTGGCTGTTTCTTGAATGCATAGTCATTTTTTGTGCATTCTAACATGACTGTGGCAATGGATTGCAGACTTGCATGGCTTTCCAAAGAGTGGGCAAGGATGAATTGTCTGATTTTGTTCGGACTGCCTGGTCTTTCTAACTTGCCTTTTATCCTTAGCTGCCTATATTCCTTGCTATTCAAAGGAAACTACTTGAGAATGTTCCCACGTAGTTCTTTCTTGTGCATTTTCCTCCCAATCCATGGTGGATGTGCCACATTTCCTGAGGTTTGCCTTCAAGGCCCTCGCAGGTGGTGTCCAAGTTTAAGTTGTGAATACATGACTGCCTTAGAGATTTCATTGTCAGTCATACATATTACGTGTCCACTTCATCTGAGTGGGACTCAGTTGATGAGTGCATCAATTCCATAATGATAATAATGTGGTGAATTTGGACATTGTCTTTGAGTTGTACCTTCTGTTATTGTTGCTTTTCATCAATGTGTTCTGTAATCTTGTGCATTATACATGAAATCTCAATTTTTCCCTGGTAAGTTTCCTTTCTTACACCTGTCTCTATCTTAATCATTGTAGTCACTGGTTCATAATGTACAAAATATGTTTTCTTCAACCAGAATTTAACAACAGCTCACTGTCATTCATTAGGATTAGTTGGATATCCATTAGTTGGATATATAGCCACTTAGTTCATGATTAGAGCAAACTGTGCTACTTCCAAATTATTAATATTGTACAAGGAATAAAAGACTAGGAATGTGAATAGGAGAGGGCCAGTTTTAAAAACATTACCTAATCTATTTTTGAATATAATCATAAATAATGTATCATAAATATGTTAAAAGTTTAAATGAATCACCCCAAGCCAACTAAAATGGTTTAGGCTCAAGTGTCACATATATGTAATGTTGAGTTTCTCTGTCCCTTTTTGTTCACATATTTCAAGCATACCATTATATATAGCTAGTGGGAAATAACTACCTGCAGTGAGATAGAATGCAGCAGTAATAACATGTTAAATCAGGTTCACTCAGCAAATTGTGGTTGTTTGAATTTTGGTATTCTTGTGATTGTCCTGATGAGTGCAAGGCAAAAAGCTTCAGTGTCATGTCTCTCTTGACAGCAGGATGGAACTTGTGCAATGGTAAAATGGAAAAGCTGTATGCTGCTGCTAACATTTCCACAGGCATCTGTGGCAAGAGAATGGAGGAGTCTATCTCTAGCATGAATGCCCTGGTGTCTCAGGAATTTTCACCAGTGATTACCTCCAGTGAATGAATGAATGGCTATCCTCATGGAGAATTAGACACTTCAGACTACAAAGTGCAATAGTCTACATACCCTGATTGTCAGTTTACAGAGGAGTGAGTAAAGTTTCATCTTGATGGCTGAATGTCATACAGACATACAGTCAAGTGCAGGTGAGCCCGAGAGGGAAGATGGAGAAAGAACTGATGGCACTGGGGTCTCTTTTTTCTAAAGGTATCCCATTTCTCAGCCCCTGCCTCACATCCTATGGCAGAGTTGCACATATTAACTCCTGCCCCAAAGGCTGCGCTGCAACTGGGATAGTCTTTGGCCAGCCCTCATGATCTGATGGCAACTTGACTGAGAAATCCTGAGCATTGTGAAGCTAAAAGCCAGTTTGGCTCACTCACAGCAAAGTGAGTATAATTTAGGTGTTGGCAAAGAAGATGTCAGTGACCTTGGCGATGCAGTAGTGGGCTACAGTAGTGGCAAAATGATGCAGTTATCTCAGCAGACCCCTGGAAGGAACTGGATGCAAAGAAACACAGGGCTGTGGTAACTTTGACAGCCATTGGCAATGCATGTCCATTTGTTCCTCTTGGATGGAGGTCTGCTTCCGGAGAGGTGCAGTTCTCTGCCACTATCTGTTGTGAGAGTCTGGGCATTCTGAGGCACTGTAGTTCAGACATTGAGGAAACTGACCCTTGGCGTATGCACCCTATGCTGCAGTATTGCCTCCTCTGAAGTGCAGATCTGTGTCCATCCCCTCTGTGTCCTGTGAAGCTGCATATGGCAATAGAGAGTTTTTTTTTATATTCATTCATGGAATGTGAGTGTCATTGACTAGGCCAGCATTTATTGCCCATCCCTAATTGCCCTTTTTCAGAGGGCATTTAAGAGTCAAACACATTGCCATGGGTCTGGAGTTACATGTAGGCCAGAGCAGGTAAGGACGGCAGATTTCCTTCCCTAAAGGACATTAGTGACCCTGATGAGTTTTTACGACAATCGCCAATGGTTTTGTCATCATCATCAGACTTTCCCTCTGAGCGCAGGTTCCCCCCTGAGTGCAGCTAATCCTTGTGTTGGGGTGACTGCCCCTGTTTCTGTGGCTGCTAGGCTGGATCATTCTGCTGCCCCTCTTCGGAGGTGCAAGCAAGTGAAACATAGGTGGCTCCTATGTTCTTGGGAAGTCTCACAGGCAAGAAGTTGATGTTCAGCTCAGTGGACTCTAAGGCACTTGAACGTTGGTGCATAATGTTACAATTCCCAAAGAAAATACTGAAATCAGGCTGAAAGAACGACTGCTGTTAACCGAACTCCTGATAAAAGGTCAGAAACCTGAAATGTTAACCCTGTTTCTCTCTCCACAGATGCTGCCAGGCCTGCTGAGTATATCCAACATTTTTTTTTTAAATTTTGGATTTACAACAACCGTATTATTTTATTTTTGTGACTTTTCATTGCGACCACCCGCACGCTGTCAATTTCAGCCATTATAGTGTTCGAACTTGCAGGTCAATTTCACTCACCAATCACTTGCCGCCGTTCACTCGCCTTCTCCAGCCTGGTAAGATGTTGTGAGATCGTAGAAACCCCGTCCACTGGCAGTTAAAGCCAGAACACTGGGCTAAATACAGACTTAATGGCCCATTTGAATTTATTGACGTATTTCCCGACAGCCGGACAAGCGAGTTTCCTGGGTTGCCTCTGAACCTGTCCGGGTGAAAGCCTGAAAAGAGTGGGATTCGAATCTGAAATCTCTGCGGAGACCTGCAGAATTTTTCTAGCATTTTCTGTTTTTGTATCTCTTTTTAGAGGATTTAACTCCCCGCACACTCATTCAAACCTAGCTCCACTTTCCTGGGCAAATTTCTCCCTTTCTTTATCTTTCTGTACCTGGTTTGATATTGAATTCATCCACTCTAACCTATACTCCCTTCCACCGGATTTTGAAGGAGGCACACCATTCCTTGCCCCGTTCACTCAGGTACCAGATACCCAGTTTTCCTTAATGGGAGCTTTTCCGGTCACATTCCCAGCAAACTGCGACGCAAACATCGTCGAGATTACAAAACAAAAAACACTATTAGATTAATTCCTACAGCAAAGTATAGCCCAATGTTTTCTCATCTAATGGGGAAAATGCAGCAATTCAGGAAGAATCACACAGATGATTTTAATAAAGCATTTGCTATTATAGAAAGGACAAGGAAGACAAACAGAAATAAAGGTTTTGTATAATTCCTTACTTATGTTTGGTTCTGTTTCTGATTGCTTCTTATAGCCAGATGAACTATCATATACGGTTATACTGCAGAATGATCATCAGTTTATGGGTTGGTTTAGTTCCAGGGCTGAATATTATGCCCCTTTCTAATGAGCAAGTACAGATCCAATTCTGTTACTCCCTAACTAAGCAAGCATAGTTACTGTTGGTGTTTTTGACCGATGAACTCCAACATGATATACGACGTTCCTCTGCGGAAATTTCATTGTGAAATTTAGCTACTTATTTTCAGTGGACAAGCACTGCATTAAAACAGTTGATAGAATACCCTAAAGATTCCCTGCTGATTTTACTGCTCAAGGATTGTGCAAGTCTATGAAATTCCGTCTCTGCTTCTTCAGGAGAGTGAACGAATATGTTTTGTATATATTTTAATGAACATGGTTACTAAAAAAAGAGTAGAACTGTATCCACTCTTTCAAAATGACTTCTTTTTTATTACTCCAATTCTGAAATGAGGACAAAAGAACAAATACAGGCTCTGCCAATGTTTGGTGCGGTTGGAAGGCGCTGCCTCCTAGATAACCCGCGGTTTCAGGAAACAGAGGGGATACACACCTCAGTGTAGGGGGCTTCCTCACTTTGTACACACAGCTTCCCACATCATACAGATCATTGTCTGAAAACTGAAGACTCAGGCAAAATCCCCTTCCATTAAAATGGCTGTCAGGAAACTGCAAAGCATTTGTGTGAAGCAGGCAGTATGTTTATCTTTCTTATCGCCGGCGGAAACCTATGGGAAGCTGTATACCGTTCTCTCAACTTGTCCCCTGTCACATTATTGTAATACATTACATGCAGTGTAATGCTTTTGGATTTGAATCTTAAGTTAATTAGTTGACAATACCTACTTTTGAAATCTATGGGGCTTCCTTTCTAGAACTTCTAAGGACAATGGAATAAAACAATTAAAAGGGTTAATTGTTCTTGAAAAAGAAAATATAATACGCCTTCAAATGTCCAGTAGTAAGGTGAATAATTGCTGCAGTGTGCCAAAAGCTAAACTCTTTGAGGTTTCTGAACAGAGGCCAATTTCTCAAAGTCTTTATAGAAAGACCTCCAGCATGGATTACAATAATATTTATCCACACCGTACAGTTTTTTCCAACCATTTAGCAGAGATGTGTTTGTAAATCTTTAAATTATTTTCAATATGTGCATTACTTAAGGTATTATTAATAAAACCCAACAATATATTGACATAAGCTAAATAAATCAGGAAATATATATCCGCAGCGAGATGTTATAGTTCTCAAATTACAAATTGAAATGACTAGATTTATAATAGCACATGGATTAGGTGAAGATCATTGACTTCTCTACTCACATGGGTTTTTGGGAGCCAAACATAATATAAGCTAAAAGCAAACACAATTTATTATTGCCTCCTGAATCTGAATTTATAGAAAAATGCCTGTTGTAAAGAAAAACATGATACTGGAAACCACATTGTTTAATTTATGAGCTTTTCAAAGCAAAGCAACACAACAAAAAATAGTTTCTTAAACATCAAGTCAATCATGCATTTTTGTTTCTGATTCAGCAAATATTGAAAATAATTAATGTCAATTTTTGTCCTGAATTGTTCTTCCCTATTCCTCAGTAATCAAAGTGAATGCAAAAACATTTTACTAAATGCTTCCAGACATATGGAAGAGCATCACTCAGCAGCTTTGTCCTTGACCTCACAATGTATAGATAATCAGAACCTAAGGAAATCATCTGGTGCTTCCTATAAAGTCTTTTAAATGTTCAAGCATAATTCATTTGTGATAGTAAAAAGGAAGAGAATGGAAACAGTTATTCATCTGGCAATGATGCGTAGCAAATAAAACATATGATTTGCACTTCCCACAAGGTTACACATCTTATTCTGATATTTCAAATTAGGATTGTTTGCTTTATATTAAATTCAGCCATACCCCTTTTGAATGGCAGAAACATATTTTCAATCTTTCAGTGGATGCCAACTGAGTTGAACTGAGATTCCCTTGATGATATCTCTTTGCTTTTCTCATTATACTGTCTCAAATTTAAGTAGTTTGTGCTGCCTGCATGAATTACACAGTGCTTAAAAAAGACTAATAATTACTAATATTAACTTAATAATGAAAAAAATCTTTATTTTTTAAACCTTTAACATATGGGGGAAAAGAATAATGGTAATAGAATGCATGAGTTACCTATAAAATGATGGCCAATGCTGCAAAATTCTAGTTGAAATGATCAAAATCTGTCCTTTATTCAGCAATACCAAAATACATGTTACTGTGAAATAAGTGAAGATTATTTGATCCATGAAGCTTATCCTACTCAATAGATTTGTGCTTTCAGGCAATCTGAGCTACATATTTGCTTTAGATTTTCTGAAGCTAGTTTTGTAGCTTCTCATCTATATCCTTTCTTATATCGGTATAAAATATTGACACCATTGTCAATCTGCAGTTAGAAGATTTTCTGATGATAACAAACTAGTTAGAAGAATTAACTATTTAACTAAAACAAAGCTGTAGTCTTATGTCATGCAATTTGTATGTATGTGGGTATTTTCAATGATAGTATAAGTGTTGAAGACCTACACTGAGGCATGTTCATTTGATGTGCTAAAGGATATTGTCCTCCCAGACAGTCATTTCGGTTTTTAGTTGAAAATATTGCCTTCAGTGAAGGCCTGAGTGGAATTGGGAGCTGGGATTCAACCATGGGTCTCCTTATTGGCAAAGCAGTGCTTCAGTATTGTGCTAGGCATTTTGCTCTAGATTGAAAGGAATGCACCAAACTCAACCCCTTGTCATCATGTTCCTCAGCATAATGAAAAATTCCTGATCTGACCTTGCAATGCTGTTTCTGTTCACTTTATTAATAGGTGGCAATTTAAAAAAAAAATGATTGTGGGTGACATTTTATAGAATCACCCAAGCATATTTTTCCAGGATTTATTGTAGATCTGAGAGGTCATCTAGCTAGGAGCTCAACTAAACAATTTCACCTGAGCACAATAAATAACTTGTCTGATTGCTTAAGTGAATTCCAAGCCAGGTACCAATACAGTCTAGAAACAAATCCAGCTCACACAAATGATCAAGTGATTCTGTGAAATATGTGTCATCATCACAAATTGTTTCTTTGAAAAATACATATTTTGTTCCTATAAAAAGGCAGAAGCAACAGTTGAAAGATAAAATGACATAATTGACTGCAGCTTTGGAATGTAATTTATAATTGAGTTCAACTTCCCTAGTGTTTTAATGGGCAAAATACCAACTTGCCCAGCACCAAATTATATGGATGAGGTGGTTGCAGGTCTGATTCTCAGTCTATATTGATTTGGCTGATCATCAGAGGACACTATAATTGAAGCTAGTGCCACTAGATTAGAAAAGGCACCAATTCGACTGGAATCCCAATCCTGATCAATATTCAGTAATCCCAACTGGAAGCTGTGCAGGTTGAAACAGAGGAAAGATCAATGTTAGTTGTGATGGGCTCTATAACAACAGAACCTGTTGACAGTCACAAATGAAGCACGGTAATGTAGGCAAGACCTTGAATGGTTGCTAAAAGGAGGGAGAAGAAAGCCAGCCAACTGGGGAAAAAATGTATTCTAGTATTGTCTGGCATTGCTGCAACTGCTTCACTATTTAATTTTTGCTTTTATTTATTTAATTGGAATTTTATGAAGCCCTATTGCCTATCAGCTTCAGGTTTTTAAAATTTCTTCAATGCCATCATTATTTAATGAACCCCAATTTTGGAATATTTTCTTGAAAAATTCAACTTTCCTTAAATGATAACTTGTTCAAGAAATTAATAAGCTGATCTCAAGTAGTCAGTAGTTTCTTGAATAAGTTTCCTGAAAATATAAATTTCTGCAATGTGTTAATTGGCCTGCAGCTTACAATATGTTATTTGGGGTTTATCATCATAGAATCATAAAGCATAAAAGGATGCCATTCTGCCCCTCGTGCCTAATATGGCTACATCAAATTTACATTTTTATTTAATACATTTCATTGACGTTCCTCCTGGAGAAGCAATATGGACAGCTGGGTACTTTATTTATATTAGTCCTGCATGAAAGCAAAGGGATTTTGAAAAATGGTATTTAATGAGATTTTCAACAATTAAAATTGCATGTGTAACTTCCAATCTAGCCTGTCGCCTGCACCCTACTCACTTATTGTAAAAGCATGCACTTCATTATATTTAATTTCTGTGAAATAGATGCTACCATCACAAATCATTTCTATTAGGGTAATTAGGCATTTGCTTTGGTCTGCTTCATTTTATGTTAGCCCGCCAATGAAGATTTCTGGTTGCAAATCAGTTATTTGAATATCCCTGATTTTAATTGATCCACCATTGATGGATGTGTCTTCAACTGCCCAGGCACAAGACTCTGGAATTCCCTCTCTCCTTTTCTACCTCTCTGTCCTCATTTAAGATGCTCCTTAAAACCTATCTCTTTGAACTAACCTTTTCATCATCTCCTTCAATCTCTCTTTATGTGACTCGGTGTCAAATTCTTTTTGAAAAGGGAGCTGACTTGCAACCATAAACATCCTTTTCTTATGTAGTATAAATTGTTGTGATTGCTTGAAATTTGGTATTATTGCATTTGTCCTGATGAGTGCAAGATGAAAAGCTTCAGCAACCTGCCTCCCCTTTCAGCAATGAACATTATTTCACAAAACCATTACTTGTTTATGATGGTTTAGAAAAATACATTTTTTGCTCATTACACATGGAGGAAAATGGATCTTGTGGTGTCTTAAACTAGGCATCTCACATGGATGAATGGTATCAGGTCAGATGATAAAATTTTTAAAATCTGAAACTCATTCTGGACCTGCCAGCACCCACTTCTGGGTTTAATAAAGCTCGGACAAGGGCTGAACAGCCAACTCTCAGGATGCAAGTTGGCAATCTAAATGTTTTCATGAGGCTGGCAGCTTCTCATTTAAACTGCTTTGCAGATTTAATAGTGGCCAGCTGGGTTTTCCAGGTCTTGGGAAACCAGACAGCTGAAGTGAGGCGAGGACCACTTTGGTTAGAAGGTATGTCATAGAATCATAGAATGGTTCCAGAATGGAAGGAGACCATTCTGCACTTGTGCTTATGCCAAATCTCTGGAAGAACAAATTAGCTAGCTCCCCTTCCTTGCTCTTTCCCTGTAACCCTGTGATTTCTTTCTCTTCAGGCACTATCCAATCCCCCTTTGAAAGCCACAATTGAATCTGCCTTCACCACACTCTAAGGCACAAATCCTAACCACTCACTGTGTAATAAAGTTTTGCCTCATTCCACCTTTGGGTCTTTGCCATTCACCTTAAATCAGTGTCCTCTGCTTCTGAACCCATTAATAACAACTTTAATTACTTGTTTAATAGGCTGTTGACAGTTCGGTGGGCCCACAACTGCTTCTGGCACATGCCTGGCAAATGAAATATCAAAATGACGGGCAATGATGTTGGGATGCATGCCTGATGTCATCGTGTGTCATTTTACGCCTCAGCGAGTGGGCCCCGTCGCTGCTCACCGAGCCAAAAATTCTGACCCTGGGGTCAGGGATTGGACCTCCTCCCTCCCTCCCACCCAGAGTCAGGATTGGACTGCCAGGGTTAGGGATCAGGCCTATTCCCACAGGACTGGACTAGTCCCAGGTCAGGGATCGGAACTATCTGCTCCCATGGCCTGCTCCAGAGTCCTCTTTAGCTGACTGAAAGGCAAACCTGTCAATTAAGCTCTCATCTAGGCAGGGAGCCTGTCAAGGAGAAAAGACCCATGGGCCAGAAGTTTTCCCTCGCCGGGCGGGCTTGGTGGGAGTGGGCGGGGGCGGTCAGGAAGCCGGCTGACTGTGTCATATGAGATGGGGCATGTTTTTAATTTATTTAAAGTGTATTAGCTTTAAGAAACCTTATCCCACTCATGGATGAGGTTTCCTAAAAAATGTAAAGGCCGCTTGGCCTTTTTGCTTGCCCGCCAACCATAAGGTTGGATGGGCAGCGTAAATTTCAAGTTAATGACCTTGTTAATGGCCTTAGTAGGCCTTTCAATTATTGGCGGGTGCGCAGCTGATTCTGGCATGCCCCCACCGAATTAAATATGGTGTGAGTGAGCAATGATGTCGGGACGCGTACCCGACATCATTGCGCGTCATATTACGTTCGGGCGTGTCGGGTGTACGCCTGCACACCAAAGGTAAAACTCTGGCCACAGTGTGGAGTTAAAACACCACAGCAAGCGGGCAAATCCAGACATCTGGATTTCCATTTCAAATCTCTGCCTCTATCCCTGGCCCCTGTTAATATCTGGATCATACATTCTATGGCTGAACTTTATGGTCCTGTCGCAGTGTGTATGCGGCCATAAAATGTGGCGAGCCATTCTAGCCCCCGTTGACTTTGGCGGGACTGTAAAATCGCACTGGCGTAAAATTCCACCCTATACGTTTGCATAGCAGAAAGCGGAGAAGCAAGATTTTTCCAAAGTCTGTTTAAATTTTTGAACAATAGAAAAGAAAAAGACTTTCTGATGTATAGTGCCATCACTTCTAACTTCTAATCTTTCTCCAGCCATCACAATCTTTCTTGTGGATCTCCATTTTATTTGCAGAATTGTGGTCTACTGTGTCTAATCACAAAAACTCAAATTATTTCCAACAATGTATAATTAACATACAACAACCCTTTAGTTATTAAATGAATTTACAACTTTCATGTTTCAAATCATTGTTTTATTATTCTATGCAATAATAAGACCATAAGACCATAAGATATAGGAGCAGAAATTAGGCCATTCAGCCCATCGAGTCTGCTCCGCCATTCAATCATGGCTGATAAGTTTCTCAACCCCATTCTCCCGCCTTCTCCCCGTAACCTTTGATTCCCTTACCAATCAAGTACCTATCTATCTCAGTCTTAAATACACTCAATGACCTGGCTTCCACAGCCTTCTGTGGCAATGAATTCCATCGATTCACCACTCTCTGGTTAAAGAAGTTTCTCCTCATCTCTGTTCTAAAAGGTCTTCACTTTACTCTGAGGCTGTGCCCTTGGGTCCTAGTTTCTCCTACTAATGGAAACATCTTCCCCATGTCCACTCTATCCAGGCCTTTCAGTACTCTATAAATTTCAATCAGATCCCCCCCTCATCTTTCTAATCTCCATCGAGTATAGACCCAGAGTCCTCAAACGTTCCTCATATGTTAAGCCTTTCATTCCGGGGATCATTCTCGTTGACCTCCCCTGGACCATCTCCAGGGCCAGAACCTCCTTCCTGAGATACAGGGCCCAAAATTGCTCACAATATTCTAAATGTGGTCTGACCAGAGCCTTATAAAGCCTCAGCAGCACATCCCTGCTTTTATATTCTAGTCCTCTTGAAATAAATGCCAACATTGCATTTGCCTTCCTAACTACCGACTCAACCTGCAAGTTAACCTAAGAGAATCCTGGACTAGGACTCCCAAGTCCCTTTGCACTCCAGATTTCTGAATTCTCTCCCCATTTAGAAAATAGTCTATGCCTCTACTCTTTCCACCAAAGTGCATGACCTCACACTTCCCCACATTGTATTCCATCTGCCACTTCTTTGCCCATTCTCCTAACCTGTCCAAATCCTTCTGCAGCTTCCCTGCCTCCTCAATACTACCTGTCCCTCCACCTATCTTGTATCATCTGCAAACTAAGCCAGGATGCCCTCAGTTCCTTCATCTAGATCATTAATGTATAAAGTGAAAAGTTGTGGTCCCAACGCTGACCCCTGCAGAATTCCACTAGTCACCGGCCGCCATCCTAAGAAGGACCCCCTTATCCCCACTCTCTGCCTCCTGCCAGACAGCCAATCTTCTATTCATGCTAATATCTTGCCACTAACACCATGGGCTCTTATCTTACTGAGCAGCCTCTTGTGCAGCACCTTGTCAAAAGCCTTCTGGATGTCCAAGTAGATAACATCCACTGCCTCTCCTTTGTCTAACCTACTTATTATCTCCTCAAAGAATTCTAACAGATTTGTCAGGCATGACCTCCCTTTGATGAAACCATGCTGACTTTGCCCTATTTTACCATGCACTTCCAAGTATTCTGAAATCTCATCCTTAATAATGGACTCTAAAATCTTACCAACGACCAAGGTCAGGCTAATTGGCCTGTAATTTCCCGTCTTTTGCCTCATTCCCTTCTTAAACAGGGGGGTTACATTAGCGATTTTCCAGTCCTCTGGGACCCTCCCTGACTCCAGTGATTCCTGAAAGATCACCACTAATGCCTCCACTATCTTCAGCTATCTCCTTCAGAATTCTGGGGTGTAATCCATCTGGTCCAGGTGATTTATGCACCTTCAGACCTTTCATTTTCCTAGCACCTTCTCCTTGGTAATGGCCACCATACTCACCTCTGCCCCCTGACTCTCTTGAACTTTGGGGATGTTACTCGTGTCTTCCACCATGAAGACTGATGCAAAGTACCTATTCAGTTCCTCGGCCATTTCTTTGCTCCCCACTACTACTTCTCCAGCATCATTTTCCAGCGGCCCTATGTCCACTTTTGCCTCTCTCTTACTCTTTATATATCTAAAAATACTCTTGCAATCTTCTTTTATATTACTGGCTAGTTTACCGTCATATTTAATCTTCTCCCTCCTTATTTCTTTTTTAGTTGTCCTCTGTTGGTCTTTGTAGGCTTCCCAATGCCCTGGTTTCCCACTGATCTTCGCCGCATTGTATGCTTTCTCTTTAGCTTTTATGCTGTCCCTGACTTCCCTTGTCAGCCATGGTTGCCTTGTCCTCCCTTAAGTATGCTTCTTCTTCCTCGGGATGAATTTTTTCATGTGTCTCCCAAATTACTCCCAGAAACTCCTGCCATTGCTGTTCCACTGTCTTTCCTGCTAGGCTCATCTCCCAGTCAATTCTGGCCAGCTCCTCCCTCATGCCTCTGTAGTTGCCTTTATTCAACAGTAATACATCTGATTCCAGCTTTTTCCTCTCAAATTGCAGGGTAAATTCTATCATATTATGGTCACTTCCTCCTAAGGGTTCCTTCACCTTAAGCTTCCTTATCACATCTGCCTCATTACACATCACTAAATCTAGAATTGCCTGTTCCCTGGTGGGCTCCACTACAAGCTGCTCCAAAAAAACATCTCGTAGACATTCCACAAATTCCTTTTCTTGGGACCCACTATCAACCTGATTTTCCTAGTCTACCTGCATATTGAAATCCCCATGATCACTGTAACCTTGCCTTTCTTACACGCCTTTTCTATCTCCTGGTGTATCTTGTGCCCCACATCCTGACTGCTGTTCGGAGGCCTATACATAGCTCCCCTTATGGTTTTTTTACTTTTGCAATTCCTCACACAGATTCTACATCATCTGACCCTACGTCATTTCTTGCTATTGATTTAATTTCATTTCTTACTAACAAAGCAACCCCACCCCCTCTGCCAACCTGCCTATCTTTTCGATAGAAGTATATCCTTGGATATTTAGCTCCCAGTCCTGATCCCCTTGCAACCATGTCTCTGTGATGCCCACCACATCATACCTGCCAATTTCAATCTGTGCCACAAGCTCATTTACATTATTTTGTATACTGCGTGCATTCAGATACAACACCTTCAGTCCTGTATTTCCCACCACCTTTCTCATTGTTGTCCCTTTATCTGATGTGATTGAAGTTAGATTCCTAACCCTTTCCAAACACTCTGTCCTATTTTGTGTTCTGGAGACTTTAATAGCCTCTCCTGGGCTTTCCTTTCTTTTCAGTTTTTTCATAATTTTCCATGAAGTTGAATCCACCCCCCAACATGCTAATCTGCTGCTTTGTTTCCCATTAGTCATACTTCTTGGAGTTTTACCCTTCCCTTCCCCCCCACTTTCTAGTTTAAAATCCTGTTGACCACCCTATTTACCCTTTTCGCTAGAACATTGGTCCCTGATCGGTTCAGGTGGAAACCGTCCCAACGGTACAGATCCCTCCTGTTCCAATGGGTGCAGTTATTTTTAATTGAGGACAGAGTTTAGAGAAACCAATGAGTAAATATTATTCCACACAATATGGAAGTGTCTTTTTTTCATTTTGATAAGTGATGTTTTAACATAAGAGACACAAACCGGCTAATACTATTGGCCCAGAGTAGTAGAGAATGTAAATAAAAAGTATTGGCTAGGTTTCTGCATTTAAAGCTTATATATTGTAGGAGAAAGGAACACTGTGGAAGATTATAATAGAGCCTAAGAGAATTGCTGGAATTAGGATATGGTATGTTTGTAATGTATGTAGGTAATAATGATAAGGCTAACAGCGCTCATTGCTATACATGAAGAAAATCTGACAGCATCTTCTCGAGTATGTGCATGTGCAGTTAAAAACACAGAAATCCAGAAGCTGTTGTCACTGATACACTGCTAATCCATAGGCCGCAGTGTGACAGTCCTTAACAATGGAATTGGAAATGAAATCAATGGAATGGCATGAATTGAAAATACTTGCCCACTAGTCCCCTACTAAAGAAGCCAAAAGCATTAGGGCGGTGCACTCAGAATTCAGTGAATTTTAAACGGTGTGATAACTACTGCCCTGGAATTAGCAACTACTAATAGACCTAATTTGTTCAATTGTTATCATTGGACTCAAAATATATTTCAATCTATGATTTTTCATTTTATATCCATTGATAAGTTTTATCTACAGCTTCTTTTGCAATTTGTGAAGACAGTAGCATGATACCACCTATACTGTATGCCCATTAGGCATACACAAGCACAATATTCTGTCAGAATGCCCCAATAATCTTCCAGTGCAATTGGTTTCTTATCCTTATGTTATATTACCACCTTGTGTGTCCTGCCATCCATTCTTAATTAACACATTCATTTAGATAATATCATCACCTTCAACACCTCTTTGTTCTTTTGTCTGTGACATCTTTTGATTATCTGCTCCTATCACTGCTTGCTTGTCCCTACAACCACACCACCCCCCCCACTTCTCTCCCCCCACCCCCACCCCCCGCCTCACCTTAAACCAGCTTATATTTCACCCGTCTCCTAATATTCACTCAGTTCTGTTGAAGAGTCATGAGGATTCGAAAAGTCAACTCTTTTCTTCTCTGCCGATGCTGCCAGACCTGCTGAGGTTTTCCAGGTAATTCTGTTTTTGTTTTGGATTTCCAGCATCCGCAGTTTTTTGTTTTTGTTATATTATCATGTTTGTTTCCGTTTTTCTAAGGCAATCATTCTTTGATCATGCTGAAGAATTATGACTTCACTTTCAAAATAAATCATTTGGAAGTTGCAGCTTTCAAATTTGTTTATTGATCAGTTTATATTGTTTCTCTGCTCTTATCAGTATGATGGAGTAAGACATTCATCACCAAAGAAAAATTCATCACCAATGGTGCTTATGTACTAAATTTGACATTTAAGTGTACACAACTTGAAATGAATATCAAGTGTTGGCATATAAATAGTGAAAATTAAGTACATATCCTGCTGTTCTTTAAATAGCCTATTCATGTGTAACCAATTTAAAATACAGTGCGTACAATGGGAAAATATAAATAATGAGTTTAAAGAAAATGGCACAATATTGGCAAATTTTTCATCCAAGTTTTATCGGGTAGAAAAATAGATGTTGGATGGAAATAAATAAGATCAGTGTTTAAATTTATATAATAATATCTCATTGCATAAAATAAGCTTGAAGAGATTCATGGAATGGGTTAATTTTCTGGGGTTTATGGTTACCATTGCAAATCCAGTTTGGCTGACGTTACATCAGTTTCAATCTTCCTGGGAAATAATTCTCCACAGTGCCAAAAGAACTTTCTTTATCATGGACAGATCCAATTAACTTTAGATTAGTCTTGTATTAAGCTGTGCACTTGCCATTTCTTATGACCAGAGTTTTCAAACCATGTTAAAAACTGCAGCCCATGAAAGGGGGAAAGACAAAATACATTTCCTTGAAATGTATTAGATTTATAATATGCATTTTACAACTTTTTCCGTTATAAATAAGGGTAAACTGGCTAAATTGTGTGTGCTAACATTTCTTTGCACAAGTCTTATCAACGAGTATCATCATAGCATTACTGGGAGTGAGAATGAAAATTTACGTTAAATGTTTGTACGGATATTTGTCCTGATGGATTCATTACACTTTTATGGAAGGGAATAATGTAAACTACATGAGGCAGAGAAATACCTGCTACATAATTGGAGAAAGATGATCTTCGAAATAAATATTAGAGAATTGAGGAGACCTTTTATGGGATGGCGAAAGACAGGTTGGAACTTCGGTCCTGGAATGCATTCTGACCCCATTCCACATCCTGGGGATTATGGCAATTGCATATTGTCAGGGGGTATTACACTGTTGACAGTGATGGGACAGCCACCTTATATCGCTATGTTGCTGGGCCACAGTGTAAAGGGACTTTTGTTCCAGATGACCATTTTTTGCACTGATTGTTTTCTGTGAAATTGGCATTTTAATTTAAAAATCCTAAAGCCCTTAGCATCACTGCATAACAGAAATTGCATCCATAGTGGCTAGTATTGCTAGAGTGTCAATGATGGGAAATTAATTTGATGATAGTTTTCATTTGCTCAGTGCGTAATATAGCTAGAAGTGCACAAACATTACGCAATCAGCCCCACTTCACTTGGAATATCTGACGGGTGAGTAATTCCCACACTGCCACCAGATGATAGTGCCCCTTGCCCCAGAGTCAGTATACCTTAATAAATAGCAATTATATTTTGCAAATATTAGGGCTTTCTGGATGCTGAGTAAACATCGACAATTTTCTTTTGTCCACGAAAAGCAAATGCTAAAAGTTATAAAGTCCTTTGGCAACACAACACCAAATATAACAGAAGTGGTTTATAAACAATTACATAGTCAACTGCTCTACAACCCTATTTGTTACAATACACAAAAACGGCCACATATTCAGAACATCAATACTGAAAGTGGCAATTATTTTATCTGTAAACAAATAACGTGCTCATTTCAATGTATGTTTATTTTTTAATTGTTTTCATGCATTATGATGAATCTGCAGGTCACACGGCACTTTAGAAATGTATATATACAGAATCATAGAGTCAAGGATGAGATTTTGCTGGAACAACAAAGTCCCAACATTAGGGCCTGAATTTTTCGGATGGCAGGTCTTGTTTCTCACCATCTGAAGGTCCCCTGCCAACTCTGAGTGCCCCACAGCCATTTCACACTCGAATGGGCATTAAGTGGCTGCAGGTGGGACTTCTGCCCCTCCCTAGGGAGGAATCCCACCTTAGAGAGCTGCCAGCTAATTTGATTGACCGGCAGCTCTCTAATCCAAGCAGCAACAGCACTGCAATGGACAGAAGAAGAAATGCAAGAGTAAGTCGGGTACTGAAGGCCCAGGTAAGTTCAAGGCATCCCAGAGCAGGGAGGGTAGGGAAAGCCTGTGGGGAACAAAGAGGGCAATCGGGATCTCAGGGGAGAGACCTGGGGGCGAGGTTGGGTGGGATGTCTGGAGGTCACTGGAGGTCACTATATTACGCCCGACTGGGTTGGTCTCGCACCCGCCTGGGGGACGTAAAATCCTGCCCTATTTTATTTATCACGACTTGCTGTTTTCTGCCTTTAAGGCAATTTTTAAAACTCAAAGCTGATATTACCTCTCCTATTCCATGAGCCTCGATTGTTAACAAACCTTTTATGTGTATTGTTAAATGCTTTCTTAAAATCCATATAGACAACACTACTGCATCCCTTTCAGCCTTCTCTGCCACTTCAACAAAAAATTCAATTAGATTTGGTAAGTACAATCTGCCTTTTACTAATCTGAGCTGGCCCTCCTTAATCAACTCAATCCTCTTCAAGTGCCTGTTAAATTTTTTTCCCCGAATTGTAGTTTCTAAAACATTACTCACCATAGATGTTAAACTGACTGGCCTGTTATTACTAGGAATATCCTTACACCCTTTCTTGAAGAAGGGTGTCACATTTGCCACTTTCTAATCCTCCTGCAGCTCCCCTATGTCTAGGGAAGATTGGAACATTATGGCAAATCCTGCCGCTATCTCCACTCCCGCTTCCCTCAGCAACCTGGGATACAAGCCATCTGATCCGGGTGATTTATCCACTTTAAGCAGAACCAGCCTTTCCAGTACATGCCTCCCATCAATTTTGACCTCATCAATACCTCTACCATCTCTGCTTCTACCAATATTTTCTCAGCATCCCTTCCTTAGTAAATACCAATATGAAGTATTTATTAAGTGTTCTAGCCTTATCCTGCACCTCAGGACATAAATCACCTTCTTTGTCCCTAATAGGCCCTGCACCGCCTCTTACTCCCCATTTACTATTTACATGCCAGGAGAAGATTTGAGTTACCTTTTATGTTAACTGCCGCTCTATCCTCATATTCTCTCTATGTCATTATTCAGCTCTTAACTTCCCCTCTCAAATTTAAAATTCATCGATTGTATATTTGATTAAAATTATCACCAATGGGGCTGTTTTATGGCCAGACTTTTAGATTGAGAAGTGGGGGACAGAGGAATGGAGGGTCGTTGGGCAGTGTGTAAGATTTGGTGGGAGCAGTATGTGATTTAGAATGATTTGCCCTGCAATGTGGAAAATTGTCTAGGTTTGTCCTGTACGCAAAATGCCGGACAAATTCAAACCAGCCAATTACTGCCCCAACAGTCTACTCTTGATCATCAGTAAAGTGATGGAAGGGGTCATCAACAATGCTACCAAGCAACACTTGCTTAGCAATAACCTGCTCACTGATGCTCAGTTTGGGTTCTGCCAGGGCCACTCAGCTCCTGATCTCATTTCAGCCTTGGTTCAAACATGGTGAGGTGAGAGAACTGCCCTTGACATCAAGGCAGCATTTGGCATCAAGGAGCCCTAGCAAAACTGGAGTCAATGGGAATCAGGGGAATACACTCCACTGGTTGCAGTCATACCTAGCACAAAGGAAGATGGTTGTGGTTGTTGGAGGTCAATCATCTAAGTTCCAGGACATCACTGCAGGAGTTCCTCAGGGTAGTGTCCTGGGACATACACTTTCAACTGCTTCATCAATGACCTTCCTTCCATCATAAGGTCAGAAGTGGGGATGGTCACTGATGATTGCACAATGTTCAACACCATTTGCAACTCCTCGGATACCGAAGCAGTCCATGTCCAAATGCCGCAAGAGCTGGACAAAATCCAAGCTTGGGCTGACAAGTGGCAAGTAACAGTCACGCTACACAAGTGCCAGACAATGACCATCTCTAACAAGAGAGTATCTAACCATCATCTCTTGATATTCAATGTCAGTACCATTGCTGAACCCTGCTCTACCAAGATCCTAGGGATTACCATTGACCAGAAATTGAACTGGACTAGCCAAATAAATACTGTGGCTACAAGAGCAGGTCAGAGACTAAGAATCCTGCACCTCCTGACTCCCCAAAGTCTGTCCACCATCTACACAGTACAAATCAGGATTGTCTGGATAACTGCAGCTCCAATAACACTCGACACCATCCAGGACAAAGCAGCCCGCTTGATTGGCACCTCCTCCAGAAACATTCACTCCCTCCACCACCAACGCACAGTGGCAGCAATGTGTACCATTTACTGCAGGAACTCAGCAATGCTCTTTAGGCTTCAACTTCCAAACCCACAAGCACTACCACCTAGAAGGACAAGGGCAGTAGACACATGGGAACACCAGCAACTGGAAGTTCCTTTCCAAGCCACTCACCATCCTGACTTGGAAATACATCCCTGTTCCTTCACTGTCACTGGGTCAAAATCCTGGAACTCCCTTCCTAACAACACTGCCAGTTAACTACACCACATGGACCACAGGGATTCAAGAAGGCAGCTCACCACCACCTTCTCAAGAGGAATTAGGGATGGGCAATAAATGCTGGCCTCGCCTGCGATGTCCACATCCCATGAAAGAATAAAAAAATCTTGAATGGGAAGTAGGTTATTGGGGAATATAATTATTTTTATGGTGGTCTATTTGGTGTCAGTTTGAATCAGTTGATAGTGCTCTTATCTTTGAGTCAGAATATTATATCCATAATTGGTTATAATGATGATGAAAGTGTCAATGTTAGCCATCATTACCGAGTGAAATTGACAGCAAGGCATGCATCTGCACATGCGCAGTGAAACACAAAAATCCAGGTGCTGTTGTCATTGGTTCCTCACTCTTCCACAGGAGACGCTGGTAAAGCTCTTACAGATAGAAGTTTTAGAAATCAATTGGCTTGACATCAATTTCCACTTTTTATGCCAATTGTATCACAATAAAATAATTTGGAGAAGTTAAGTCCTTACTGAATGAGGTGTAACTGGGTTTTTAATGGCTACTAACTTCATAAATACTGAACAACCTCTTCGGCAGTGAAAAACCAATTTTATGTTTGAGGAATGTCAAATATCTCCATCATGATAAAAACAGAGGATGGGGTCATCCCAGTATTGCACTAAGTGTGGTAACGGGCGTGAAAAATGGTGTTTTACCACCAGCTGCAATGGCGGATTTTTGCACTGTATTGTCCCCTTCCCACCTCATAAATTATGCAGTCATGGGAAACACGCCATTTCACTGGCTGACAGCCTCCAATTTGTCCACCATTCTGTTACCTTGCCACTTACTCATTCTGGGCACCATATTTAACTGCAGCTATGCTCACAGTTTTCAATGTTTGCAGCCCTAGACTACTCCAGTAGAAACATGGCCCCAAAAGCCAAGAAGAGTGCAGCCCCTGATTCAGTGATGCATCCCTGGAATGCCCTTTGGATGGCATGGAAGCCTGCTGCGATGTCCTCTATCCCCACTCTGGCTGCAGGAAGCCATAAGTCTCACCATTCTGGCTTGGGAGACACCCGGCAGTTGTCAGTGCCAATGCTGCACACATGAGGTTGGCCATCCAGTGCAGGGAAAAGATGAACGATCTCATCCGTGACACCAGGGTAAGTCAACCATCTCAGCACTCTGAACTCATCCACTCACAAGCCCACCATATATTCACTGGCATCTCACTCACTGCCAACTCAAGGAACATCACCACTCACTCTCCCACACACAACCTCACATCTTCATCTGGCTTCATCTCCTCTGCAGATCACTTCCTCATCTCATCCATGGCTCCACTCAGCACACACGCATGCCTGACATCCTTCTCATTTGGTTTGGCATGCACCTTCCTCATCCTATCTCTATTTGTCTTTATGCATACAATCAATGGGAGAGGTCTCAGGCCAGGGGTGGAGTGCCAGGCATCAAGGTCCTCACTCCGTTTGAGATTTGCACATTGGAGCTGGCCGGAGAGGACATGGACGTTTCCTGTGGCAACCATGAGGTCACGGCAAGCATGTAAGTGAGGATCCTGCACCAGATGATCACTCCATCAACACTACTCTGAATCCACTGTTCTGTGTATAATGTGGCTGCCACGCACTTAAAATCCCCACTATTGCTCCTAGACACACCTGCAATTCACCCTCAATTAACCTTGACCCTGGCTCCAACATCGAGAGCACCTCTGTGGGACCTAGATGTACAGTAGCCTCGGGATCATAATCTGGCGAGCATAGCGCACAATCTGTTCCACAACAGGTGGAGGCAGGGACATTTGAGGTCACCAGTACTTGGAGGACTGCTGGAGGCAAGAAAGCTGCTGAGTCCAAGTCAGATGATGTCAGATTGCAAGAGATGATTGAGGAGTCTGTCCATCTTCAGTCTGAGGTAATTGTGCTGTCATGCTGATGCAAGAGGTCAACACTGTGTTATGACCCTTAGCTGAGGTTACCCCTAGACAAGCCTGGTTCCAGAGTGGAACCCAGCTTGATGGATCCTAACTTTTAATTTGTTTGTTTAGATACATGGAGAATAGCTACTGAACAGAGTCACAGGAGTCAGCTAATGAACTTTTAGCAAATGAATAAAATATTTATTAAACAAGAAAATGTGAACTATATTACAATAGTCCTTCACCCACAACCATACTGTTACAGATATATTCAGATATGTAAGGATAACACAGTTACAAAAGCTATCTTATGCTCTAATGTCAACAGTAAGTACACAGTCCATGCAACAAAAGGCACCCTGTGGTCAGACACACCACACTCTGAAACCAAGTGACAGATGCCACCTTGACCAGATGCTATGAATCTCTCCTCAACTCCCCCCAGATGCTTGCCACACATGCCCATAGCAAAGTGTTACAGACCTTCAGTTGTCTCTTTAGGTCTTTTTACCTCTTGCAAGCTGTTCTCACTTTAAATCTGCTTTCCGCAGCCTTTGTCTCTTTAAATCTGAAGCTTGGAGCCTTTCTCTTTGCCCCTCACCCTTAACTTCACCTAACAGGACTTTTTCCAGATTCCCGTCCTTCCTTTGACTAGAATGTCTTCTTTGGGCTTTCCCGTGTTCTACTCCCCTAGATTTTGGGGTCCTTCTTTAGCTTGGGACTTGCTTTCTGCCCTTCTAGTGGTTTCTGTTTGGCAGTTGTCTTCAAATCAACTGAATTCCAACAGCTTCCAAAACAAACTGCTGTCTTTCTTCTTCTGTGCGTATCTGTGGGAGGGGCCTGCCTCTCTGGACCCCTGTTGCTACCCAAATCTTCCTCTCTTGTGTTTGCTTAACTTCTTAAGTCATAAACTCTCATTAGCAATGCAAGCACATTTTCAAAGTGAAACTCCATTTGATCTTTTTTAATACACAAATACAGAAATACAAATCAAGTTTAAACTTTAAAGTTAAAAATCATTCCCAACACTCACAAATACCCATAAAACTTATTTAATGAGTCTCTATTTCCTTACAACTGGCAGGATGGTGGCCATCATGGAGACCTTGGTCCAGGACATCAGTCCTGCACTGCTGCATGGACTGAATTCCATCACTGATGCCATAGTTGGTCTCCAACAGTGTCAAAGCAAGAGGCAGCTCGCTCTCACTCCAGCTTCCCTTTCTCTTCAAGGAGTCAGCCAGGGGCCGTCAGGCACCCATGAGGAGGAGGACAAGAAGATGCACAGTCTAGGGCCATCAACCCAGGTGACTCAGGGAATCCAAATGCCCTCTTCCTATGGCCTTGTCATCTCCAGCTCTACAGGCTGAGGATGGTACACCTGGCCCCAGCATGATTCCCAAAGCAGGCTGGGGCCCTCCAGGTCTTGGCCCTCTAGAGTACTCCTGCCAAGGTCATCATAGACAGGGTGTAGCAGTTAGCAGGCTGCCTCCACCTCCACTGTGGATGTCAAGGGAGCACCAATATGTAGTGGCAGGTTAAGAAGATGTAGTTCAACCATGTGAGCCCAGGTATTACTCACTTGTACATAATGTTCACTATTGTAAATAAACTTCCAAGAATTTCTCCTTGTCTTTGGCTCCTTGTTATGATGAACAGTGTTTGTGTCATTCAGATGTGAACTCTTTATTCCTGCACAAGATAAAGGCAGGTGTCTCAGTCAGGGCCTCTTCCCTGTACAGTGTATAACCTTCAGGCCAAAATGATGATTCAGCCTCACACTCACTGGACACATTATTGATGCCTGCACCTCAATGATGCTTGTCAATGCTGCCTGAATGATATGGGCAGGTGTCACAGAGTTCTGTCATTCTCTCTGTGTGCTCTCAGCACCTTTGAGGCAGACTGGACTCCATCTCTTCAGCATCTGTGACCAGTGACGGAATGATACTGAAGGGTACAGGCGATGAAGACTGCCAAAGGATCAGGTGCACTTAAAAGTTTCATGGCTGTGTTTCCATGACATGACCACACGGGAGTCAGGTGTTCACAGATGGAAGGTGTGGATGTCAGGACTGTCCTCACTGCATCTCGTCATCATCCTCCACGAATCTTGTGGCTGTTAAGGCCTCATGAGCATGCTTGTCACACCTGGCAGTGCAGTGGCCTCTTTGCCACAAATCCCAGCTCTCTTGCTTCCTAGCTTGCCTGTTCCCATTCAAAATGCACAAAGTGATGTGCCTTTGCGAAGATGGCATCCAAGACCTCCTGGATACACTTGTGCATGGAGGCTTGCAAGATCCCATAGAGGTCACCTGTGGAGCCCTGGAAGGAGCCACTGATGTAAAAATTGAATGCCATGGTCACTTTCATGGCCACTGGCAGTGGATGCCCTCCAAGTCCCCATGGCGTCAAATCCTGCAGCTGGTGGCGAATGTGATCAACCAGTTCTCTAGACATGTGCAGGCTTTGACGACACTGGCTCCTAGTTATCTGCAGGAATGACAAGTACCATCCATAGACCTTTGGTGTAGCGCAGCAGCTACAAGTGACAGCTCACCTGTGGATCTTCAGCTGCATGCGCGGTAGGCCCTGCCTGCGTGTGAGAATGGTGCTCCTCCCTTTGGTGAGCCAGGCCCCTCCGTCACACTCTTCTCCTTCTTCCCTGCTCCCTGTAAGTCATGAGGCATACTGCTTCCACCACCAGGTTCCATGATCCTGATGTTCTCCTCCTGCAGGATCAAAGAGAGAAACATGAGGGTTAGCATATGTCTCCTAAGGACCTCTCTTGGTTAAATCTTCGGCTCTGGCTTTCAGCCAATCATAAAATTGAGTGATGTGTTTAAATCCTGGAAATCTGTAATTGTGGGTGGATCGCAATTTAAAATATAATTGACAATAATATTTTTTTCTACTCCACTAAGCAAATAAGTTACTGTTTCCACCAGTACAAGCACTCTATTTAAAATTAAACTTTAGTGCACCCCAAACTTGGTTTATCTGTGAATGAATGAAGGCGATTTAAATTAAGGGTATCTTCATTAACCTTCTCTGTTGACAAATAAAATTACATGACTTGGACGAGTATGAATACTTCAGCTTTCAAATACAAACTTATCCAAATGTCAATTTACGGTCAGAGTTATGCTCACTACATATCCTCCCATGGTTTGTTGCCTGGAGTGCAACTGATTTCTAAGTTGGAATTTATAATCACAGAAGTGAGGCCTTTTTAAAATTTGACTATCCCACAGAGAATTAAAAATCAAACTAAGTGCTTGAAATATAAATATTAATTCTGACAGCTCTAGCAGACAATAAGGGCGGTCTAACATTTAACTTTTGATCTGCTTACATTAATCTTTTTGTGAGTTGGCCTGTTTACAGCCTGATGTCAATCTGAGTACCAGGTGCGGTTACATATTAGGAAATAGTAGTGTGAACCTCTTACAGCCCTTCTTAAATGTACCCTCTCTACTAAAAATGATGTTGGATTTTTGAGGCCTTCAGATAAGGCAGCAATAGATGTTAAAATTCTGCACAGTCACAATGATCTTTCTGATGTCAATAGTTTATTCTTTGCATTTTAATAGAATGCACCACTATATATCAAATTGATAAATACAGATTCTCTGCTGTGACGTGTCCTTGAGATGTTATCACTCTCTCATTACTGAGATAAGACTTTAGTCTTTCAACCCATTGCTGTGCACCAGATAATCAGCATATTGGCTACTTTCACAAATTAGTTAAAAGTACTTCAAATTTTACGCATACCCTTGACCCTGATTCATTAAAAGTCATTTTTAAGGATAACTAAGTAAGCAACGATCAAAGGGTCATTGATAATTTTGTTTTTTAAAAAATAATCATTCCACAAAACCAGTCAGCATAAGTCAATGGAACAGCTGGAAGATTTTTTCTATGAATTGCAATCAACTAAATCAACTTGCCAACGAGATTGACATTTTCTAATATTGCATAACGCTGCAGTGATCATTTTATATTGCAGTCAGGCAGAGCCAAATTCAGTTCTGATATGAAACATGTTACTTCATTTCAGCTAAATGTCTCTTTTAAATATAAATATATGATGTATAATAAACTGTCAATACTCTGGGATGAGTTTAACGCTCCCTGAATAGCGGGATAGGAGCAGGAGAACAGTTAAAATGGAACAGCTCCATTTCCCATCCTGTTCTCGACAATCTGCAATTTCAACGCTGCTATAGTCCTGACAGTGAAGGAAGTTTCTATCAGACTGCAATGGGAATATCAGGCAGAATTTTACACCTCACCGGTGGGCGGACGGGCACCCAACCCAATCGGGCGTAAAAATCGTGTGAGGTGACATCAGGCGAGTGTCCCGACATCATCCTGCCCGCGTGCAATCTTCAGGTTGGCGGGTGCGCGCAGGTGTCAGAGCCACGCTCGCCTCCAATTGAAAGGCCGTTTAAGGCCACTAAAAACCCAACTGATCCAGATTTTACGTTGCCCGTGCAATTTTGTGCTTGTCGCACGGGCAAAATGGGCAGGTGGGCAGCCCACTTTTTGCAAAATGTGATCCAAGTTGGGGATAAAAAGGGTCAGCAGCATTGCCATTGTGAGTAGTGAGGATCTTAGGAGATAGTTGCTGCTGGTTGCTTATTTGAGTTTGACAGTTTCATCTCAGGTCTGAGCTTGATTCTTAGCATTTCTGGGCTTCACTTCAGGACTCATTGGTGTCTCCAAGGCCCCCAGAGGATTTTGATCGTGTGGACCCTTCCAGGTATCAGACAGCCTTCTGTCACCCTGGTAACGGGGATTGTGCTCTCCGCTGGAGTCACCTCCTCTGAGGAGGGGCAGAAGGGAGAGGAGGCCACATGTCCCAATACAGCTTTCAGGGGAGCGGCCTGTGGGCGGAGAGGTGCAGGCAGAAGGGATGCAAGGCCAGCGGGTAGTCCAAGGCAGAAAGGGTGGCAGAAGACACCACTATCCTGCTGCCAGGGTTTACAGGCAGCGATGCAGCTACCTCAATATGTCCAAGGTGCAGTACTGAAGGAGACTCCGCCTCTCCAGGGGGACAGTGTCCCTCCATTTGTCATATGATTGGGCCTGAGATCACCTCTAACTAGGTGGATGGAAACCCCATGCCAGTGGCTCTGAAGGTCACAGTGGCCCTCAACTTCTATGCCTCCGGCTCTTTCCAGGGGTCAGTGGGGATCTCTGTGGAGTCTCCCAATCAGCTGTCCACAGTTGTGTCAAGCTGCTGATAGAAGCTCTGTTCAGGCAGAGGGTACTGATGTTTATTCATTTCCGTATGGACAAGACCAGCCAGGCTGAGCGAGCCAGAGCATTTTCAGTGATCACTGTGTTCCCCTGCATCCAGGGTGCAATCGACTGCACACATGTGGCCATCTAGGTGCTAGTGGGTCAGCCGCGTGCCTTCATTAACAGGAAGGGATTTCACTTGATGAATGTCCAGTCCTTCTGCCTGCACCTCTCTGCCAACAAGTCGCTCCCCTGAAAGCTGTATTGGGACACGTGGCCTCCTCTCCCTTCTGCCCTTCCTCAGAGGAGGTGACTCCAGCGGAGAGCATAAACCCCATAACCAGGGTGACAGAAGGCTGTCTGATACCTGGAAGGTTCCACACGGTCAAAATTCTCCAGGGGCCTTGAAGACGCCAATGAGTCCTGAAATGAGTCTCAGAACAGAGATGAAACTGTCAAGTCCAAATAAGCAACCAGCAGCAACTATCTCCTAAGCTCCTCACTACTCACAATGGCAATGCTGCTGATCCTTTTTATTGTCCACTTGGATCACGTTTTGCAAAAAGTGGGCTGCCAGCCTGCCCGTGCGATGAGCACAAAATTCCACGGGCAACGTAAAATCAATTGGGTCCCTAATGGTCTTAAGCGCTGATGGCGAGCGTGGCTCTGACATCCGCGCGCACCCGCCGACCTGAAAATTGCAAGCAGATGGGATGACATCGGCACACTCGCCTGATGTCACTTCACATGATTTTACACCCGATCGGGTTGGGCGCCCGTCCGCCCACCTGTGAGGTGTAAAATTCTGCCTGATATTCCCATTGCAGTCTGATGGAAACTTCCTTCACTGTCAGGACTATGGCAGTGTTGAAATTGCAGATTGTCGAGAACAGGATGGGAAATGGAGCTGTTCCATTTTAACTGTTCTCCTGCTCCTATCCCGCTATTCAGGGAGAGTTAAACTCATCCCAGAGTATTGACAGTTTATTATACATCATATATTTATATTTAAAAGAGACATTTAGATGAAATGAACTAACATGTTTCATATCCGAACTGAATTTGGCTCTGCCTGACTGCAGTATAAAATGATCACTGCAGCACACTACAGCGTTATGTAATGTTAGAAAATGTCAATCTCTTTGGCAAGTTGATTGACCCGCTGGTGTCTTGATGGCCACATGTGTGCAGTTTATTGCACCCTGGATGCAGGGGAACTCAGCAATTGCTGTAAAACCTCTGGCTTGCTCAGCCTGGCTGGTCTTATCCGTGTGACCACAGGATGTAGATTCTGCAAGCCTGTGCAAGGTAGCCTTGCAGCTTCCATGACACTTATGTTCTGAGACACTCCCAGGTGCCACGGCTATTCAGTGCTCCAGCCCAACTGGATAGATGGCTGCTGGGTGACCAGGGCTATCCATTGAAAAGGTGGCTTATGTCACCCCTCCGCCACTCAAGGACAGGGGCAGAGCAATGTTATAATAGGAGTCATGCCTCTACAAGGGCAGTGATAGAGAGGACCACAGGTCTTCTGAAGATGTGCTTCCAATGACTGGACCGTTCAGGGGGAGCACTACAATACCCCCCAGACTGGGTGTCACTGGTAGTGGCTGCATGCTGCACTCTCCACAATCTAACACTGGAGGAAGAGGATCTTGACTCAGCTCCACAGGGCACAGAGGATGAATCTAGTAGTGAGTCAGAAGAGGAGCACGGTGAGGAGAACACTGAGTGCGTGGAGGCAGACCTCAGTAACCTGCAGGGAGGCAGGGACACCACCAGGGATGCTTTGATCCAACACTCCTTCAGCTAGGCTGCCAAAAATCTGCTTCTACCTCATGCCAGGGCTGCCGCCTCCATCCCGGATGTCTGAAAAGACCCTTTCATTTGAACCCAAAGTCCACTCAGTGCCTGTGCAATAAAGTTTAGAGCCACTCGCATCCAGCATTGCATACTAACATACCCTGCACCAAAAAATGGTGAAGCATACTGAAGCCATTACAACAAAAGCAAAATTTATATAATTTTCACACTCAAAACAAATTAACAATCCCATCTCTGGTGTTCATACCCACACCAGTAAACATATAAACAAAACATTACAGAACTGAAAGTCACCCATGAACAGTCCCTCTTGTGCTCATGGTGCCTTAATCTTACGTTTATGAGTGCTGTGTCTTGGTGTATTCCACCCTGCCCCCACCCCGCCCAACATTGCTGGGGATTGGAGACAGCCTGCTGACTCTGCTGTCTTATTGCCTTGATGACCTTGGTGGACATATGGCCAGTGGAGCCCGTGTTGACCCTGCCTGGGAGGGAGTGGCCAGTGCCACAGCTGGCATCTCCCCAGTCACCGCAGCCTCATCAGATGCCACAGTCACTGGCTGAGGCCGCGGAGGAGCTGCTGCCGTCATCCAGAGCTCCCTGAGAGGAGCCTGCAGAGATGACAAGCAGGTCATGTGCCAATGTGAGGTCACTCTGGACCTCCGTACTTGCAATTGATGGACAGGCACCTAGCTGGGACACTGGGTGTTACATCCATCTCCCACACTGACACTAACGGCCTGAGGTCATTGCCTGTGTGAGGGCTTGCAGGTCTGAGCACAACCCCATTGACCCCGATTCTGTCTCTGGAGCTGCCTCTCCATGAGTCACCATTTTCTCAGTGGAGGAGGCAGTGCCCTCGGTCATGAGGGTCAATGCAGTGCTTGTGCTCTGCATGGACTTCTCCACAACAGAGACCATGGCAAGCATACCCTCATGGAACTCTGCCAGATCCTCTCGCACATCTTGCTGGACATCCATCATCTGCTGCCTATGGACGACTCCAGAGGCTTATCATCTGCCGTTGACTCAGCACTGTCCTGGTTTCCAGCAGTCCTCTGATTACTGGCACCCTGGGCACTCTCTGCCTCCACCTGCACCTCAAGCAAGTGCGAAGTGCCCTCACCACTGTGCACCGACACTCTAACCACAATCTAATGCCCACTGAGGTGCTGATGTCTGCAGTGGTGCCTGGTTCAGAGAGCAAGTGTGATGCAGGTGCAGCTGAAACCCAGCAGTCCTCTGACGTCAGGGGTGGCTCTTCGGGGTCCTGTGAATGAGTGCTTGTCGGCGAATCTAAGGGAGAGCAAGGACATGTCATTAGTTAAAGTCATCACACTGTCACTGTGCATGCCAGCATCCTGGTGATACAATGGAGATCTGCATCATGGTGCCATTGTCTTTCAATGATCAATGGGGATTCCAGTTTGAGGCTCCCATCAATGATGAGACTACACAAGAATATTTGCATAATTTTGAAATTCTAACCTCTGTGCACTGCACTCTTACTTTCATCAGACACCCCAGCCTCTCCGCAGTTGGCTGAATGAGGTGGATGGTGGCTTTCCAGCTCCAAGGCATCCTGTTCAAATCTTGTCAATATTAGGAGGTTTGGGGGCCTCCACCTGTCCTTGACTTCTCTATGTTGTTATGGCTCATCTTCTCCTAAAAGGACAGAGCAGCATTGATTAGTCTACTCTCTACATGCAGTTCATCGCAGTCTGACCAACCCCACCTGAGGAACACCTTGCAGGGAACATCTGAGTCCTGGTCCTCAAGCCATAATGCACTCAGCCCAAGCAGCCAGGGCTTACGCCCTTAGTCAGCTCCGGCGTCACTGACAGTTGGCACTCAGACTCTAACAACCCTGAGTGCCATGGGGGGGACGATCAGCCCTTAACACTTAACACCCAGGATACTTCTTCACATTGATCCATGCCAACATGGTACTCACCCTTGCTGAGCACAGCAGGTGGTAGAATCTTTTGTGGCACTAAGCCCATGTGTGCCGCACAACATCATGGCTGCTGACCTCAGCTGCCACCTCCTTCCAAACTTTTTTAGTCTGCTGTGCTGGTCTCCTCCTGCCATCCCTGGGAATGAGGGTGTCCCTCCTGGCAGCCAACTCCTCCAAGAGCACTGCAAGGCACTCATCTGAAAAATGTGGAGCTGAGTGCCCACCCAACCTGCCCTCCTGTCTGGCATCTCCAGCTAGTGTTGAGAGCATAGCTTCAGTCTCCAGAATATGATTCTCGCCTGGCAGCTCTCAAGGAGCTGCTCCTGCCATTTTTAAACCGCTCGCCGGGTCACCATTGGACCCAGTGCCTGACAGGCCCCCGCCCCCGCCCGGCCCTTCCCCAACATGAGGAAGACACATTTCGCACTGGGCAGGCCTTGATTGACCATCCAGCGTGAAATCACGGTCGTGGGCCGATCACGGTTGGGGGCCTGTTTTTCGACCACTTCTAGGCCCACCAATCTTGCCCACCAAGGGTAAAATTCAGGCCATCATTAATAATGCAAATTGGCGCCTTATGACAAAAGTGAGACCTTGGTGGAATTTTAACCCTGTCTTGAGCAGAGGAGGCAACCCTGCTATTGTGAAGTTGTTGGGAAGACAATGAGGGTCATTAAAGGTGAGCATTGAAAAAAAAGTTTCCCTTAGCAGGCCTCTGCTGTCCCAGGCTTCCCCCTCCAACCACTTGCCCTGTCTCTCCCAGCCACAAGGCTCCCGCTACACCAACACCACGACCCTACCCCACTCCTAGAATTACCTTGCCACCACGTATCTATTGATAATGTCAAATTTTGCTCCTTTCCTGCTGGCCAGCATCTTTCAGAAATGGTTGTGCAGCTGACCTGCAGCATTTAGACAAGTGCCGGTCTCTGACTTACATTGCTGCGCAGGATTGCCATCCACTTCCAGCAGCTTCCCCTAGGAGTTAAAATTGGCACCTTTGTCAGAATCACCAGTCATACCTTTTATTCTACGAATAAAAGAATTAGGAAAGGGTGTGGGCCATTCAGCCCCTTTAACCTGCTCCACCATTCAATAAAATCATGGCTGATCTGATTGTGGCCTCAACTCCGCATTCCGCTTATAACTTTTGACTCTCTTCTTAGTCTTACTCCTCTTATGAACCTCTGAGAGAAAAAAATTCTTCTCCTCTCCATCTTAATTGAGAGACCCCCATTTTAAATGGTGTCCCCTAGTTCTAGTCTCTCCCTCAAGGGGAAACATCCTCTCAGCATCCACTCTGTCAAGTTCACTCAGGATCTTACATGTTTCAATAAGATCACCTCTCAATCTTCTAAACTCTAATGGATACAGGCCCAGCCTGTCCAATCTTTCCTCATAAGATAACATCCTTCATCCCAGGTATTAGTCCACTGAACTTTCTTTGAACTGCTTTTAACACATTTATATCCTTTCTTAAATAGGAGACTAAAATTGTGCACAGTACTTTAGATGTGTCTCACCAACATCCTGTACAACTGTAACAAAACATCCTTACTATATTCCATTCCGCTTGCAATAAACGACAACATTCGATTTGCCTTCCTAATCACTTGCCGTACCTGCATACAAACTTTTCCTGAATCATGTACCGGGACGCCAGATCCCTCTGTACCTCAGGGTTCTGCAATCTCTCTCCATTTAAACAATATGCTTTTCTATTCTTCCTGCTAAAATGGACCAGTTCCCATTTTCCCACATTACACTTCAACTGCCGAATTTTTGCCCACTCAGCTAACCTATCTATGTCCCTTTGCAGGATCCTTATGTCCTCTTCACAACTTACTTTTCTACTTATCTTTGTGTCATCAGCAAATTTAGCAACCATACATTTGGTCCCTTCATCCAAGTCACCAGTATAAATTGTAAATAGTTGAGGTCCCAGCACTGACCCCTGTGGCCTCCACTCGACACATCTTACCAACCCCAAAAAAAACCCATTTATCCCTATTCCCTGCTCTTTGTTAACCAACCAATCCTCTATCCAGGCTAATATGTCACCCTTTACTTCATGAGCTCTTATTTTGTGTAGTAACTTTTGATGTGACACCTTGTCAAATTTGCCTTCTGGAAATCTAAGTACAGCACCCACAGGTTCCCCTTCATCTACATTGCTTGTTACTTACCCAAAGAACTCCAATAAATTAGTCAAGCATGATTTCCCTTGCACAAAACCATGTTAACTCTCCTTGGTGGACTGAGATTTTCTAAGTACCCCATTATAAATTCCTTAATAATAGATTCCAGGAGTTTTCCTATGATTGATATTAAACTAACTGGCCTGTAGTTTGTTTTCTGTCTCTTTCCTTTCTTGAATAGAAAAGTAACATTTGCTATTTTTCAATCTGATGGGACCTTTCCAGAATCTAGGGAATTTTGGAAAACTAAAACCAATGCATCTATCTCAGCAGCCACCTCTTTTAAGGCCCTAGGATGAAGTCCATCAGGACCTGGGGACTTGTCAGTTCTAGTTCAAATAATTTTCTCAGTACCCTTTCCCTGGTGATTGTAATTGTTTTAAGCTCCTCCCTCCTTTTCATCTTCTGATTTATAATTATTTCTGGGATGTTATTTGCATCCTTGGCAGTGAAGGCAGAAAGAAAATATCAGTACAGTTCATCCCCCATTTCCTTATTTTCCATTATTAATTCCCCATTCTCACTCCCTAGAGGACTAGCCCTCACTTCGCTTACACTTATGCTTCTTAAATTTCCATGGAAACTCATGCTATCAGTTTTTATATTTCTAGCTAGCTTTCTATTGTACTCTAATTTTTCCATCATTATTAATCTTTTAGTCAGTCTTTGCTCATCTTGATATTCTGTCCATTCTTCTTATCTGCCACTCATCTTTGTGGAATTATACACTGTTTCTTTCAATTTGATATAATCTTTAACTTTGTTAGTTAACCACGATGAAATATTTTCTTAAATGTCTGCCACAGCATCTCTCCTGACCTATCTCTTAACCTAATTTCCTAGTTCACTTTAGCCAGCTCTGTCTTCATGCCCTCATAATTGCCCTTATTTAAGTTTAAAACAGTAGTCTTAGATCCACTCCTTTCTCCCTCAAACTGAATGTGAAATTCAATCATATTATGATAATTGCTACCTAGTGGTGCCTTCACTATAAGGTCATTAAATAATCCTGTCGCATTGCACATTATCAGATCTAGTATAGCCTGCACTCTGGTTGGTGCTAAAACATGCTGCTCTAAGAAACTATCCCAAAAACACTATGATCTAGTCATCCAGGCTATCTTTGTCAATCTGATTTGTCTAATCTACATGAAGATTAAAATCACCAATGATTATTGTCACACCTTTCTCACAAGCCCCCATTATTTCTTCCTATATAACCACAATACAGTGTGGTTACTGTTAGGGGGTCTATAAACCACTCCCACAAGTGACTTCTTACCTACTCTATTTCTCATCTCTGCCCAAACTGATTCTACATCTTGATCTCCAGAACTAAGGTCATCTATTGTACCAATGTCATCCTTAATTAACAGACATACCCCTCCACATTTTCCTACCTTTCTGGCCTTCCTAAATGTCACGTACCTTTGAATATCCAGGTCCTAGTCTTTGTCATCCTGCAGCCATGTCTCTGTAATGGCCATCAGATCATACACATTTATTTCTATTTGTCATGACAATTCATCTCTTTTGTCACGAATGCTACGTGCATTCAGATAGAGAGCCTTAAGTTCTGTCTTTTTACCTTTTTTGTAACCTCTAGCCTTATCTGCTGTTGCACTCTTAGATTTGTTCACTCCTGCCATGCTATGATCATTATTTCCCTTATTCCTACCTTGCTCTTTTACCTTGTCTTCTCTGTTTAATATATCACATCTTCCAAAACTTGATCTCTTGCCCCAACTATTTAGTTTAAAGCTTTCTTAACCGCTCTAGTTATACAACTCGTCAGAACACTTGTCCCAGCACAGTTCAGGTGAAGACTGTCCCAACAGTACAGCTCCCACTTTCCCTAGTAATGATGCCAGTGCCCCATGAATCAAAGCCCATTTCTCCCACACCAACATTTGATCCATGCATTTAACTCTCCAATCTGATTTATCTAATGCCAATTTTCTCATTCAGGTAGTAATCCAGAGATTATTACCTTTGAGGTTCTGCTTTTTAGTTTAGCCCCTAGCCACTCATATTCCCTCTGCAGAACCTCTTTCCTAGTTCCACCTATGTCATTGGTACCTATGTGGACCACGAACTTTGGATCATCACCATCCCACTGCAAGTTTCTATCCTGCCCACAGCAAATGTTCTAAAACCTAGCACCGGGCAGGCAACCCAGCTGCCTGGACTCCCGCCCTTGGCTGCAGAGAACAGTGTCCATCCCTCTGACTATACTGTCCCTAACTACCACTACATTCCTATTAACTACATACCCACCTTTCACCCCCCCCCCACACTGACCTCTTGAATGGCTTTCTGTGCTGTGATGCCATGATTTGCTTGCTCATCCACTGCAGCTACCACTGTCATCCATACAGGCTGCAAGAACCTAAAGCCTGTCCGATAACTGCTAAGGCTGAGGCTCCTCCACTCCAACTTCGGCGTCGTAAGACCTGCCTCACTCGCAGTCACACACTCCTGTCCCTGACAAATGACTGTGCCCCTTCAGCTGATGAATCATTATTCCTCCATGTTGTACACCACTTGGAGGAAGCACTGAGGGTGGCAAGGGTGCAGAATGTATTCTGGGTGGGGGACTTGAATGTCCATTATCAAGGGTGGCTCGGGAGCACCATTACAGACCAAGCTGAGTCCTAAAGGATATAGCTGCTTGACTGGATCTGTGGTAGGTGGTGAGGGAACCAACAAGAGGGAAAAAACATACTTGACCTCATCTTCACCAAGCTGCCTGCCACTGAGGCACCTGTCCATGATAATATCGGTAGGGTAGACCACCGCACAGTCCTTGTGGAGACCAAATCCCATCTTCACCGTGTTGTGTTTCACTACCAATTTGCTAAATGGGATAGATTTTGAAAAGACCTATTAACTCAAAATTGGGCAAACATGAGACACTGTGAGCCATCAGCAGCAGCAGAATTGTACTCAACCACAATCGGTAACCTCATGGTGTGGCATAACCTCCATGCTATCATTATAACCAAGCAAGGGAATCAACCCTGGTTCAATGAAGAGTGCAAGAGGGCAGGCCAGGAGCAGCACCAGGCATACCTAAAAATGAGGTGTCAACCTCATGAAGCTATAATACAGGACTATTTGCATGCCAAACAGCATAAGCAGCAAGTGATAGGCATGCTAAGTGATCTCACAGCCAACAGATCAGATCTAAGCTCTGCAGTCCTGCCACATCCAGTCGTGAATAGTGGTGGACAACTAAAAAGTTCACTGGAGGAGGAGGTTCCACAAATATGCTGGGGGAGCCCAGCACATCAGTGCAAATGTTAAGAAGGAAGCAATTGTTATGATCTTCAACAAAAAGTGGCGAGTGGATGATCCATCTCTGCCTCCTCTGGAGGTCCCCAGCATCACAAATACCAGTCTTCAGCCAATTCAATTCACTCCACGTGTTATCAAGAAACAGCTGAAGGCACTGGATACTGCAAAGGCTATGGGCCCTGACAATATTCCGGCAATAGTATTGAAGACTTTGTACACCAGAACATGCTACACCTCTAGACAAGCTGTTCAAATAGAGCTACAGCACTGGCATCTACACTGGCATCTACCCGGCTAAGTGGAAAATTGTGTAAGTATGTCCTACACACAAAAAGCAGAGCAAATCCAACCCAGTCAATTAACACCCCATCAGTTTACTCTCCATCATCAGTAAAGTAATGGAAGTGGTCATCAACCGTGCTATCAAGCAGCAATTGCTTTGCAATAACCTGCTCACTGATGCCCAGTTTGGGTTCTGCCAGGGCTGCTCGGCTCCTGACCTCATTATAGCCTTGGTTCAAACATGGACCAAAGAGCTGAACTCCAGAGGTGAGGTGAGAGTGACTGCCCTTGATATCAAGGTTGTATTTGACCGAATGTGGCATCAAGGAGCCCTAGCAAAACTGGAGTCAATGGGAATCAGGGGGAAAACTCTCCGCTGGTTGGAGTCATACCTAGCACAAAGGAACATGGTTGTGGTCGTTTGGGGTCAATCATCTCAGTTCCAAGACATCACTTCAGGAGCTCTTAAGGGTAGTGTCCTCGGCCCAACCATCTTTAGCTGCTTCATCAATAACCTTCCTTCCATCATAAGGTCAGAGGTGGGCCTGTTCGCTGATGATTGCGTGATGTTCAGCACCATTCATGACTCCTCAGATACTGAAGCAGTCTATGTCCAAATGCAGCAAGACCTGGACAATATCCGGGCTTGGGCTGACACATGGCAGGTAACATTTGTGCCACACAAGTGCTGGGCAATGACCATCTCCAACAAGAGAGAATCCAACCATTGACATTCAATGGCATTACCATTGCTGAATCCCCCATTATCAACATCCTGGGGGTTCCTGTTGACCAGAAACTGAAATGGGTTAGCCATATAAATACTGTGGCTACCAGGGCAGGTCAAAGGCTAAGAATCCTGCGGTGAGTAATTCACCTCCTGACTCTCCAAAGCCTGTCCACCATCTACAAGGCACAAGTCAGGAGTGTGATGGAATACTCTCTACTTGCCTGGATTAGTGCAGCACCCACAACACTCAAGAAGCTTGAAACCATCCAGGAAAAGGCAGCCTGCTTGATTGGCACCCCATCATTTACTGCCTCCACCACTGATGCACAGTGGCAACAGTGTGTACCATTTACAAGTTGCACTGCAAGAACTCACCAAGGTTCCTTCAACAGCACCTTCCAAACCCACAACAACTACTATCTAGGAGGACAAAGGCAGCAGATGTATGGGAACACCACCACCTGGAAGTTCCCCTGCAAGTCACTCACCATCCTGACTTGGAAATATATTGCCGTTCCTTCACTGTCGCTGGGTCAAAATCCTGGAGCTCCCTTCCTAACAGAACTGTGGGTGTTCAAGAAGGCAGCTCACCACCACATTCTCAAGTGCAATTAGGGATGGGTAATAAATGCTGGCCTAGCCTGCTATGCTCATATCTCAAGAATGAATTAAAAAAAAACTCCAAAGCAGACTTCATTCAATTGGCGATGGCTTTGGACAGAGTTTTTTGGGTGGAATTTTCAGTGCCGGCTGGCTTTGGGCATGCTCGGTGGCCAATATGGTGGCCCAGGCAAAAATCAGTTTCACGATGTCGTGAAACGAGTTTGCAGTCATCTGGTCTGCCCATCAATGGTGGACTGCGTTTCCTGCTATCAGATGTCGGGAACCTCATTGTAATATATCTGCATCCCTATATAAGCCCAGCTAACCGGAAGAATCCCCCCACGCTGGATTGTCCAAGCACCATGCCAACGTGTTTCACAGCAGAATATATAAGAAGCGCAATTGGCAGGCTGCACTTTGAGGGGAACTCAGAGGTGACTGCACATTAATGTTGCGCAGCACTTGCAAGGGTCACCTGTTGGATTTCAAGGCTTAGGCAAGTTGCGGGGGGGTGGGGGGGGTGGCAAGGGCTGGACTGCTGCTGAGGCAACTTGGTTGGGGGTGCAAGGGCTGCACTGCTGCTGCTGATAGAGCACAAGCACGAGTGAAGCAGCCATGCATCAGGGAAACCTTGTTGAAAGTGACCATTCCTCTGCAGCTGAGACAGTTCGGGCGCAGCCACATTGACCTGTTTGGAGTTGGACTTCAGCTTATCTGCCCATTCAAGCAATGCAGAGGCATGAACGTGCCATCAAATGCTCCAGAGCTTTTCACTCCTTGGGCACAGGCTGCAAACTAAAGGGCATTTTAGTGGACTGCAGAACAGTTGGATGGTTGCACATGTTGTATGATCACCGTGTGAAAGCTGTCCCTGGAGCAGTCACTGGTGGAGGTGCTCACAGCCACTTGCAAAGTCATCATTCTGGTTTGGGCCAGTCTCCCCAAAGGTTCAAGCTAACATGATTCAAGCTAACACAGCATGTTGTAATCATCCTCCACAAATCTAGCAGCTATGAGGGTCCCCCGAGCACACCTGCCTCATCTTCCTAGTACAAGGGCGTTATCACCTTCATCGTCACCTTTGACGACTTCCTCACCCTCCTCCCTGTCAACGTCCTCTTCCTCATTGGAGGAGACCTCCAGCTCCTCCATCTCCTCAGGCAGCTCCTGTCACCATTGCAGTGCCAGGTTGTAAAGGGGGCAGCAGGCAACAATGATGCATGACACCCTCTGTGGACTATATTGCAGGGCTTCAGCAGACCGGTCTAGGCACTGGGAACTCATCTTCAGCATCCTGATGGTTTGCTCCACTAAGTTCCAGCATAAGCCTCGTTATGCCTTCGCTCTGCAGCAGTCTGAGGCTGGGTGTCAACAGCCACATCCTCTGCGGGTAGCCCTTATCCATGAGGAGCCATCCCTGCAGCTTCTGTGGACCCTGAAAGACATTAGAGATCTGTGACCAACTGAAAATGTAGGAGTAGTGGACGCTCCCTGAAAACCAAGTGCAAAACTGCAGCATGTGTTTGTGGTTGTCACAAACCAGCTGCATATTCAATGAATGAAATCCCTTGTGGTTGACATAAGAACATAGGAACATAAGAAATAGGAGCAGGAGTAGGCCATTCAGCACCTCAAGTCTGCCCCACCATTCAACAGGACCATGGCTGATCTGCCTCAGGCCTCAACTCCTCTTTCATGCCAGCTCCTCATAGACTATAACTCCCCGATATCTCAAAAATCTATCTACCTCCTCAAGTGCTTTCAGTGATCTCACCTCCACAACTCTCTAAGGTAGAGAATTCCACATATTCACCACCATCTGAGAGAAGAAGTTCCTTCGCATCTCAGTTTTAAATGAGTGTCCCCTTTTTCTGTAACATCCCCTAGTTCAAGATTCCCCCACTAGTGGAAACATCTTCGAAACATCTACCCTGTCAAGCCCCCTCAGAATCTTGTATGTTTCAATAAGATCACCCCTCATTCTTCGAAACTAATGAATAAAGGCCTAGTTGACCGCTTGTTGCCATGGAGATCTGAGCGCCAGCTGAGTGCAGTCGACGGTACCCTGCACCTGTGGAAAAGCTGGGCGATTCCAACGTCTCTTGCATCCTTGCTTTCCTGGTTCTGAGCAAAACGCACAAAGTTGTGTGCCCTCGTAAATATGGCATCCGTGACCTCATGGATGCATTTGTGGGTGGAGACTTGTGATATCCCACAGAAGTCACCTGTGGACCCCTGAAAGGAGCTATAATGTAGAAATTGAGCACTGCGGTCACTTTCAGGGGATGCCCTCTATGTCCCCTTGGCGCTAAATCCTGCAGCAGCTCACAAAAGGGACCGACTAGTTCCGTAGACATTTGCAGTCATCGGCAACACTAGGATGAAAGGTGGCATCTATAGGCCCTGGGTCTAGCTACGCACCGACCAGTGGCTCTTCAAAGGTGTGTGCGTTGGCCCCAGCCACCCCTTCTTCCTGAGAATGCTGCTCCTCTGTGCAGCCAGGTGCCTCTGTTGCTCTCTTCTCTGTCGTCTCCACTTTCTGTATGCCACGAGGCACACAGCTAGTTCACCAGTCTCCATGCCCCTGATGCACTTCTCCTGAAGGAAGAAAGAGAGAGACATGTGGGTTAGCTTGGGTGTTCTAAGAAGCTCTCTTGGTTAAGTCTGAAGGCCCCTTGATGCATCCCGGAGAGTGCTGACCACCAGTTGGATGGTCAGAGTTTAGCACCCTCCTCCACCCCACTCTGCCTGACTGATTGGCTGCAGCTTTGCCCACTGGACTGCAGCTGTGCTCTCAGCTCAGGCACAGGCATTCTCCTAACCCACACTGCAAACAGTGAAGGACCTAATAGTCGCTTGATTCTGGGAGGATGATGAGGACATGCAGTGAGGACACTCCATAGATCTTCACACAGCCTCTGTGAATGTCTGACTCCTGTCTGGCTGAGGGCAGCCCAATTGCGCTCTGTGCTCAGGGTCATATCATAGAGACGCAGCCATGAGATGCACCTGATCCTTTGACTGCCTTCAGCACCTGACCCCTTCAGGAGCACAGCATCACTGGTCACAGATGCTGATGAGATGGGGGTCAGCTGAGAACACACAGAGAGAATGACGGAACTTTGTGATGCCTGCCCACGACATTCTGGCAGCAATGATAAGCACTGCTGAGGTGCAGGCATCAGTAGTGTTTCCAGTGAGTGTGAGGCCAGACCATCACTTTGGTCTGAAGGCCGCATAGAGCACAGGGCAGAGGCCCTAGACTGGGACACCTGCCTTCATCTTATGCAGGAACCAAGGTTTCACATCTGAATGGCACAAACACTGCTTATCATAACAAGGAGCCATAGACAGGGAGTCATTTTTGGGAGTTCTCATGCACAAATGATTAAAGCACATGCCCAGGTTGTACAACTACATCTTCTTAACCTTCCTATCCCTGCCGCTATGTCTTAGTGTTCCCACGACATCCACAGCCTGCTGACTGCTACACCTTGTTTGTGATGACCTTGGCAGGCGTCTTCTGGAGGGCTGAGACATGGAGTGCCCCAGTCTGCTTTTGGGGTCCTGTTGTGTGGCATGGCACCCTCCTCAGCCTGTGGAGCTGGAGCTGCTGAGGTCATAGAAAGAGGGGATTCGGATGGGCCAGGCACTACCGGAGTCACCCGGGTGGATGGCCCCGGGGTGCACACCTGATGAACCTCCTCCCTAAGGGTGCCCGAGGGCCCCTGACTCCTTGAGGAGAAGGGGTAGCTGCAGTGAAATCGAGATGCCCTGCTCCTTCTCACGTTGACACTTTTGGAGGTTAACTATGGCGTCAGATATGGAGTTCCTCCCACTCAGCAGTGCAGGACTGATGTCCTGGACCAAGGTCTACATGGCGGCCATAATCCTACCAGTGTTGACCTTGGTACATTGGCAAGCTGGCGCTATCACCTCAGCCTGAAGGCAGACGCACTCTTCCATCGTGCCTTGCAATCTGAGGAGTGCAGCAGACATCCCTTCCTGATGTTCCCAAGCTTGCCTTTGCAGCTCCAGCAACTGAGGTATGAGCGAGTACAGAGGCTCATCATCTGACTCAGACTCAGCTGATTTCTGGCTTCCAGCAGTCCTTTGAGTGCCGGACACCTGGGAAGTCCCTACCACTGCCTGCGGTGGTTCAGACAGTGCAATGCGCTTACCAGATTGTGATCCTGAGGCTACTCTAAAGCTAGGTCCCACCATGGTGTGTGTCTCTGCGCTGGTGGAGGGTGTGGGCGAGTGCTGTGATGGGTCTTCAGGGAGGGTGCCTTCAGATTCCACTTCAGAGGTTTCTTCGGGATTGAGTTAAGGAACTTTGTCGTGGAGCCCCTTGGCTGTTGCTCACGTGTGCCTGAAAAAGCAAGGAGAGATAATTAGTACATAGCAGTGGCCCGTGAAAGGGGGCACATCACTCACAGCATGGTTGTCTGATGGATGTTGCACTGCTGGATCCTCACTTGGTAGAGCAGCGCCAACTGCACCGTCAGCGCAGGAATGATGCAAGTCCTCGCTGGCCAGCTGGATGGCTCTATTCTGAAAGTCCTTGAGGACCTTGATTTCAGGCATTTCTCCACCACTCTGGAACCTCTCCCTCTTGTTGCGTGCCAGCTTGTGCTGCGTGAATAGAGATGGAGAGAGTGTAAGCAGGCTGCCTGCCAGGCCAGATGACAAGTATGCCTGGCCTGTTTGGGTGGTGAGTGGCCCCATGAACGGGATGAGGCCAATGAAGGTGTGTGTAAGAGAGTGAATGATGATGTCCCTTGAACTGGCAAAGATCGAGAGCCCTTGCTCTGTGTGATGGGTTTGTGAGTGTACGAGTTGAGAGTGATGAGAAGCGTGACTTACCCTGGTGGAACAGAGGAGATCATTCATCCTTTTTCAGCACTGAGTGGCTGTCCTCTTTTGCAGGGCATTGGCCCTGACCGCCACTGCCACTGCCCCCCCATGCTGGATTAGTGATGTTACTGGCCCTCCTGCAGCCAGAGGTGGGGGTTAAGGGCATCACAGCGAGCCTGCAGTGCATCCAAAAAGCGCTCGAGGGACGCGTCGTTAAACCAGAGGGCTGCAGTCTTCTTGTCTTTTGTGGCCATGTCTTCTGTGCAGCAGTCATGTGCTGGAACCACTGAGAGCTGTGTGCGTGAATGCACTTTAATTATGGCACATCGTGTGAGGGAGTGGCGAGGTGATGGTGTGGCGGGTGAATGAGAGCCCACCTGCCATTGAAACGACGCGTTTCCCTGGAATGCATAATTAATGCGGTGGGATTGGGACGATACATCTTGAGAAGCTGCCATTGCGGCTGGCAGGTAAAACGTAATTTTTCCCGCCCGCTACTGCACTTAGTGAAAATCTGGGATGATTCCCCCATATAGTCCACATTCAACAGTGAAATGGGTTGCCAATTTTTAATTTCCTCTCTTTCCCCCTTCCACTTGTAGGTGAGGGTAATGATGCCTTTCGTCCTGGATTGTGATATGCTGCAGGCCAGAAGCATACTCTCGTACACTTCCAGCAGCTCTGGGCCGATCCAGTCCCACAGAGCTGTATGCAACTCATCTGGTAAGCCATCGCTTCCGGGAGTTTTGCTCTTCTCAAGGACTCCAGGGCCTTAGTCAGCTCATCCAAAGTTAGCGGTTTGTCCAGACTCTCCAGTATACTATCATCTAAGACCTCCGAGCATAGGAAGAACTGGGAGGTTATGCTGTCTGTGGGCTTTGCATCATACAATCCGGCATAAAAGGATTTGCTGATCCTCAAAATGTAAGACTGCGATGACTTCACTGAACCATTTTCTTCCTTCAGGCTGCTGATCACAGCGCTCTCCAGTGTACCACAGAGCAGACTCAGGATTAGAAGATGATCTTGGAGGCTTCCAAGATAAAGAGCAAGGCTTGCTGGCTCTTTACCTCTTGGAGGTTCTCCTCGACATTGACACCCTAGGGGGTGGTTGCTGTCTTCCCATCCTCTCTCTGTCCACTCTGTTCTATGGCATTTGTGGATTTCGAAAACACAACTAATCCCTCAATACAACTGTTACAGCTAAACATTTGTCTGAAAAGATATATTTCAAATAGACCACAAATCATAAATCCCGTATAATTAGCAGCTTAAAAATAACATCTTTCTGTTATCAATTACAAAGAGTTTTTATGTTTGCTGTTTGGGATCTTCGTAAGAATACAAGGTGTCTGGGCTTGAAGAGCTCTTTTTGTGATATGTAGAAGTGAGAATAATAACATCAGGAAATTTATACCAGTGTATCTTCTATGACGCTGTCATAACAGGTTGGTCTGAGATCAAACGTACATTATTATTCTGCAGCTGACTGAATTTAGTTTCTACTCTTAAGGCCACAGGAGTCCTGATTTCCCCACTGGTAAATAGGGTTTTCCTGAAGGCAGGTATGGGTGAGAAAATCAGGTTCCCTGACCTCACATAATCATATGAACACACAAACAAGGAGCAGGAGAAGGCCATTTGGCCCCTTGAGCTTGCTCTGTCACTTACTAAGATCATGGCTGATCTGAAAGTAACCTCAAATTTGCATCCTGCCTACCCCCGATAACCTATCACCCCTTGCTAACCAAGAATCTATCCACCTCTGCCTTAAAAATATTCAAAGACTCTGCCTCTTTGCAGTAAGAGAGTTCCAAAGACTCACGGCCCTTGAGAGAAAAAAATTCACTTCATCCCTGTTTTAAATGAGTGACCCCTTATTTTTAAACAGTGACCCCTAGTTCTGGATTCTCCCACAAGAGGAAACATCCTCTCCACATCAGCCCTGTCAAAACCCCTCAGGATCTTATATGTTTCATTCGAATTGCCTCTTACTCTTCTACACCCCAGCAGATACGAGCCTAGTCAGTCAACCTTTCCTCATAAGACAAACCGCCCACCCAGTCCAGGTACTAGCCTGGTTAAACTTCTCTGAATTGCTTCCAATGCATTTACGTCCCTCCTTCCTAAAAGGCGACCAACACTGTACACAATACTGCAAATGCGGACTCATTAGTGCCCTGTACAACTGAAGCATAACCCTATTTTGTATTCAATTCCCCTTGCAATAAATAATAACATTCTATTAACTTTCCTAGTTACTTGCTGTACCTACTTCCTAACCTTTGATTTGAGAACAAAACATTAAGATACACAGGCCTCAGACTGAAATTATGTTTTGAGGTCTCATGTCAAATCTCTTGACTGCATGAGGGTCCCATAAACATGGAGCATGCTGGGAGTGCTGGAAACTGGCCTACTCATGTAGGCTTCTTAAAGAGTGTTTTTTGTTCTTTGAACCAGCTTCTTTCAGATATTTTGCGTGCATTATGGATTATGGAGATACTGGGGTTTGCAAATTGGTCGGATGACATGGTGGGCAAGAGTCATCAAGGTAGCATCAGAAATTTTCCTATGGTAGAAGCAGAAGGTGTGGAGTGGGTGGAGATGTAAGAGAGGTCTGTAACAGGTCATAATCTATTGCATTGTCTCTCTATTTCTATTTATGTGCCTCTCTCAGATTCTCCCTGATGCACCCTGTTTAGTTTTCCTCAAGCATCCAGCCTCTGTCTCTTGCAGTTACTCCCTGTCCATGCTCTGTTGCTTTCCCCAATTTTACAGGCTAGTGCTTCAGGTTAGCACTTCAGAGTGTAAAATGAATTAGCTGGGGCAACAGGTTGGCACTTAAATATTGAGAGGTACTAGCCAAAATGCACATAAAAACAAAAGACACAGTGGAAATTAAACTAATAGTTAGTCGGAGTTGCTGCAAACGTTAAGCCTGCTGATCTTTAACAGATTTGTGAGCTACCATTAGGAGGACCAAAGCCGATCACATCAATCAATCAATCAGGGACAAGTATAATAAATGGAATACTGACACCAGACCCCATAGCTTAGAAACTCAACTGGAAGAACTGAATTTCAGCTGATTATAATAAACAACAAAAGGATGTCACAATAAAAATATTATGACAGAAATATTGTGACAAGCGTACAGCAAGTAAATGTGAAATTTACAGAAAGTTCATTCCATACCCAAAATCCTTGAATGCTAGAATACTGCATCTCACACCAAGCGATGCAAACTGGACTTTTCCCTCACTCTTCAGTTCAATATTTGTGTACAAACTGCTGGGAGTGTGACGTGATGATGACACAACAATGTCAATGTTTCATCTGGGGCCTGATGCATGATATGCCCAACGGCTTATCTTCTTAACCGATGAAAGTACAGGAAGGAGAAAGAAACAGAGCAAACAAAAGAAAGAAATTAAAGTCAAATTAGATAAAAGAGAAACAAAGAGTGGGAAAGAGAGAGAGAATATACATTAAGAGAGAAGAAAAAGACAGAAGAAGTAGGAGGAAATTAAAAAGAACAAGCATAATAGGATATGTTAACCCAGTTTTGTTTTGGAATTTTAAGATTGACATTTAACATGTTATTAGCAGGGTAAGTGTGTGAGATGTAATCTGACACCTTACGTCACATCAACAATTTCCAGTTCCCTGGCCCCAACCGCTTACTCTTCACCATGGACGTCCAATCCCTCTACACCTCCATCCCCCACCAGGATGGTCTGAGGGCCCTTACTTCTTCCTCGAACAGAGGCCCGAACAATCCCCATCCACCACTACTCTCCTCCGTCTGGCTGAACTGGTTCTCACACTGAACAATTTCTCCTTCAACTCCTCTCACTTCCTCCAAATAAAAGGTGTGGCTATGGGTACCCGCATGGGCCCCAGCTATGCCTGTCTCTTTATGGGGTATGTGGAACATTCCTTGTTGCAGTCCTACTCCGGCCCCTTCCACAACTCTTTCTCCGGTACATCGATGATTACTTCGGTGCCGCTTCATGCTCTCGTCAGGACTTGGAAAAATGTATTAATTTTGCTTCCAATCTCCACCCCTCCATCATTTTCACGTGGTCCATCTCTGACACTTCCGTTCCCTTCCTTGACCTCTCTGTCTCAATCTCTGGTGATAGACTGTCCACCAATATCCATTACAAACCCACCGACTCCCACAGCTATCTCGACTACAGCTCCTCACACCCCGCTTCCTGTAAGGACTCCATCCCATTCTCTCAGTTCCTTCGCCTCCGTCGCATCTGTTCCGATGATGCTACATTCAAAAACAGTTCCTCTGACATGTCCTCCTTCTTCCTTAACCGAGGTTTTCCACCCACGGTCGTTGACAGGGCCCTCAACCGTGTCCGGCCCATCTCCCACGCATCCGCCCTCACGCCTTCTCCTCCCTCCCAGAAACATGTTAGGGTCCCCCTTGTCCTCACTTATCACCCCACCAGCCTCCGCATTCAAAGGATCATCCTCCGCCATTTCCGCCAACTCCAGCATGATGCCACCACCAAACACATCTTCCCTTCACCCCCCTTATCGGCATTCCGTAGGGATCACTCCCTCCGGGATACCCTGGTCCACTCCTCCATCACCCCCTACTCCTCAACCCCCTCCTATGGCACCACCCCATGCCCACGCAAAAGATGCAACACCTGCCCCTTCACTTCCTCTCTCCTCACCGTCCAAGGACCCAAACACTCCTTTCAAGTGAAGCAGCATTTCACTTGCATTTCCCCCAACTTAGTCTACTGCATTCATTGCTCCCAATGTGGTCTCCTCTACATTGGAGAGACCAAACGTAAACTGGGCGACCGCTTTGCAGAACACCTGCGGTCTGTCCGCAAGAATGACCCAAACCTCCCTGTCGCTTGCCATTTCAACACTCCACCCTGCTCTCTTGCCCACATGTCTGTCCTTGGCTTGCTGCATTGTTCCAGTGAAGCCCAACGCAAACTGGAGGAACAACACCTCATCTTCCGACTAGGGACTTTACAGCCTTCCGGACTGAATATTGAATTCAACAACTTTAGGTCGTAAGCTCCCTCCCCAATCCCCACCCCCTTTCTGTTTCCCCCTTCCCTTTTTTTTTTCCCAATAAATTATAAAGATTTTCCTTTTCCCACCTATTTCCATTGTATAAAAAAAAACCCCACTAGAGCTATACCTTGAGTGCCCTACCATCCATTCTTAATTAGCACATTCGTTTAGATAATATCACCAACTTTAATTTTAACACCTATGTGTTCTATTGTACTATTGTCGTTGACATCTTTTGATGATCTGCTTCTATCACTGCTTGTTTGTCCCTACAACCACACCCCCCCCCCCACCTCTTTGTCTCTCTATCTCTCCGCCCCCCACACACACACCTTAAACCAGCTTATATTTCAACTCTTTCTTGGACTCGAACGCAAGTTCTGTCGAAGGGTCATGAGGACTCGAAACGTCAACTCTTTTCTTCTCCGC